>NC_085857.1:7942541-8030041 GCF_034702125.1 Engraulis encrasicolus | reverse complement strand
TAGGTTTTCTTCATTATTATTATTATTCTCTAGTCACCATTCCTATCCCTCTGCAAGTCTATGGCAGCCCATAGAACCGTAGGCAGGAAAATGCTGTAAATTGGCACACACATTCGGGGCAGTCTCAGCATTACCCACAGCAATTTATAGGACCCCAGCCCCAACGCTCTAGCGCCACCAGCAGGTCAAAGTTGCAGGTACATTTCTGCTTGTAACTTTTGAACCGCTGGGCCAATTTTCATAAACTTGGTATCCCTGGAATCCTTGAGTCAAGACGAATCCAACGCACCCTATGACGTCATTTTCCGCCAGGATAGTTTTCCCGCCATTTTGAATTTTGTAAAATTCAATAAAAATGTTAATTTTCCCGTAATTTTTGACCAATTCGCCCAAAACTCGGTATATAGTATCTCTGGACTGAGCTACACATGGGGTCTTCATGAATATTGGATATCTTTTATCGTTTAGCCGTGAGAGCCAATCAAAATTGTCGTAAATGTGGCGAAACAGGAAGTGAGGTCATATCTCAGCAACCGTTTGTCGAATTGGGCAGGGATTTTGTACACACATAGTAGTCCATCCCATGACCTACCACAAAAAAAATCAGATCCCCAGCTCAAACTCTGTAGCGCCACCAGCAGGTCAAAATTTTAGCTACATTTTTGCCTGTAGCTTTTGAACCGTACTCCCAATTTTCACAATATTGGTACACAGATCATCTTCACACTATGCTGCACCCAGGTATGGATTTTCGTAACGATTGAAAAAACTATCAGCTCTCAGCAGCCATTCAAAATTGTGGAAAGAATGGAGGGATTTTTCTCATCTCTCTGTCCCCTTTGCCAACGGCACCTGCGCACGTTCACTGACACCATTCTCGGCAGGGGGTCTCTGGACACACAAGAGACGAGAGCTTAGGTGTGTGCGTAGTCTGCTATTGCTCTAGTGTCAACCAAAGCCCCACTGCCCCAGCCCCTGCACATACCCCCCCACCTCCACCCCACACACACAGACAGCGGGAGAGGGAGAGGGAGGGGGAGAGGGAGAGAGAGGGAAGGAGGGAGGGAGAGAGAGAGAGAGAGAGAGAGAGACCATTGTTGTTCTCTCGGTTCCTCTGTCTCTCACATACACACACACACACACACACACACACACACACACACACACACACACACACACACACACACTTACTTCTATATACACCAATTCCTCAGACCAGTCTCTCAAAAGGCTGGCCAACATTACATTGCAGCCTATAGGATTCTTATGTTTAGGATTTCAAGGACATATCTATTTTCAGTAGGCTCCCGATTCTTTTCCATAATATTGTATGTCATATAAACAATTTTACTAAATAGAATGATCACAGAGGATTATAATTGCTGTCCAACGCACACTATGACGTCATTTTCCGCCAGGATAGTTTTCCCGCCATTTTGAATTTTGTAAAATTCAATAAAAATGTTAATTTTCCCGCAATTTTTGACCAATTCACCCGAAATTCGGTATATAGTATCTCTGGACTGAGCTACACATGGGGTCTTCAGGAATATTGGATATCTTTTATCGTTTAGCCGTGAGAGCCAATCAAAATTGACGTAAACGTGGCGAAACAGGAAGTGAGGTCATATCTCAGCAACCGTTTGTCGAATTGGGCAGGGATTTTGTACACATATAGTAGTCCATCCCATGACCTACCACAAAAAAAATCAGATCCCCAGCTCAAACTCTGTAGCGCCACCAGCAGGTCAAAATTTTAGCTACATTTTTGCCTGTATCTTTTGAACCGTATCCCAATTTTCAAAATATTGGTACACAGGTCATCCTCCCACCATGTTGCACCCAGGTATGGATTTTCATAACGATTGAAAAAACTATCAGCTCACAGCAGCCATTCAAAATTGTGGAAAGAATGGAGGGATTTTTTCTCATCTCTCTGTCTCCTCTGCTCCCCTTGCGCACGTTCACTGACACCATTCTCGGCAGGGGGTCAAGCCCCACTGCCCCAGCCCCTGCACCCCACCCCCCACCCCCTCCTCACATACACACAGACAGACAGAGGGAGAGGGAGAGGGAGAGGGAGGGGGGAGAGGGAGAGGGAGAGGGAGAGGGAGAGAAGAAGGGAGGGAGGGAGGGAGAGGGAGGGGGGAGAGGAAAGAATTTTGAACACCTCTTGTCGTTTGCCGGTGACAGCCAATCAAAATTGTCATAAAGGTGGCAAAACAGGAAGTGAGGTCATATCTCAGCAACCGTTAGTCAATTTCTGTTAGGATTTTTTGCACACATTCTAGTCCATCCCATGACCTCCCACAAAAAAATCCAGACCCCAAGCTCTCTAGCGCCACCAACAGGTAACAGGAAGTGAGCTCATATCTCGGCAGCTCTTCAACGGATTCAAACTAAACTTGGTTTACGTGATCACACTCTCGTCCAAGGAATGCACACCAACATTGTCGAGATTTGGACCAAAGGGGGCGCTGCAGTTCCTTCTGTTGCCGTGGCGGCTCTGGCAAGTTTACTGCTTGGCCCCGCATTGCTGCTTGCAGCTATATTTCTACATTGAGTTCCTTTAATTTTCAAAAAAAATGTTGGTTATTAAATCATTTATCATACACATATACTCATGGAGATGGACCAGCTACCGCCCGACTACCTCTATCTTATGGTAATGAGCTATGACGGGGTTCAAACCAATTGGAATGTTCACATCTCTCAATGTCCCAGGCTGTCAAGCCAGAGCCGTTATGTGATTAGCGAAATCAAACATGTCAATGTCGCGTCCAGAGCGAATACAGCGAATTCAAGGCGAAACTTCTTCTGCTACCTCCGATACCAGGCAGCGTAGTTCGCTCTGGGTCTGGACACGGCATTAGGCCTCACCTCCTTGCTGCCCTCCTTGAGTATGGTCTAGTGGACTATATATGGTCTGAAACAGGCCTTAGGTCTCCCCTCCTTGCAGCCTGTCCTGGTGGTGTCGTGTACTCGATAACAGCATGCGATACTACATACATATATATATATATATATATATATATATATATATATATATATATATATATATATATATATATATATATATACATACATACTCACCTCCTTGCTGCCCTCCTTGAAGCCTGTCTTGGTGGTCTCCTGGACTATATATTGTCTGAAACAGGCCTTAGGTAGTGTCGTGTACTCGATAACAGCATGCAATACTGTATATATATGTATTGTGCAGCTCTACTACTCACCTCCTTGCTGCCCTCCTTGAAGCCTGTCTTGGTGGTCTCCTGGACGGCGTCGGCTGCCTGTCGGCTCTTCAGCTGGCTCAGCTTGCTCTCCGGGTTCCGGAGCCGCGTCACCATGCGCGTGGGGGGGCCTTTCGACACACCACCGCCAGCACCGCCCTCGCCGTTAGACCCCCGCTCTTTCCCATCCCCTGAAACACGCACAGCACAGCACACAAATAAAAAGGTTAGCACAGAACCTCTTGCAAAAGGAGAGAAAAGTTGTCACATGAAAGACTTAATTGTGCAACTCTGGAGTGTGTGGCACTTCTCTCCTCTTGCAAGAGAGATCTGGCTGGCGAGGAGGTTGCCAGCACCTCCTTTGCTGGTGTGCGTTTTTTACACCTCCATTCATTGCACAGCGCCTCGATTACATAAACTTATGGCCACAAAAAAGGTAATGATCAAGTCTTTGTCACTTAAGACTCATTGCATTGTCATAGCAATGTTGTTACGATGTAGTTGAGTGTTCTCGGCAAAGAGTGAATAGGCCTGTCGATGGGCAACATCTGCAGTAAGAGGTTAAAAATCATCTCATGCTCTCTCTCATGCTTCCGCCCCCCTCTTTCTTCACACACACACACACGCACACCTGCCCCTCACAGACACCCGCAGACTCAGTCGAGGGTAGAACAGCACCTGGATTTAACACACATTTAACACACACACACACGACCACACCTCCAAGTCTTCAACTCCAACGGGCTTTAACGCCTCATAAAGGGTCGAAGCAGACGCCCCAGCGGCCAAATAAAAAGGTATATATAGGATTAAGCCAAACATAGACGCTCTTCATGTGGGAGAGGAGGCTGTGATGTTAGTTTGACCCTTCCGCATAACCCCATTAAGACCATTTTCCAGAGGTAGAAGCTTGTAGAAGGTGGATGGAAGTGATTTTCTTTTTTTTTTAAAAAACCTTGATGCAACACAGTGGAATTTCAAAAAAGTTATCTCTAACGTGTTATAATGTGGGAGAGAGTCTGTGGTGTTAGTTTGAACCTTCAGCATACCCCATTAAGACAATTTTCCAGAGGTGGATGGAAGTGATTTTCTTTCGAAAAAACCTTGATGCAACACAGTGGAATTTCAAAAAAGTTTATCTCTAACGTGTTATAAAGTGGTCAGCAGGTGTTTTGGAAACGGGGCGCTCTATGCTCTGTGCTTATGGAATAATCTACTGGTCAGCCATAAGTGGGAGGTTAGGGAGTTAATGTTCCGTGCCCTAGCCTAGCCTAGCCTAGCCTAGCCTAGCTGCTCCCCGGCCGACACACATCCATGTCACAGGCTGGCCTGGGCTGGGCTGGGTTGGTTGAATATTCGTGTTGTTATTTGTTTGCTTTTGCGACGCTATAACGTAACAGGCATGCTAATAAAGCACAATATGGGTTTTAATTTGAGTTTGGAACTCCAATTAATTTAAAGAGAGTAAGATCAGACTATCTCCCACCGTCCACGGAGACGGATTCCTCATGGCTTTTGCCAGACTGATTGACTGAGTCAACAGTCGGCTTTTCGCCCAGGCTAACAAAAGACCAACTTACAAGCCACTTTGACCCATTAGTCGGCGAGAGTTTGGCTAGTATATTAGCATGTACTAGCCAATTCTGGCTGGTGATGGGAAAAGTTCATTTAGAGCCCTGAAGGTATGAATAAGGTGATAACACTGTGAGCAGCTGTGTGACCCGGTTAGCCTGCCAATTAGGGATGCACCGATACCACTTTTTTGAAAACCGATACAAGTACGAGTACATTAATGTGTGTACTTGCCGATACCGAGTACCGATACCGATACCTTTTACCACCAAAATACAATGAAAATAAATGCATGGCCTTGTTTTTTTCCACCTGTCATATTCTTATTGTCCATTTCCATGTAGATTTAAATGTTAGTAAATGTATGAGGTGGCACTTTTTCCATGCTGATTTCAAGTCCACAGAACATGACAAGATTTTGCATTGTTTTGAGTAATAGTAGTACTCGTAGCTGGTATCGGCAAGTGCTTGGCGAGTACGAGTACGAGTATAATGAGCAGTATCGGTAGCCGATACCGATACCAGTATCGGTATCGGTGCATCCCTACTGCCAATGACCTGACATTGAGCGAATGGCTCACACGTTGCCCTCTTCTCTACAATACAACACCAGGAGCACAAGCAGTGTTGCAGATTTTTAGAAATTCTTTTTTTTTTTAACCTGTGCCATCCTGGCCGGTCTTGTCAGCGTCAGCGTCCACAGCGGTGTCCGCGTTCTCGTCCTGGGTCCCTCTCGACGTAGAGAAGTGGCTGCTGTTGCTGTTCTCGTCGCCTGCGTTAGGGGGCGCCGACGGGCTGCCGGACGGGGACCCCTCCTCGGCCGCCTCCTCCTCCTCCCTCTCGCCCTCGGCCTCCCCCTCGCCTGGTGCCTCTGGCTCTGGCTGCGAAGGAGACTTGGAGTCCTTGTCTGCAAGGGTGAGGAGTGGGTGGGTGGATGTTCAAAAAACAGAGTATTACAGCCATTTTGTCTTAGAGTGCAACACAAACAAACAACTCATTCCGAATGCAAAAGGTCACTAAAAAAATTAACGGAGGGTGAGGGAGAGGTCCAACAGGAGAGTAAGCCAGGTCTCTTTAAAGGAACAGTCCACCCTTTTTTCTTCTCATATTTGCATTTTTTCCCTGTATTACACATGAATGTGCATAGAATTTTCTTCAGTGTGTTCAGTACTTAGCTTGACATTATTAGCATATCTTAACACAAACTATGGAGGCAAATGGTACCATTAGCATCAAGCCACAAGTGATCTCTGGATTGAATTTAATAGCAGTTTATGCACACTGGTGAATTTTACATTCATTTTAAAGTGCTTTATAAGTACATTTGATGACACTTTATTTGGTACCATAGACTTCCATTACTATGTTAAATATGGCTATACTGTTAAACTAGGCATTGCAGTCATATAGTGATTCTCATATTTTACCAGGGCAATGACCTGAAATAAGGTGGAGTGTTCCTTTAAAGCACAAAACAAACCAACAGCTCACTTGGTATGCAACAGGTCACTTGTGTCGAGAGAAATGAAATACAAACAAAGCAAATAAGTATTTCCGCCAAAGCTCAAAGCAGCATGAGTCCAAATGCTCATCAGATAAAACAAATACTTGAACTGAAGATGAGACTGAAGGTTGAAGCGTAGGGAACATTGAAATATGCAACTCACAAACAAGAGCAGTACTGGGACAGACACACACACACACTGGAGGATCAAAACACAAGCAAGACACACAGGGTGCATTCCAATATCCACTTGTACTTGTGGCCTCACATTTTGCTAACGCCCTGCCTCAGTGGAGAAAACAATTAAGTTTCCCTGCTGTCGGCCTAGCCACAACCACTTTTGGGGGACTATTCTTCATTCACCACCCAGTTTGCAAATGAGAAAATGACTTCACAATTGAGCTTTAGCGAGATATTGAAATACAAGGCTGTTGTCAGTGATGTCATCATGACATATTACTTCCTGGCACGAATCCACAAGCACAAGTGGAGGACGCAAGTCTGCATATTGGAATGCACTCACAGGCAGGCGTATAGTTACGTATACAAGCGTCTGTCTATGTAGAACTCGAGCATATGCAAGCCAGCAGCGCCCTCATGTGGTCATTGTGTGTAACACCAGGCAAAATTGGAGGGAAGTTTCAAGCAAGCAGCTCATTAAGAAACAGTGCTGTGAGGAAGATCACTCCTCTTACACAAAAAATAAAGTAATTATTAAACTAAAAAAATAAAAAACAACAGCCACTGAAACACCGAACAAGAGACAGGAGATATTTCAAAACCAAACAAAACAAAAAAAGCACAAAGAGGCAGCATCAGCAGCAGCAGCATAGAGGGAGGGATCAGCTCAATAATTGAATTATACTCCTGAATGAAAGCCTAATCCTGCTAGAAAACCCATCATATCTCTCAGCTCAAATGTTGCTACAAGAGCTAATCTTGAGGGGTCGTATCTCTGAGCTCCTCCTCACCAGGGAAAGGATTACCGCCTGGCCATCGCAGGAGGCTCGCTAAAGCTGAGGCTCTATTTCCCATTAAGGAGTCGCGATTCTGCTGGAGCGTGGATTGAAGCTGTCCTCTGCCCTGCTTTGATCTCGCTGGAGATTTTGAAGCCGAGAGCCAGAATCTGGACATGATTGGTAGGGGTGGAAATAATAATCGAAATGTATCGATGCATCAATCCTGAGGCCGGCGATTGAATCGAATAATTTTCTAATCGTATCGTGGGGCATTCTGTACTGTGTTTACAGTAACTACGTATTTAGTCAATTGAATTCATACTGAAAATGCTTTTCATAAAACCTCTTATCTTGTGACAGAGCATTATTATGGTCCAAATGTGCCCCGTTACAGAGATATTGCTATGTCAAATTTGCCGCAACTATAATATCCGACCTCATACCAATACTTTGAAGGACTTTTTCTCAGTTTTAATGTTGGTGTAGTTACTGCACTTTGCCTTTGCAGGGCAGTATAGTGAAAAGCAATATTACTTAATCAGCACCGTAATAATATATCAAGTAAGGCTCTTCCTGCTCGCTTTCCTGCAGCTGTGCTGATTTGAAAGGTCTCGAGGGACTGGCCTCTTTCTACTGGGAAATACACTGTGGGAACACCTTGGCTGTTTACAGCATTGTAAGCAGCAGCATCATCACTACTGAACTGCCTGTAAATGTATATATGAAATACATCTCTATCTCCATTTCC
Source organism: Engraulis encrasicolus (assembly GCF_034702125.1). Lineage (NCBI taxonomy): Eukaryota > Metazoa > Chordata > Actinopteri > Clupeiformes > Engraulidae > Engraulis > Engraulis encrasicolus. The sequence goes on along the minus strand of NC_085857.1, from coordinate 8,022,028 downwards.
TTTTTTCCTGAACTCCATTAACTGCCGCATTCTGACCAGGAGAACGAATCTCATGACATTTCATAATTTCGTCTTGCATGAAGTTTCATAAAATTACGCTTGGTCACTTCTTGAAAACACAACAAATGCAGTTCTCTAAACATGGAATCAAACACAATCAAAGTGGTGGCAAATGCTCCTTTAGGCTTGATAAGCAGGATAAGATGCGGAGACCAAAAATGCAATCGGAGCCAAGCGAAAACCTGGGAAACTAGTAAGAGTAACTTTATTGATTGCCGGGGAGAAATGCAGGACTATACACAGCCCTTGAGCGGAGACTCACTGGGAGATGCACTAATCAATAGATGCACAAAGCAATAGCAAGCTGCAGTTAAGACTCAGTCAGACATAGGGGGTTGTGCGTGTGTGCGTGTGTGTGTGTGTGTGTGTGTGTGTGTGTGTGTGTGTGTGTGTGTGTGTGTGTGTGTGTGTGTGTGTGTGTGTGTGTGTGCGTGTGTAGACGGCACAATCAGGCAGGGTAAAAAGCTTCAAGCAGGGTGCAGCCCCTTTCCCAAAAGCCTGCATAAAGATGAGCGCACAATACTTCAAGCAAGGCCGCAATTGAAATTCAAGCTCCTCGTTTCAAAAGCCATGAAAAATATGCAGAGAGCAAGCTGCTGGATAGCATACCCTAGTACAGGGGTCGGAACCTTTGTGGTGGAGAGCGCCATAGACACCCATGTTTTAGAAAATATTTCAGAACAACAGCATTCTACAAAATGGGGAACATTGGGGGAACACGAGATACGCAGGTGAAGCACTTAAAGCAAAAAATTAAATAAAATTAATAAAAATGCCCGATGAGGAAAAAAACGGGAGGATGCATGAGCGGAGGGAGCTTGCAGGCAGGAGGAAGAGGAGGAAGAGGAGGAGGAGGAGGAGGAAGAGGAGGTAAGGCGTCCACTCAAAAAACCCTGGGAGAGGTGTAGGGAGGGGTGGAGGAGGATAACGATGGAGCCCATGCAGCAAGAGCATGAACCAGGATCACTTCCACATGAACAGCCATCATGGAGGATAGTAATGCACAAGGATGGGACTGAGCCATAGAAACACCAACCAACTACAGTGGCTGTTGCAGGTTTGCATGAAAGGCAAGCAAGCACCACAAGCAGCTGCCTCAGGATCAGTGAATGAGTCAGTTGTTGTTGTTGTCTGGGTAAGCAAAGCCACCAGCTGCAGGTGTGTCTGCATGACATGAGGGGGGAGGGTGAACAGCAACAGGCCCATACAAAGGGTTTTCAGGCCGACCAGAACGGAGACGGTGCCGGTGCCCACACCAGTTACGTTCGGCACTTAAGTGCTCATCTGCGAACCGCCCGTGTTCATACCGGGCTCTGAACTTTTTCCGCACGTGATCGTGTTACCAGGATGAACCAGCTGACGGCCACGTTGTCGTAACTGTTCACGGAGAAAAAACACAACTTTTGCGCTTTGCATTGCCAACCAACTTCCCGGTTCACGAACGCTAATATTTGTGGCGTGAACAAGACGGCTGGTTCGCGATTAGGTGCGGGAACGGGCCCCGGCATGGTTCTCAGTCGGCCTGAATGCACCCAAACAGGATCTAGTACCTGCGGCTGGTTCTGGTTCTGGCCCTGGTTCTTCTGTGCTCTCAGGGCCATTGTTGCCCGTCTCTCCTGTCCCCTGAGGCCCTTCAGCAGTAGGGGGGGCGCCTGCGTCTGCAGCAGGGGGGGCACCTGCGTCTGCAGCAGGACTGCGTGGGGGCAGTGTGGACGGGAGGGGGGGTGCCTCTGCAGCGGGAGCCACAGGGACAGGGGAGGGCTCGGGCTTTGGGGCCTCCAGAACGCTGCCGCTGCCACTGCTGTTGTTGGACTCCGGGCCAGCAGGGGGCAAGACTGCTGCTACAGAGGAACGATTCACACGTGATTCACACCAGATGGCGAAAACAAAAATACTGAATCAAACAAAGATATCGCAAACCACGCCCACGCACACTAAACTACTTCTTCTTCTCTTTTTGAGGTGTTTGCGCAAGACGTGCGCTACCGCCATCTACAGCGCTAAGGGGACTTCATTGATTCTCAACCTCAGGACTCCGAAGGTCTCCTAACCGAAGGTCTCCTAAAGGGGCGTTCACCCGACATAAAGTGGATACCGGAAAGGAAACAAAATGACGCTTCTTGGTTACATCCACTTTCTTTGGCGAAAACCAGGGGCTTGTGGGACTTACATGAACCACATCAAGACACACATTCAAAATTGGAAGTCTACTGTGTGAGTATGGTGTGTGATTCGAGGTTTAATAACGAATCATTCTTAAATGAGTCACACCAAGTTTTTTCAAGTCCCATGGGAAGCTTGCAACTGTTTGCCCCAGTCAGATAAAATATAAAAATAAAAATCCTTATTGCAAGGATAACGAGACTCAATCACCTCAAAATGCAAAAGGCATTTACATTACACACCAAACATATTTGAAGCACACTTTCCAACACCTGAAAAACAATAGTTGTTATTTGAAGGGTGACTGGCCACACTTAAAGTGTAGACTACTTCCAACACTGGAACATTGTAACAGTGACTAGAAAAACAACTTTGTCATTGCCTTTTATAGATTAGCTGTTACCCGAATGGCAGTGTCTTAAGGGGTAAATATACATATATAGCTGTGATGCTTTGTTACCATGCAGCACTGCATTATGAACTATACTTAAATAAGTTATAAAACTTAACTTTAAATACTAAACTATAAATACATCATTACCTGCTGCTGAGGACTCCTCTTCAGTGCTCTTCTCCTCCTTCTTCACCTCCTCCTCCTCCTGCTGCTCCTCCTCTGGCTGCTCAGGTTTCTCCTCCTCCATCTCCATCTCCTCCTGCTCCTTCTTGCAGCGCTCCTCCTGTGCAGCATTTCGCCTCCTCTCCTCCTCCTCATGCCGGGCCTTCAGACGGTCCAGAATCTCTTCTGTAAACGTTTTTTTTAAAAGTACAAAAAAAAGTCAAACACAATAGCAAAGTAAGGTCAATAACAGAGTCAGTAATTTTTTAAACGTTTGAAATTATAGTGCACAAGCAAGGCAATTCCATGGAAAGTGTTTGGATTTTCTGAATTGGAGTCTTGTCCTCGTCTATGATAGTAGTGGTCAGTAGTAGTAGCAGCAGTGCAGGCAGAGAGAGCAGAGAGAGAGAGGTTCCATTGGCCCATTGTTTCCGGGTTCTATTATTGCAAGGGGGAGGGGGGGAAATCCCCCTTTAGGCAGACCTAGGCAGATCTAAGGGCTGTTCTATTCAACTGGTCATGTTAGGTGCCCATAGCAACCTATTACAATGGCATATCTCTATACTTAAAGAATCTCTGGTGCAGGTCTTGCTATAGGCCCCCCCATCTTCAGGGTTATTTTTACACATCAAGTGCAACCACAGAAAGTGATGTTAGACTAGCGCTCGCACATCCACCAAGCATACATTACACAGTATACATACATGACAGCGTTTTGGACAAAGTCCAGGTCTGGGCAAGACAACCCCCCTATCTCTGTGACCGGTGTACTGCCCTAAAAAGGCAAAGTGCAGCAACTGCATATTTTGCCAAAATTGAGTTTAGACAGAAATTGTCTTCACTACATCTTGTGACAAAGCCTTGTGGTCCAAATGTGTCCCATTTCAGAGGTATTGCGATATCCAACCATATCAAACCTAATACCAAGTCATTTCGAAGGCATTTTCACAGTTTCAATGTTGTAGTACTTGCTGCACTTTGCCTTTGTAGGGCAGTATAGTGCTCTGCGTTCAGTAGTGCACATCAAAGCCAGGCGTAACTAATGACCCATGGAGCTGAGCAGCAACTAGGGCCTGGATGACTAGTAGTCTCAGAAAGCCCCTGCTGTTAGCATCTCTAAAGAGAAGGGGTGTGTGTGTGTGTGTGTGTGTGTGTGTGTGTGTGTGTGTGTGTGTGTGTGTGGTGTGTGGTGTGTGGTGTGTTCGTGCGCGAGTGTGCGTGTTCGTGTGTGTGCGTGCGTGTTTGTGCGTGCATGTTCGTGTGTGTGTGTGTGTGTGTGTGTGTGTGTGTGTGTGTGGGGGGGGGGGGGTGGAGGGTTATTCAGGTGCGGCCCCCATTGCTAGCTAGCTGCACCCAGTGCCCTCTTGGCATCTCTGGCAGCACAATGCCACCCCTTATGGGGCAGCCTTGGCCCTCTGCCGCAGCTCCTACTTGGCACAGGCCAGTGGGAAGGCAGCAGGCAACACACACACACACACACACACACACACACACACACACACACACAGACACAGACACAGACACAGACACAGACACAGACACACACACAGACGCACACGCACACGCACACGCGCACACACGCGCACGCACGCACACGCGCACACACACACACGCACACGCACACGGGGAGGGAAGGCAGCAGGCAGGACACAAGGGAACCTGGGACTGAGCCATAACATCAACCACACACCAACCTGATCCATAACAACGACCCCTCACATACACACGAAGCTCCAAACCTCAACACCCCTCTGCCCTCTCTCTATTTCCGCTCACCCTCCCCATCTCCTAAAAAAAATTACCAATCATCCACCAAATCAGGCACACCTCTGTGAGTTCAAGCAGTTTAGAGAAATACAAACATGCATCAACCAGTATAATTTCCCTTCACAAGCCCAAGACAATTAACTCCAACCACCACCACCACCACTGCAGTTTAACCATTACCACAAAGCAAAGAGACGGCTTGAAAGTTCTGCCCCTTAGTTCTGCATTTCACGGGACCTAAAGCTGACCATCTAACAACATGGTCACTACCCGTAGGAAAGCTCGCAGATATAGACCCTCTGGTTGTGTACACAATAACCTAATTACGATTGCACCTGAACGCATAAACAATAGCTCTACTACTTTGAATGTTAATGCTGCATTACTTAACGTGCAGTCCTTGACCAACAAAAGCTTCGTAGTAAACCAGCTGGTCTCGGACAAAAACATAAGCTTTATGTTCCTTACCGAAACATGGCTTAAAGACGACGGGGCTGCTACTTTTATTGAGGCTTGCCCTTCCGATTACAAATTCCTTCACGCCCCGAGACCAAAGAAACGAGGCGGAGGCGTAGCCATACTTTTCTCCAACAAATTTAATTGTACTAAGATGAATCTGGGCTCTTTCTCTTCATTTGAATACTTGGCAATGAGGGTCCAAGCAAACCTCAAACTGATCATTATTGTTCTGTACCGTCCACCGAAATTCTCTTCGTCATTTCTATCTGATTTCTCCACCTTCATGTCGGACGTACTTACTAACTATGACAAAGCAATAATTGCTGGCGACTTTAATATCCACGTAAATAAATCAGATGACGCAATAGCCAAGTCTTTCTTAGACACATTAAATGGATTCGGTGTCGTCCAGAATGTTACAGAACAGCCTACCCATCGAAAAGGCAACACACTTGACCTTGTTATTTCACATGCACTTGACATCAACAATATATCGGTCACGGACGTCGGCCTCTCCGACCACCACTGTGTGTTTTTTGATTTTGACATTTCAACACAAATTAGCACACCCAACAATGTCATTCACAGACGACGCATTAATGCCTCTGCTGAGCTTAAGATTTCAGACCTCATCAAATCAGGTGACCTACTAAATGGTCACTGCACACCTGATGAAATGGTTGATAGCTTCAACAACAACTTAAGAGGAATTCTAGATAACATAGCTCCAATTAGAACGACGACAAGAACCAGAGCTAGGTATTCACCTTGGATGAATGACTCACTTAGAGCCTTAAAAAGAAAATGCAGAGTAAACGAGCGTCTTTGGAGGAAAACTAAATTAGAAGTCCACAGACAATCCCTTAGGGATGAGATCTCCTCCTACAACAATGCGGTACGCTCAGAGAGAAAAGCATATTTTTCCAAAATCATAACAGACAACCAGCATAATGCGAAAGTTCTTTTTTCCACTATTGACCACCTGCTTAATCCAACACATAGCAATAACAATCTAAATGCAGCATCACATGCCAAGTGCGAGGAATTTGCTAGATTTTTTAATAAAAAGATTGCCGACATTAGAGAAGGCATCCAAGGTGGAAACGCAGCAACCTCTGTCGCCCACTCAGGCGATACACCGAGGGGAGGGTTAAACCCCCCTAGGAGACCTGAGAGCTTCCAAAAGTTTTGTCCAATTACAGAGGACGACCTCTGTAAAATAGTCAGGGAAAGTAAGCAGTCTACCTGCAGCCTTGACGCGATCCCCACATATCTGCTAAAAAACGTACTTGGTTGCTTAGCAGCACCTTTACTGCAAATTGTTAACACCTCTATGCTTACAGGCATTTTTCCAAGCTCATTCAAAACAGCCATGGTAAAGCCACTCCTAAAAAAGACAAATTTAGATCAGAATTCTTTAAACAACTACCGACCTATATCAAACCTCCCCTTTATAAGCAAGGTACTAGAAAAAGTTGTATTTAAACAGCTTAATCAACATCTGGCTGGGAATGATATCTTGGAAAAATTCCAATCAGGCTTTAGAGCCAACCATAGCACCGAAACAGCACTAACCAAAATAATAAGTGATCTTAGGCTCAACACTGCCGCAAACAAAGTTTCAGCACTTATCCTCCTCGACCTCAGTGCCGCCTTTGACACGATAGACCACAACATACTAATTGACCGCCTTGAATCTTGGGTAGGCTTGTCCGGTCACGTCTTAGAGTGGTTCAAAACATATATTACAGGAAGACAGTTTTTTGTCACCATCGGAGAATACGTCTCCAACAAGTATGATGTGCCTTTTGGAGTTGCTCAGGGTAGTTGCTTGGGCCCTCTCCTCTTCTCTCTCTATATGTTGCCCCTGGGCTCCATCATCAGAGAGCACAATGTTGATTTTCATAGCTATGCCGATGACACTCAACTATATATCTCTGTCGAGCCTAGCCAAACCACTGCCATTCATGCCTTGACTAAATGCATGTCTGCCATTACAGATTGGATGAACAGTAACTTCCTAAAATTAAATGAAGATAAAACTGAAGTGTTGCTCATTGGGCCTAAGAAAAAACGTGCAAAACTCCACTCAAGCCTAGGTGACCTAAGCATACACATTAAAGATAAGGTTACTAGCCTAGGTGTGGTCATAGACTCGGATTTGAGCTTTGAGCCTCACATCAACAAGATAACAAAATCTGCTTTTTTCCATCTTAGAAATGTCAACAAAGTGCGCGGCTTGGCCCCCCGACAAGACGCTGAGAAACTTATTCATGCCTTTGTCACCAGTAGGATAGACTACTGCAATGCTCTTTTCTCTGGTCTCCCAAAAAAATTAATTGACAAATTGCAACTCATTCAAAATTCTGCGGCAAGAATCCTAACAAGAACCAGAATGAGAGAGCACATCTCTCCTGTCTTGGCAGACCTGCACTGGTTACCTGTCTCATACAGAATCGACTTTAAGATTCTGCTCACAGTATTTAAAGCATTAAATGGACTTGCCCCTAGCTATATCTCAGACATGCTCTCTTTTTATGCCCCTGCTCGAGCTCTCAGGTCCACTGATGCCAAGCTGCTAAGGACCCCCACCCCCCCGCAGAAGAAGATCGGCGACGCCGCGTTTGCCTGCTATGCGCCCAAGAGATGGAACACCCTCCCCATCGAGATCCGATCAGCCACCTCCGTCGACTCCTTTAAGAAGCAGCTGAAGACCCACCTCTTCATCCTTGCCAACTCCTAGCTGCCAAGACGTCATAGTGTCCCAGCCGCCGCAGCGCCCTTACCACTCGCAATCCAGCCCTGGCAGGGGGCTCCCCTAGGTGGCCGCTGGTCTCTGCCTGAGGTTTCTTCCTGACTACAGGGGGTCTTTTTTCTCAGACCTCACTGAGCTTTTTTTCCCCCTCACAAACTATGAATCAAGCGAAAGGGAGTTTTTCCTCACCCCTGATGCCACCAGGGGCCGCACCTGAGCGCCCAATCTCTGTGTGACTATCTATGACTTATGATGGGCCCAGCCACTATGGACCTTACACATCTGGGAATCCTGGTCCTAACCTACGTTGACCTTATGACTCTACATTCTCTGTCTATCTCTTCTTCCTCTGCCTTCCTGCTTTTTCTGCCTCTCCTCTATACCTCTCCTTTTAAATCTATCTCTCCTCTCCTTTTAAATCTATCTCTAACAATGTTTTTTCCCATTTGTTAAGCACTTTGAGTTACATGCCTTGTATGACACAGTGCTATACAAATACAATTATTATTATTATTATTATTATTATTATTATTAGAGAGAAATTATCTTCCGATTTCAGTCAGTATATGCACCGGGCTACAAATATGCTGTTCAGGAGGCTAGATAAAGATTATTCATGCAGAAGTTTCAATATTTTGTTCCACGGCAGTCTGCATGAAAAATGTGAAGAAACACTCCTCTCTAAATCGTTTGGTGTTCCGTGCAAAAAATGATCAGAAACGACATATGTGGAGCTCGTGACACAGTTCAAAGGGGATCAAAATGTCATTTTAATACCGCCATTGGATTACATGCTACCATTTTCGGCTAAAAACACCGTAGAGGTCCCATGAAATCGGGGGAAGTGACGTCACTTTCAAGCTCTATGGAGTTCTGGAGATCTACAGTCACAGCAGGCCAGCAGGCCACTGTACCAAAGGACTGGAGGTATGACAACAGGACAGCAGTGGCCCACTGAAGGGGCCATGACAGTGAAATTGAGCTCTGGCAATCTAGCAGCACAAAGGTGGTGGTGGTGGTGGTGGTGGTGGTGGTGGTGGTGGGAGGGGAGGTGGTGGAGGTGGTGGTGGGAGGGGAGGTGGTGGAGGTGGTGGTGGTAGTTTGGCCCTGTATAGGGTGAGTGCAGTGTTGGGCATTGGCAGGCTTATGATGATGTCAAGGGGGCGTATGATGATGTCAAGGGGGCGTATGATGATGTCAAGGGGGCGTATGACGATGTCAAGGGGGCGTATGCTCAAAAGAGGTTGAGAACCACTGCTGTATACAAATGGTTTGATTGTGGTGGTAGAGAGCGGTGGGGTGGGGGGGCTACCATGGCCTTACAGGGTGAGTAAAGAGGAGGAGAGAGGGAGAAAGGGACAGAAAGAGAGGGAGAGGAAGAGGAGAGAGGGGAGAGGAGAGAGGGGGGGAGAGGGAGAGGAGAGAGGTAAGGAGAGGAAGAGGAGAGGAAGAGGAGAGGAGCGGGGGGAGAGGTGGAGAGAGGAAGAGGAAGAGGAAGGGAGAGAGGAAGAGGAAGGAAGAGGGAGAGGGAGAGAGGGAGAGACAGAGAGAGAGAGAGAGAGAGAGAGAGAGAGAGAGAGAGAGAGAGAGAGAGAGGGGGGGGGGGATGCATTGCAGAGGTGGTTATCTGTCCATAACACTATAACAGGGCAACACAGTGGTGTATATGCAGCAGGGGAGGACAGAGAGCAGTGGAGTGTGTGTGTGTGTGTGTGTGTGTGTGTGTGTGTGTGTGTGTGTGTGTGTGTGTGTGTGTGTGTGTGTGTGTGTGTGTGATGTGTGATGTGTGATGTGTGATGTGTGATGTGTGATGTGTGTGTGTGTGTGTGTGTGTGTGTGTGTGTGTGTTAGGGGTGTGCAAAATAATCGTCATATCGATGCATCGCGATACTTACTCTCACGATACAATGCATCGATTCATGACAAGGTATCGTGATACTTATTTTCTCAATATACTGCATGGATTCATGACAATTGATTATTTGATAACAATAAAATTCGATTTGCCACGGGTTATTTTGTTCAGTAGAGAATAGGTAATATTTCTGTTGTGATGTAAGCTCTCTCCCAGATGATAGAATGCTTAAATAGAATGAACTGACTTAAGAAAGCTACACAGCAACTGACAAATAAGCTGTATTTTACACATTTACTGAAGTAAATATCGCAATGCATCACAGTAGTACATGAATCGCAATGCATCGTGATAGAATCACATCGTGGCATGTGTATCGTGATGCGCATCGAATCGTGAACCCTTTGCCAATACCCACCCCTAGTGTGTGTGTGTGTGTGTGTGTGTGTGTCCATATAGGGTGAGTGTGATGGCTTAGGAGAGGAGGTGTGGGGGTTATCAGAGCGTGGCAGCAGGGAGGCGGGAAGGAAAGGCAGCCAAGTTAATGATAAGGCCAGAGCAAACAAAACAGGAGAGAGAGGGGGAGAGAGAGAGAGAGAGAGAGAGAGAGAGAGAGAGAGAGAGAGAGAGAGAGAGAGAGAGAGAGAGAGAGAGAGAGAGAAAGAGGGAGGGAGAGAAAGAGGGAGGGAGAGAAAGAGAGAGGGAGAGAAAGAGAGAGAGAGAGAGAGAGAGAGAGAGAGAGAGAGAGAGAGAGGGAGGGAGAGAGAGAGAGAGAGAGAAACAGCGATAAAGAAACAGAGAGTGAGGGAAAGAAACATGGAGCGAGCGCGCGCGCGAGAGAGAGAGGACCCTGTTGAGCAGCTGATATGCACACAAATGTTTAATGACTGAGGGTGTGTGATGACTTCTTTGTGAGCGTGTGGAAATCATTGTCTCTCTGTGTCTCTTTCTCTATCTCAATGTGTGTGTGTGTGTGTGTAACAACTGCATTCCCTGTGTGTGTGTGTGTGTGTGTGTGTGTGTGTGTGTGTGTGTGTGTGTGTGTGTGTGTGTGTGTGTGTGTGTGTGTGTGTGTGTGTGTGTGTGTGTGTGTGTGTGTGTTTCAAACAACTGCATCCCCACTGTCTGCAAGAGGGCTACAACAGGCTGGCGGGAGGGCGGTAGGTAATCATGCGACACACAGAGAGGGAAATTGGAAGATGATGATTGTTCAACACATCGAGCGGAGAGAGGAGAGAGGAGAGGAGAGGAGAGGAGAGAGAACAGAGGGGAGGGGAGGAGAGGAGAGGAGAGGAGAAAGGAGAAGAGATGAGAGGAGAGGAAGAAGGAGAAGAGAGGAGAGGAGAAAGGAGAAGAGAGGAGAGGAAAGGAGATGAGAAAGGAGTGGAGAGGAGAGGAGAGGAGAGAGGAGAGCAGAGAGGAGAGGAGAGAGGAGAGGAGAGCAGAGAGGAGAGGAGAGAGGAGAGGAGAGGAGAGAGGAGAGGGGAAACGGGACACAGACATGGACTCACAAACACAAATATGATTGTACTAAGTCACAGACGGGGGGAAAAAAGGAGAAATGATCCGGCAACTCAATACATGTACACAGACACACCCAAACATAACAAAAACCCTTCAGAAGGCGAGAAACACTGCGCTGCATTCCTCTGTTCAAGGGCAGTAGCAAATATCACCGCAAAATACCAAAACACGACACACTGACAGAAGAGTCTTCCTTTCCAGACTGATTAACAACGGGGGGCATTGTAATCAAGTCTGAAGTGGAGGCTCTAGACGTGAGTGACAACCTCTTCTGGTCAACCCCTCACCTCTGCGCCCCAGAGATGACCAGCCAACAATGAGATGGCTGTCTCCAGCCCCACAATCATGCATAATATCCTTCACCAATGGCATAAGAAATTTCGAATATCACAGCACATGAAGTGTGACTGTTGATGATGACGGGAGGGAAAAAATCATTATGCTGCGCATGATGAGAGCAATTTCTTCCAAGTGTCATTGTTGCCGCTCGTTAGCTTGAATAACGTCTGGGACTGTCTAGGGAGCCAATCAGAGACAATCCAGCAGACAGACAGACAGAGACAGGCAGACAGGCAGACAGCGATGCCATCTGTAGCACTACTTGATGCCGATGTCATTTGAGAACAAACCAATGGCAACAAGTTTCATCGAAGATTCTTTTGGAAGACTACAGTAAATACTTATACTTAAAACTGCCCTGTTAGGATTGAAATGTGAGAACACCGTCAGAGTTTTGTCCAGGAAGAGAAGTTCTGAGGCTCTCAAGGTTGCAATTTGTTATGCTTTCTATTTGGCTACAATATCTACACGTTTCGGGCCTTATGGCCTTCTTCAGGGCGTAGTTCAGGACTGTCAGAGTTTTATTCAATGAAGTGGGACAGAACGCATGTCCAAGATGCCTGCATAAACAGGATTTGATGCCTGTATGAAATTGTATTGCCTGCAGCTTCAATGTCTTTCATCTAACAAACACCTGATAGGTAGACTTGTAACAAAAGAATACTATGATGATCACGAAAAGGTTGGGATCTGGTATCTAAGACTTTTTTTGCCCGACGATCTTTCAGTTTCTCTCTCACACATCTCTCTCACATCGCTCTCTCTCTCTCTCTCACACGCACGCACTTTTACGACTGTTAAACAACTTTTGGTGTGTGTGTGTGTGTGTGTGTGTGCGCGTGCGTGCGTGCGTGCGTGCGTGCGTGCGTGCGTGCGTGCGTGCGTGCGTGCTCCTTACCGTTGGCGGCGGTGAGGTAGGCCTTGTTGTTGCCGCGGGCCTTGCTGGTGAGCTCCTCGGTGATGTCCATGTGCGTGTGGATCTCGTCGCGGAGCTCCTCCAGGGCGGCCCGCAGGTCGCTCTCCCAGTACGCCCCGTCCAGCGTCTCCAGCAGCTCCGCCAGCTGCACACGCGTGCTGTAGTACCACATGGCCTTGTCCTCCTGCTCGCCATCCTCCTCACTGAAGAGACAAGGCAGAAATACAATAATTAATAATAAATAATAATAAATAAGAGGGAAGCCCGCGTGCTGTAGTACCACATGGCCTTGTCCTCCTGCTCACCATCCTCCTCACTGAAGAGACAAGGCAGAAATACAATAATTAATAATCAGGGTATCTGCACATTTTTCATCACCCAATTTAATGCTTTTTAATACCATTTTTAATACCTCCAACAGTAAAATTAATACCACTGCACGGGCGTGCTTTTGTGTGTGTTACATGGTATAATATTGCTATTATTATTACATTGCTATAATGTAATGTAATACATACATTCACACTGCTTACTGTGTTATTTTATTCTCATTGCCTGCTCCCTAGTCACTTTCTGCACCAGATGTTTGTCATGACTTGTCAAAGAGGTTTCTGTATGATGTGGGAGTTGTCATGAAATCGGCCCCTTCCTTAGATAATTCATTATAATTTCAAATCAAGTAGCCAGCATCTGTGTAACTCCATGAGCTAAAATATTCTTTCAGTTGATCTGGCTGCTGCATAGGTGGGCCAAAACTCTAATACCCTAGTCATTTTTGTGCTTAATTTAACGATAGAGATGACAACAAAAGAGTGAGGTGGCGCGCACACACACTACCCATTAGATTAAAACATCATTAACCAAAAAGTCATCCAAAACTGAAACAATTTCAAAATTGTGTATATTTGAAAAGTTTGATGACATTTCATGAAATACCTTCAATATAAAAATTAAAAATGGACCAACAATTCATCTTTTATAATGGATAAATATTGGAGCACAGTGCACCTTAGTCTAGGAGAGACAACACCTGTGGCGTCAAAAGGGTTAAAAAAGAACGACTGCTCAGCTCTGGACTGCTCCTTCTGTTTGTTCCCCCCTGCTCCATCATAGAGACAGTAGTAGGCGTTCTACTTTCAGTTTAGCAAGTCGTTCTTCAGAGTGGGAGCAAAGAAACAGCAGCAGTGGAACTTGATATGAATTCCACAAACATTTCCCTAACCGCGGACACGCGGCGACTGGAATAGCGATGCAAACACCACGCGGTTACCGATTTGGACATCCTCGCATATCCTCATTGCGACATTTAGCCTCGTAGAAAACACTCCGTTACTCGCCCGATTTATGTTACATGTGAAACGCATTTCCACCGCTTGCAACTTCACAACACTCGTGCTCACTTCGGATTGCATTAGCATCTGACAGCATCAAATAATACGCCACGAAGCTCGAGGACACTTTGAAGTAGCATATTGTATGAATGCATTCATCATGCATTCATGGAATGCATTCATGGAATTATATGCGTTTAGCAAACACAAACCTAAACGAGAGGGCATGGCTAACAGGAGAGGGAGCATTATAGAGCACGAGCAGGCTAGATGACGAGATACAAAGTTTGAAAACAATGCAGTCATTTTAAGACTTACGCTTTCGACGAGTAAACTGGCACCACAGATATAGCTTCCACGCTGCATATTGGTTGATGAAATTTAACAAGTTTCACTTTCAGTTGTACTGCGGTCAGTCACACGCACTGTGGTGGATGGGATTTTAAGTCAGCCATCGCCATCATCCAGTAGGGGGATCCGAACGATAGGGTCTGCTACACCGGCGGGCCTGTCACTATCGAGTGCATTAGTTTACCCCAGACATGACTGACAGTCTCGAAACCTTGTTGCCGCCTTATAGTTATGAAACAATGTTTTTACGGAAGACTGTGCAGGCATCTATATTTTATTACATTGTGTTTGGGTGAAATTTAATGCCAGGATTTTTCATATTTAATGCCACACCTCAAAAAATAGCTAAATTTAATTCTTTTCACGGCCTTAAATCATATGTTCTAAATTTAATGCTTTTTAATACTTTTTAATGCACCGCGGGGACCCTGAAATAAATAATAATAAATAAGAGCGAAGCCCGCGTGCTGTAGTACCACATGGCCTTGTCCTCCTGCTCACCATCTTCCTCATTACAACATAGATAATAAACAATAATAAATAATAATAAATAAGAAATTAATAAGAGCGAAGCCCGCGTGCTGTAGTACCACATGGCCTTGTCCTCCTGCTCACCGTCCTCCTCACTACAACATAGAAAGAAATAAGTAAGGGTTAACGTTCGGCGAGAAGGTCGCTACCGTGGAATAGCAGCACGACAGAGAGAATCTTTAGACCCTGACGCGGAGCGGAGGGGTCGTGTTCTCTCTGAAGTGCTGCTATTCCACAAAGCGACCGACTCGCCGAAAGTTAACCCGCTTATTATATGGATATACTTAAATGATTCACACATGGCGGGGACATTTCTTTAGGCCTATTTAATGTTATGTCTATTATAGTTTTTAATGTCAAAAGATTGTTGCTGCGCAAAAAACAAAACAGTGCCGTTGTGGAACACCGCTAGGCAACAGCTAGGTAGCCAGGTGTTGTCTATCACAGCAGCTGATTAGAGTCTAGTTGAAAAGTCGCTTTAGCAGTGAAAAGTCTTGTTGCCATTGACAGCGGTCTGTTATAGACCAACCCGTCCGTTATCGAAAAATAACAGACGTGCGAACGTTGGGGAGCCCCGTTGAAATGAATGGAGCATTCGACCGATGACGTCACACCATATAATAATAAATAATAATAAATAAGAGGGAAGCCAGTGTGTTGAAGTACCAGATGGTAAGACATGTTGATTATTTGTTTAATCTTCATTTGAAACTTCAAATGACATAACTTTGATTAACTAAGAGAGAAAAGAAAGGAGACAGGGCAGGGTTTCCCTCCGCACTTTAGAGTTGAGGCAACCACCTTTACAACAAACACCTTTAAGGTAACCACCTTGACAACAAACGCCTTTCACCTTGTCTAGGTTCCCCGAAACAACATGAATTATTTAATCATCATTATTTTCAAGGTTGGTTTAAAGAACACGTATAATCAAGCACAACATAATCTTTCCAATAATGATAGTCGTTTCTATGATCCCAACGAACCCCCCGACCACCTTGACAACAAGAGGACATCGAAGCTCACAATGAAATTCAAATCCCCGAATCAAACTTTAATTATCAGAAGGCCATTGGCCGGTTAGCTCAGGCCTAAAAAGGTAGCTAAGCCTACAACATAGCACCAGACAAGACGCAATAATTAATGATTCAATGCTTCAGGCAGCTGCAAAACATGCCTGCGTAGTGAAACAGCCCACTGCTCTCATTAGCATGCGAGCTAGCTGTACTTGTTGAACACCCTTAGCGGTGCCTTCCTCAGCTACCTCAGCAGGCCGCTAGCTATATATAGTTGTCTAAACTTCTATAATGGTGCCACAGTACGTATGGACAGCATGTCCAGTGAAGTGCCACCCTGTACATAATGCAGGCATGCAGCGACCGCCCGGCACAGGCAAACACAGAGACCAGTTTACAGAACCCCACGGGGCCTGGGGGCTCATTCCAAACACAGCACAGGGGTTCATTTCTCAAAAGAGTAGCTGCTAACTACGGTAGCTACTTTGTTGGTTGCAATGCAATTTCCCCATTGGCAACTACCCAAGTAGCTAACTGGCTAACAAAAACGCTTTCAAGAAATGCACCCCAGCACAGCAGGCCCGTGATGTCTGCCATGTTTAGTTTACTGCTGCCTGCCACTGTGTCTTTAGGCCCATCTGCCATGTTACAATACTGGCCAGACACCACCTTAAAGGGGAAGTTCTGTCAATTTCAATGTGCTGTTGTATTGCTCACGCTACCCTTGACTCATCAGAACCCGGTGATGCTGCATTTTTCTGCTCAGCCCTTTCCGAGATCTGAGCTATTCTATCTAATGGGGGCATTAGCAATAAAAGCAATAAAAAAAGTTGATAGCAAAAAGTAAACACACTAAAACTAGTCACCTGCTTTAGCCATGGCATGCCTGTATATTTTGCATTCTCCTCACTCAATTTATGTATCTTTTCCTAAGCAATAAGTCACTTAGGATAGAGGCGTATGCTAAATATAATGTAATGTAATGCAATGCCCCTGACTATTCATCTTCAGTGACTCATCTCCTCTGGTCCTCTACAGTGACAACATGAGTGCAGTGCACTGGAGCCAGGGTGCACCTCGTGTGGAGCTCTCTCTCTATCTGTGTGTGTGTGTGTGTGTGTGTGTGTGTGTGTGTGTGTGTGTGTGTGTGTGTGTGTGTCTAAATTGAGCCATGTGTGGTTAGCTACAGTATAAGAGTAGCACCTCTAAATGGGGAAGTGAGATCTGGGGTTTGGCCAGGACTGCAGCACACGTGCCTCATGTTTACATCTTGGGTTAAAAGTGGGGATGAGACTTTGTTTGGGTCTTGAGGCAAAGGTAAGGAATTAACCCCTTCACCGTAAATTCTTGTAGCCGTAGCTGTTGGCTAGGGGAGTCATGGGGAAACGGTTAGAGCGTCAGACTTGCAGCCCAAAGGTTGCCGGTTCGACTATCGATCCCGCCAGGTTGATGGGGGGAGTAATTAACCAGTGCTCTCCCCACATCCTCCTCCATGACTGAGGTACCCTGAGCATAGTACCGTCCCGCCGCACTGCTCCCTTGGGGCGCCATTGAGGGGCTGCCCCCTTGCACGGGTGAGGCATAAATGCAATTTATGTCTGAGGAGTGCTGTGTTACAATGACAATGGGAGTTGGAGTTTCCCAGTTGGGCTTTCGGCTTTCTTTCACTACACTACAACGCCAGAATGATGTTGTGCAGCTCTACAGCAATGCCCACACTACTTCCTCCAACACTCTCACGTCAGGCAGTAGGACGTCAGGTCATGCAGCTCCATCTGACCTACTTCAATGACGAGAGTGAAACACATACAGAGTCCCCTTTCCTTCAGCGTGTAGGGAACCCTATCAGGTTCGTTAGGGCCATGACATCTGACACCGACTGGAGCGAAATGGGATCATGTTCAGAGAAATCACTTTGTAACAAATGCGGTTGAGATTTTCACCTGTGGTGCACAAGACTCGAATATGGTGTTTACGTTTTGGGATCTATATCAAAGATGACTCAACAGTGGCGTGAATATGTGGTTCATCTTCACATCATGGCATATGATATGATACCTGGTAACTTAAGAGGAAAGACTCAATTTATAACCAAGTACTGCAAGTCTACGCAGCTATTGATGGTACTCCACTCATAAGAGTATAGGGGGGTTTTAAAGTGATACTGTACCATTTTTGGAAATACGCTCATTTTACACGCCCCCCTTAACCCATTGATGCCTAAGGCACCTGCAAAAAAGGTTGCTGAATGACTGAGCCCTTTTCAAGAAAAGCTGCCCTCAGCCTGTAAAAAAGTATATATCTAAGCTTCTGAAGCAAATAAAAATATGCACTAAGTCGCATTTAAACGCTAAGACCCTCATGTTTCATTAGAATGTGTTCATTCATCTCAAACAAATAGAGATTTTCAATAAATTTGTCTCAAATCTCATGAGCCTGAATGTTGCGTAATGCAGCTCCAGGCGCCAGGGCCAATGTTGCGCAGCGCAACATCAGGCATCAATGGGTTAAGTTAAATAATTAAGTTTGACCTTTCTCCTGTACTGCCTGCTGTTCTCAGAGTATGGCAGTGCAAATTATATCTCCAAGCTAATTCATTAACATCGATCGAGTCCTATGAGACTAACTGGCAGCTAACTGGCTAGCTGCTAGTTAGAGGTGCACCGAAATGAAAATTTGTGGCCGAAACCGAAACCGAACTAGACTGCCTGTGCAGTCGCCTTCGACTGCTTAAGGTATATCCCCGAAACGCGACGCTTCCAGTCCCCCATCATTCCTACCACTCCCGTCCACCATTTCGTAAACGTATATGATACATACAGACGTGACATGACGTGCATAGGCTTAAAACCAAACGACTATTGTGAAAATGAAGCAAAAAATGGGGCAAATGGTAATACTGTTTTAATGGTTCAGTGGATATACCACATTAGGTACAGTGTAATAACCAGTGTAACAATATTTAATACAATGTAATTTTTTTACTTACATCATGTGTTTGTGCGTAAGTGGTATTACATGGTATTGCATATTGTTACACTGGTATTACACTATATTACATGGTATTGCATACTGTTACACTCGTTATTACACTGTACCTGATATTGCATATTGTTACACTGGTATTACACTAGTATTACATGGTATTAAATATTGTTACATTGGTTATTACACTGTACCTAATATGGTAGACTCACTGAAATGGTGAACCATTAAAATAAGGTGTTACCGGGCAAATCAATCCACCCAGTCAGAAGTTATGGGTCAAATGAAAATTCCGCCATTTTGAAAGTGTTGTCTTCCAAACTCGAATCAGTTCATGAACCTACCCTAGAGCATTCACACACAAAATCTGGGACAAATCCATCCACCCGGTCAGTAGTTATGGGCCAAAGAATAATTCGGCCATCTTGAATTCAGCCATCTTGAAAGTGTTGACCTCCAAACTCGAATCAGTTCATGAACCTACCCTAGAGCATTCACACACCAAATCTGGGACAAATCCATCCACCCGGTCAGAAGTTATGGACCAAACAAAAATTCGGCCATCTTGAATCCAGCCATCTTGAAAGTGTTGACCTCCCAACTCGAAGCAGTTCATACCCTAGAGCATTCACACACCAAATCTGGGACAAATCCATCCACCCGGTCAGAAGTTATGGACCAAACAAAAATTCGGCCATCTTGAATTCAGCCATCTTGAAAGTGTTGACCTCCAAACTCGAATCAGTTCATGAACCTGCCCTAGAGCATTCACCCAAAAAATCTGGGACAAATCCAAACATCCGTTCAAAAGTTATCGCGTTAACACGAAAGACCTTACGCGGCGGCGGCGGCGGCGGCGGCGGCGGACGCGGACGCGGCGGCGGCGCACGCAAAACCATTACATCCCCGACGCTCCGCGTTTCGGCGATATAATAATAATTAATCTCTTGGCCGAATACCGAAACCGAATGTTACAATTCAGTCAAAAGTGATCAAAAGTAAGATTTTTCAATATTTGTATATATTACGGGTTACAATAAATCTGTTGACATGATTTTGAAAGAAAATAAATGTGTATTTGAAGTCTTCAAATGTTAGAGTAGAACTGAAATTATCTTAGTAACTGCCCATTTTCAAATCATTTTCTATTTGGCCTCCGATTCGGTCACTCAATTGAGTTTCGTCCGAAAACCAAAAGTGTATTATTTTTGGGTTTTCAGACGAATTTTTTCTGCGGCCGAATTTTCGGTGCATCTCTACTGCTAGTTGTTGACTATGAATACTTACACGACGATGCGGCGGTTCAGGAACCAGAACTTCCTTTTCACATGTTTTACATCGTGAGTAACAGCGAGTACCATTTGCCTCAAGTAACCCCTCTGGTGATCACTATGAATACTTACACGACGATGCGGCGGTTCAGGAACCAGTACTTCCTGCGGTGGCGGTCGTAGCCTATGGGCTCTTGACGTATGTACGGTCGGCTCTGCTGCGCCTCGGTGATGCAGTCGCTGACGCCGGCCACCTTGTGCGCCTCGCACACCTCGCACTGCCACTCGTCCTCGGGCACCTCCTGCAGCGGGGGCTTGACGCACTCCAGGTGGTAGACGGCCGAGCAGGTCTCGCAGCAGAGCAGGTCGCCCAGGCGATGGCACACGCGGCAGTGGTCGTCGTACTGCACCACGCCCTCCGACATCAGCTCCTCGCGCGCCAGGTTGGTGGTCAGGAACTGGTCCACCAGGAACTGAAGCACTTTCACCTGTAAAACATAAACACAAATTGTGAAAGGTTATTTAGTTAGTTGAAGCAGGGACACTGCACTTTCACCTGAAACATTCAGAAAGTTTTACTTCAAACTGGAACAGCACTTCAATTACTCATTTGCCCATCACAATTACGAAAACAGGATTATTTCTGTAATGAAAAGTTGAAAATGAAAATAACTTCCGTGACGCAAAATAATTCCAAACTTGGTTTGTCGTTCTATCTAGAACCCATCAGCTGATTTTGAGAAAGACGTGGCTGTACTACTTGCAGAGTGAAAGGAAACAGGACTTGGCGGCTAAAAATCTGTAGCTATTGGCAGCGGTCTGATAATGAATTCATAACTTATGAAGTCTGTTATTCAGAAATATCAGACGTGCAAACGTTGGGGAGCCACATTCAAGTGAACGGCGAATTCTATACAATGAACACACCATAAAAGAAATAAAAAGAATAGCGGACAACAGACAAATAGCAGATACAGGGCAACACACATGGGGTTGTCTCACTCTCTCACACTCACACACACACACACACTAGGGTGGAAAGGGGGGTGGTGGATGTCCTGCTGGCATTGTGGTTGGGGAGGAAAACTGGACTGCACTAACGCAATATTGTTCACATCCATTTCTCAAAAACGACATAAAGACTTTTGAAAGAAAGAAAGAAAACAAAACACAATCCAAGTCCAGACCTTGGATTCGAGCGGCTCGTAGGGGTATTCCTCGCTCTCCTGCACGGGCAGCACGTGGTGGTACTCCGGGTCGCTCTCGCAGTAGGCACGCACCACCTCCGGCCACGTCATGCCGTCGATGAAGTAGAGCGTGGAGTTGACGCTGTCCTTCAGGTCGGCCGGCCCGAAGGTGGTGTTGGAGGAGTCCTCCTCACGCAGGATGGCTATGGGAAAGGGGAAGAGTATAAGCGTGCGTTACAATATGCAACCTTGCCTCCTCCACTTGTGCTTGTGGCCTCGTCCCGCTTCCTGGCCCATCCTCCGTAGAGAAACCGATAAAGTTTCCCAACTGTCAGCCTTGCCACAACAACTTTTGGGGGACTATTCTTCATTCACCATCCAGGTTGCAAATGAGAAAATGACTTTACAATTGAGCTTTCGCAAGATTATGAAATATAATGCTGTTGTCAGTGATGTCATCATGACCTATTACTTCCTGGTACGAGGAAACAGGGACAAGTGGAGTAGCCAAGGTCGCATATTGTAACGCACCCTTAGAGTAGGATTGTGGTCAGAGAAGGCATTGCAACTACTTGTATGCTGCTAACTTTTCTTATTTTTTTCAGGTTTTTTTGCCTTTATTTTTTGAGGACAGTGGAGGAGGCACAGGAAATAAGTAGGGGGAGGGACACGGGGTACGATCGGCAAATGACCCAGGCTGGAATCGAACCCGAGTCACCGGCGTAGTTACCCAGTGCCCTACCATTAGGCCACGGCAGGGCCACCCACTCCCAACTTTGATCTTTTAATAAATATTTATGTAATAAATTAGCATTTACTGGTCTGACCAAAATACAGTACGTTTTGTAGCTTAAAATGTTTATTACTGGAAATTCAAATGGTGGACATGGAGAAGATCCACCTTTGTGTACGGGTCAACGATGTTTTTTGGGCTCAGACGTCAACCACACCTAATGCCCATATACATTAATAATTAGTAATAGGTAATTCATGCACTGCAATGAATATGTTTCTAAGATAATCTGAAATAATAGACTAAAAACAAAAACAAAAATTACTTAATCCATAAAGTACTGGCATTAGCTGTGGTTGCACCACTCTGATGTGTGCTACTATTGAAATGTCATTGACTCGTATATGTAAAGCGTCATCTTCCCGGTCATTATGAATACTTCGAAAATTACGGTGAAGATTATGCACATCCCAGGAAAAGGTGCAAGACAAAGGCTGACTGTAGTTTCGGAGTGAGAGGTCCACACACTTAAAATCCTTTTTGTTGTCTTTCATTATTTCATCATGGCTGGATTACATTTCGACTTCACAGTCTTCATCAAGGGTGCATTTCTCACCAGCGTCGTTGCTAAGTAAGTTAGCAACTTACTTGGTTGCAATGTAGGCCTACAGGGGTTGTACAAAATAACTGAGACACCTGTCATTTTAGTGTCATTTAATTCCTCTTCCATCCACAGTTAATCCTGTTGGATGTGGTTCATCCTTCTTGGTGGTATGAAGACATTACCTTGGATACTGTGGAATTTGATCCATCACAAAGACTTGCTGTCTCGGTCAAAGATGCAACAGTTACACACGTACCAAGAATTTCTCCTTTTTTAATTCTGTCACCCATAATGGTGTGTGCAATGCAAAATTTTGAGCAAAATTGTGCTCTTACCCTGCTAATTGAACCTTCACGCTTCACTTTACTGGTGCAATGTGCCATTAATGAAGATTGGCCAACAGGCTGGTCCATTTGAGCCATGAAACCTCCCACATTAAAATGACAGGTGTCTCAGTTATTTTGTACAACCCCTGGGATTTCCCATTTCCAAGTTGCTAACTGGTTAGGAACGATGCTTTCGAGAAACGGGGCCCAGATTCCTACCTTTCAGCAGGGCCACGTGCGTCTCGGTAAATAACATTTAAACTATATATATATATAAATAATATGTGTATACCTTTCAGCAGGGCCACGTGCGTCTCGGCCACCAGCGTGCACTGCTCCTGGCCCGCCAGCGCCGCGCAGAAGTCCTCGAAGCGGAACGGCGACAGGCGCAGCACCGAGCTGAAGTTGCGCAACACCTCGTAGACGGAGGAGGCGTTGAGCACCTGGGCCGGCGGGATGAGGAGGTCGTCCGACGACTTGGGGAGCTCCAGCGGCGGGATCTCCTTCTCCTCGAAGATGGGGGAGCGAGGCCGCCGGGCGCGAGGTCTCCTGCGACCTGGAAAGGAAAATAACAACAAAGTTGTCATATTCTGGTACGCATTTTAAATGGTCAAACACAACGACCATTTATCATCTTAAAATCACATTTCATTTTTACAACTAGTATTATATTAAATGTATTTCTCTACAGCAGTCTTCTACGACCTGGAAAGGAAGATACAAAAAATTTGACCATTTAACATTTTTCAAAAAGTCACAATTTTACAAATTCAGAATTTTAGAATCAAGTTGCATTTTTCTACTGATCTGGAGTTTATGCAGAGGTGTACCAGTGCATGAAACTATTTAGCAATATTCACATGCTTACCTGAATATGACAAACACAAAGACTATTTAGCATCTTAAAATCACATTTCATTTTTACAACTAGTATTATATTAGGCTTAGTTCTCTACTGTAGTGATGCACAAGAGTAGCAGTGCGAAGCAATGTTTTTTTTTATGATAATATACATTCATATTGCAGCAGTCAATTCAATTGATGAAATCAGAGAGACTGGATAAGATAATACTCCTAGAATCTCTGATGAAATGCTTTTGTATATGTTCAAGTGTTTTCATTTTTCATACACAATTTAAATGCAGTCAGATGATTTCACGCGACATTAATTAGAAAAGAAAAAGATGCAATGTTTACACCTTCTAAAGGTTGATAGTAGTGCACTTCAAAAGGTTGGATACTGCTGATGCTGCCACCTTGGCATTTTGCAGCACATTAATGAGAAGTGATCATCATTATAGTCTGCAGGCTTGTTAATGGGGCAGGGTTTTGAGGCGGTCAGCAAACACAACCTTTATTCAACATGCTACAGGCTTCATACAAGGACTAGACCAGGGGTGGGGAACCGATGTCTCAAGGGCCGTTTGCGTTATCCAGCCCCGGATATAATTTTAATGTTATTCAGCTTCACATGAAATATGACATATTTTGTAAAGGGATCTTAGAAAATGCATTTGCAATATAATTAAGTTATATTCAGCGAACCTAGAGAAGGTGGTGTTTGTTTAAAAAGTGGCTGCCCTCAATATAGATATATATATATAATATTGAACCACCTGTGGGATCATGGGTATTTAAACAGGGTGTGTTATGTGTTTGTACTGTCTGATGAAGGGCATGCTGCCCGAAACGTAAAATAAGAGCAACTGGAGCTTGGTGTCGCGGACTTTTCTTTCAGTTTTCATGGTATTTTTGCTAGTCCTGCACCCAATCTTTTTGAGACGGATGTGCGTGTTTTTCTCTTTTTGACAATTGCCTTCAATAGAGGCCTAAAGTGAAGGGGAAAATCATGGCTCGTGTTCATAGTATGGCCCTCGGAGGACTTTTACAGCCCTCGGATGAATTTGAAGTGGCCCTACGAATGAGAAAGGTTCTCCACCCCTGGACTTGACCTTCACCTTGTCTGAAAAAAGGGCATCGAAAACCCTGCCTGCATGGTGGCACAGGCCTAATATCAAAATGTATAAATTCTAATGTCAGACCAGTGCTTATTAACATTCATGTTTTCTAAATGTGATGTGCACTGGATTTCTGATGCATCAAAAATCTTCAAAATGTTGCAATGTGTTTTAACAAGACTCTTTACTGTTGCAGTGGATTTGTATTTAACGCACATTCATTCCTGTGCAACTGCATCGAATTGTATAGAGAAAAGCGAGTGGCGAATGAAGACAGACAGTAAGTGTCCGATTCTTCATTAGCTCCACAAAGGCGGTCCAGTCACTGCACTGGCCGTGGTGGTGGCAGGTTAAAAGGACTGCCCCCGAGACACAAAAGTGCACCCCGCTGAGCAAATTGAATTGGCTCCCCCCTCCTCAATGCAGGCTTTCACGGCGAGCGGGCGGGAGGGCGAGCCATCCTTTACTGGTCAGCGGAGACATATAATCCTCCGCGATTAGCACATGTGCAGACCAGAGAGAGGAGCCGTGACACAGACCTACACTGCCACCCTGCCGGGACGGGATGGCTTAGACTAGTGTTTCTCAAAGTGGGGCGGAAGCCCCCCTAGTGAGGCGCGGAGGTATTAGAGGGGGGGCGCGGGAAGTCAGAAGGTTTTTATTTTTTAATACTTTTCTGCTTAGCCATCAATCCAACACATTCACTTAACATTCACAATATATTCATAAATGTATTCACTAATATTTAGAGAACATCATAGAGAGCTATATATGTGTATATTAGGCTTCAATAAACTTGACAAAGGCCTTTTGATTTGTATTTTCGTAACCATTTTGCTTGAGGGGCCGGGGGCACAGACAGACACCCTTCCTCTGAAGGGGGGAATGGCAGGAAAAGTTTGAGAACCACGGGCTTAGACTCTGGTCATGGAGAGTCGAGGTCTAGGCCAAACTTGATCCTTATCTCAAGGGAAATGGGTCAGCACTGCTGCTGCTATCACTACCACTGTCGCCTACCGTGTAATAAGTCTTTTTTGCTCTTTCTTCTACATAACAATGCTATATCGCAGATGCATTTGTCAACACTCATCTCTCGCCATTTTTTATTATTATTATTACATTGCACTTAGCTGACGCTTTCATTTATTCAAAGCGACTTACAGTCATTATTTATCAGGGTATTGGTTACAGTCCCTGGAGCAATGTGGGGTTAGGTGCCTTGCTCAAGGGCACTTCAGCCATGGATGGAGATGTAGGGAGAGGTCAGGGGGGGATTCGAACCTGCAACCCCTAGATTGAAAGACCAACTCTCTAACCACTAGGCCACGGCTGCCCCCATTTTTATCTTGTCTACATCAACTCTCAAGAGTACGTTTTCTTTTGCACATTTGTCTAATCTGAATATGTTTTTGCACATTGTCTTTATTTTTTTCTTTAGTTTTTATTTTTCCCCATCCCTGACTCTACCTGTGTTATATGCGTCTTAAATGTCCATGTGGGCATTATGTGTATTTATGGAAGCTACTTGACACCTGAATTTCTCCTCAGGATCAATAAAGTTACTCTACTCTACTACTGTTTCAAAAAGAAAAAGGCTGCACGTTTGTCTATCTGCTCCCTTACATAACCTGTGGGGAAACCTAAAGAGGCAGGATTTAGATGGGGGAAATGCTTTCAACACCTTGAGATCAGGGCTTGACATTAGGACCTGCAACCTAGTCAAATGCTGCTGGTAAAAACTTACTTGACTGTGGCGGGCTAGTAGTAATTTCAGTCTCACGAGCCACTTTGGCAGGTAGCTTATTCTTGGTTATGGGGTATCACGGTAGCTTATATTTTGTTGTATGCTCATTGTGATCAATCTCGAGAGAAAACTCACTGTTATTTCTCTGAGTGCATTGTCATGTAGGATGCTATGTTCTCATAGCACTGTTGGTATTGCTTTACCAGTCTTCTGAGCTGAAGAATGGGCCATCATGGTAAAGAAAAATTAGCTAGGAGGAGAGCAGCATGGCTTGACCACCAGCCACAGTGGCTAGTGCGCAAAAAAAATTGTGAGATAAATGTTTTCAACACCTTGAGATACGTTAGAGTGACCGCAAAACCCATTTAAAAGACGGAAATGTCTCTAAACAATACAATTCAAAGTAATCAAAGAGTGTTATGTGGGTGGGTGTCCATCTATGACTTATCTGTGTTACATAACAACTTCTGACCTAAACTACCACAATCACAAAACGTACAGCAGCTGTCTTTACTCCACACACACACACACACACACACACACACACACACACACACACACACACACACACACACACACACACACACACACA
The DNA here is from genome assembly GCF_034702125.1 of Engraulis encrasicolus. NCBI lineage: Eukaryota > Metazoa > Chordata > Actinopteri > Clupeiformes > Engraulidae > Engraulis > Engraulis encrasicolus. Next base: position 7,995,005 of record NC_085857.1, on the reverse strand, counting down.
CACACACACACACACACACACACATTTGCGCATCTGTGACCTACAAGTCTTCAAACGCGCCAAAGACGATTTGTATGTGTGTGTGTGTGTGTATGTGTGAACCTAATGACAGTGCTTTTGTTGCTCACCGATTAATTCAACATAACGCTTCGATCCATGCACCTGACCGTCTGAGGCCGAAACGTGTTGAATAGATCAGTGAGCAGCAACAGTGTGGAGATTCTTCTTCTTCTACACTGATACTTTCTCACATTAATAATGCCACAAGTCAGATGGGCACAGATCTGGGGTTTTTTTTGTTGGTTTGTTTGTTGACAAAATCCCACAGTCATGGCATGTAGTGACATCAGGTATGGTGGCTCGTGGTCCAATGCAATTCATTCTGTGATGTAATGCAATGTGATGCTCAACATTCCACAAGATCAGTAACGCTGATGACCTGGCTGTCATCATCAACTACAAACGGGACATTTTCTCCAAGGGGATGTAAATATCAGGTTAGATCGTCTTGGGAATGCACAACCTCTCCTGCTTTTGTTCACCACACCTCAGCGGTCTCTCCCTCTCTACATGCTATTTGAACCATGAAGTTGACCTTGCTAAACGACTAACAGGCCCTGAAACTCACATTTGAATTGATTTATGACCGAGACAGATCCCTCTTCAGGCTTAAGAAGAGAAGTATAGAGCAATGAGACCAATCTTTTGAATTAATTCTTACCAAAAATATATAATTTTATTCCACTTAACATATTGAGAGTGATATTTTTGGGTAAATGCGCTTGGAATTCACGTCAAAAATTCCCAATGGGTTGCTTGTGACTGACAAAAAAAAATCATTACCCATCCATGCACGCCCCCTTTATAAAAAGGTACCATGCCACACTACATAGATTGGTGAATGCTGTCCAGAATATTGCCATAATATGGCTATCCAAACATTACCCTGTTCGCGAGTGAAAAGAAATTGTAGAAGGGGTGAAAACCTCATCATAAAAAATTGGCAAAGTAACTGGACCAACGTAATCAAGGGTTCACGATAATTAATGCCTCACGCAACAGGTGGAACAGAAGCGCCATTTTCAAAACAAAGCAGTGCTGTCAATTGCCTTGGCTAACTTTGGGGAGCTTTTCGTAGCATGTGTAAGACAAGTGACTTGGAATGGCCATACTTTTGCAATGACCGCTTACAGTATGACATATGGAAAGGAGCAAATGAATGAGAAGTGTTGTTGACAGAAGCTAAACAGGCGAAGCGAACTCTTACAAGTTACAACTTAATTCCATTCACCAACACTGTACACCAGTGCCGTATGGATAAGTACCACCGTGTGCTGTTAGCCAAGTTAGCATGCCACCCATTAGAGCCTAACGCACGATGAGAAAACAGTTCAATCGATGAGATACGGTTCAAAATACGACAGAATCTTTCTAGCAGTACAAACGCACATGGCAAAATGTCTTCAAAACAGTCTGTCCGAATGAATGGATAGCTACAGCACTTGATATGGCTCGTGCATGCATCAATAAGGGGACACTGTCATATCTATTCAATTAGCGTTACGTAATGCATAAATAACCGAAAATCAATCTAAGTGATAAGTGTGAATAAAACAAACTGAAATAATGGGCACATTTTGATGGAGAGGGGTGATGTACTATTTGTAAACAAGCGACGGTACCGTGGTACAAGTGCGCGATACATCACCGGATCTCAATAAACAAAGAGGCCTGTTTCTGTGAGCAAGCTCCATTTTGAACAATGCAGCTTAACTTACTTCGCACTGTGTAAATTTGTGCAAAACACCTCAACAAGTTTTATGACCACTTCCAAGTGTTTGCATCACTCACACACTTCCACGACTTAATTAAGCATTAAGCTAGTTAGCTAGCAGCAACGTACCTGGAGTGCTGCCGTAAGTACTATGACTCTTAAAACTGCTCTCGGTGCAGTAACTAGCATCATCTTCGTCCGGTATTTCCTCCTGATAGTCGGAGCCATCGTCGAAGGGCCCGTCCTCATCCGAAAGAGGATTTCCCCGTAAATACTCATCATCGTCCGAACGCAAACTCACGAGATCCTCCTCATCACTCTCATGGTCATCGTACACAATCTTGCTGGCTGGTCTTCTCCCTCTGCTACCGCGGCCACCTCTCGAGCCCCTGCCTCTTCCTCTGCCCCTTGTTGTGGCTCCAAATTTCCTTCTGCCCCGCGAAGAATGGTAGTTTCCCCTCCGTGGAGGACCTCCATCACCATCTGATGCTCCACGACCTCTTCCACCTCTTCCCCGCCTGGGTCGCAAACCGCGGACTGGCGCGGTGGATGGCTCCCCCATCAGTGCCTGTTTGGGCGGCCTGCCTCTTCTCCCTCTCATTATTGCAAAGCTAGGTTCGATAATGCAATATTTCTGTTTGCACTTCTCGTGCGCCACCCGCTCCAGCAATTCTGGGCAGACCGACCACTTCCTACGGACTAGCTTGCTTCGTTAAGTCTGCAGGAGTCCCGTGTGTCCCCGGTCTAAATTAACGGGAAAAAGCTCAAACCGAATGGCCGGCGTCCCGCTCCGGGTCGCCTGCAGTCGCCATTTTTCTTCCTCTCTCCCTGTGCTGAAAACACTCAGCAGGCCCTCTATGGAGGTCACGTGACATACGCTACAATAGATGCGAATACCATGTTAGTTCACAAAATTAGAAAGCATAGTAGACACGAGATGCGTATATTTACGTTCGTTTGTCAGTTTGAGTTGAACTCGTATGCCATTTATAGCCTGATTGCTATGAACGACTCGTAAATATCGAAACTTGCCGTTTGTTGTGCCTGTGTTGAAGATAATATCTGACACTGCTACTAGCTAAGCAGCAGATACAATTTTGAAATCACTCTCGTGCGCAAGTTATTGAAGATAGCTCACAAATTCCACGCAGAATAAACTTGTAAGGCTGCTGGACAGCCAGCAGTGAATTGATCTATGAAAATGATTATGTATGCAATCCATAAATTAAAATATTCCATCCGTCGAAAATTGTCATTCAAAGTGTAGTGTTCTTTATTTTGGCGGGTTAGTTTTGTGTCTTTCACTCTGTGAGTAATAATTTTTACTTCCAACCTGTAGGGTGACCAATGAGGGAAACCACTTGGTGTTGCTTTAAGTGGGTTATTGTGATTTTGTGCACATAAAATATGAAATGCACTTGAGCATAATAGTAGGCCTGTAATCACAAATAGCATGTGTATAGAATGTGTTTATGAGTAAATGTGCTTGCGATTTACACTAAAGGTGTTTTGACAATAAGTCAGTTGCTCATTTAATTAACAAATTAGGCATTGGAAGGATCAATAAGCACTGATCGGTCCCACCACCTTTATCCTTATAACCACTAAGAAAAAAAGCCACAAAAAAATGTTTTATTTCCTTGCATGTCTCAAGCGTGCATTGCATTACTTGTTATCCTGAGATTATATTTGGAGCTTATATTTATAGCTACTAATGTCACCACCATCTACTCCATATTGTGTGACCAGGCTTTAAGTAATAGCTGTGGAGACCAGGACTATACCATAAGGATAACCAGGCCATCTGTGGAGATGAGATAATGACATCATTTAGCGCCAACAATCCTCCTCCAGTGCCGCTGCTATTCAGTTGATTTGACAGATCACTCATTAAATCCATCTGGAGACAGAATACCTGGGCTATTCTTCTCTAAGCAACATCAAGGCCTGCCCTGCTATCAGGGAATATGAGGAAATAGAAAAGAGACTGTAACACTGATGAAGGCTCTTGCAACAGAAATGTCCGTCTGTCCCTGCAATGTTTGAATAAAAAGAAAAGAAAAAGAAACAAAAAAACAAACAAACAGTGTGTGATCCATTCCCTAACTCCCTGCCCTGCATACCAGAAAGGCCTAATAAAAAACACTTTTGTCTTCCAAGATGTTCCTGATCCTCTCGGATACGTCCATTCTAGTCCTTAGTTCAAAACGTTATCGGTCATTATCCTTTGTCTTGGGAGGACGTTCATATCATCACTTAGTAGGCCACACTCATTTGACATTTCCTGCAAGGTGTCAAACTCAAGGCCCGGGGTCCAAATCTGGCCCACTTTATTTGACTTGGCCCACAATATCATTACAGATACACTATGTGTTACAGTTGGCCCACAATATCATTACAGATACACTATGTGTTACAGTTGGCCCACAATATCATTACAGATACACTGTGTGTTACAGTTGGCCCACAATATCATTACAGATACACTGGGTCTTTCTCAAATGCAAGGCCAGTGTCCTTCCAAGTTTATCAGCCTAATTAGTCACGCCCAGTGATTGGATACTTTTTGGTGAACTCTACAGAATATCCAATCACTGGGTATGACTAATAAAGGGTATCCAATCACTGGGCGTGCCTAATTAGGCTGATACACTTGGAAGGACACTGGCCTTGCATTTGAGAAAGACCCACTATGTGTTACAGTTGGCCCACAATATCATTACAGATACACTATGTGTTACAGTTGGCCCACAATATCATTACAGACCCACTATGTGTTACAGTTGGCCCCCAATATCATTACAGACCCACTATGTGTTACAGTTGGCCCCCATACTGCACCAGGGGTGGGGAACCCTTTTCATTCCAGTGGCCACTTCAAATTTATCCGAGGGCCGTAAAAGTCCTCTGAGGGCCGCATTACGAACACAAACCAGGATTTCCCCCTGCACTTTAGGCCTATATTGAAGACCTCCACCTTTAAAACAGACCCCGGCTTCTCTAGGCCCCCTGAATATTAATTGTATTGCAAATGTATTTTCTAACTTTCCTTTGCAAATTATGTCACATTTCATGTGAAGCTGCATTACATTAAAACTATATCGGGGGCCGGATAAAATGACCTCAAGGGCCGCGAATGGCCCTCGAGACATAGGTTCCCCACCGCTGTACTACACCATTGATATACGTAGTAGTGTAGTACGACTTGAAAATGAAAAGTTGTGTTGTGTTGTGCCTCACAAGATTCATGAGGGCCAAGGACAGTCGAACATTGAATTACATCCGGAGCAATAACTCCCATTCATTAATCCAATTTGACTATTTAACATTAAAAACACTCAACATTACAAATTCATAATTTTAGAATCAAGTAGCATCTATCTATTGCTTTGACGCAGAAGAGGCGAATTCGCTCAGGTATCTTTATTCACCTTCCCTTCCTAGAGAAATAATGACTTCCACCGCTGAGGTAGAATAGTGGTGTACACAAAGCATTAGCTGGTGGAAATGACCATCACACTGGAATTCTAGCCGTGATCATGGAGTTGAATTAGCATTTACAGTAAGTATTCAGAGACAGGGGTGCACATAATGTTTGGTTTGGAAAGTGTTGGGGACATAAATTCAGCACACTGTCCGGGAATCATATTTATGGATTGTGTTTGTTAAAAAGTGGAGAAGTAGAAAGAAATCTCAAAAGTGCAATAATAATAAATCAATTCATTTAGGAAAGACAGGTAATTTATTGCAGCTGGGATATTCATGGGTAAAGCAATACTGCTGTATTTGTATTTAAAAAAAAGAGTTCATACAGTTAGATGGTTTAAAACAACTCAATCACTTCAATCGAATATTGACCGCTATTGTCCTGTGACTGTTTGGCTTTCTTCAAGGCCTGAAGGCTGCCTTCGATTTTCCCCAGATCTGTGAAGAGCTTCATCTAAAAAGGTAAAGAGAACAGAGGGAAAAATACACCTGGTAAATTATTCAAACATAATTTGTTCACATGAATTCAGAAAATATAAATATATTTACGCAATAGTTTGCGGTCACATTTCTGCATACTTAAAGGGCAACTCCTGCCAATTTCAATGTGCTGTTGTATTGCTCACACTACCCTTGACTTGTCAGTACCCGGTGATGCCGCAGTTTATGGCCCAGCCCTTTCCGAGATATGAGCTATTCTAATGGGGGCAACTTTTGTTTACATATTTTAAAAAAATGAGCATAGGCCTGCTCTAAATATCTTCCCAAAAGGTATTGCTGTTTGCTAGCTGTCTGCTGATGTTGCATAGCCTTTTGGATGTTTTTGGGAATAAATAAAAATGCTTTTTTGAATAACATTTACATCGACTAGCCATTTTGGCTGGCGGTGAAAAAGGTTAATTTAGGGCTCTGGAAACAGGTTATTTTCTGTAACCGTACCTGTAATGTACCGTAATGTAATGTGATGTAATGTGATGTTGAGTACCTGTGCCCTCACAAAGCCATGAAGGCCGGCCAGCAGCTCCTGTGCTTCCGGAGCCATGACCAGCACGGTGAAGTGAGCGTCCAATAGCAGGCATACCCAGTCCATGATCTACAGGAGCGGAGAGCAGAGGAGGAAAAACAAACACACCTTATTAGCTTATGTACACAACAAATATAATGATAAACTCTTAAAATGCCATAAATTCATAAAATGCTAGAGATTAATTTAATAGAAGCAGATTAAAAAAGGTACCCTGTGCAGGAAATGGTCAAAAAAGGTACTGCAACTATGTTGCTTATTGAAACTGGGCTGCCTATTGTCAAATTTGATCTTTTCATGAATAAACTAATATTTTCTAGTATGGCCCAAGTACAGGCAGTTTTGCAGCTAAACATGTCTATTTCTGGAAATTCAAAAATGGCGGACCATGGAGAAGATCCCCCTTTTAATGTATGAAAAGTGCAATTTTCCCAGTCATATTGAATACTTGGAATTTGATGGTATTCATGAAAAAGGTAACATTAGTGAAAGGGTAGCCTGAATTCTGGAAATAAACAACTAAAAATCTTGCATATTGTACCTTTAAGAAATTTGTTGAAAAATGCGCAAGTGCAATTTTCTTTATTTTTGTATTTTATCACAGGAAATTATTACTGTTCAGAAGTCCCATCATCTATATGTGAAATTCATTCTTGCCATCCAAATATTTTAAGGACATACTTTTTCAACCTATATATAAAATGCATGTTGCAAAGCAATGCAATGCCCAATACAAAAACAACAATTTCCCAAAATGTTTCAAAATAGATGTCCTTTTGCAACGAAGCTCTTCAAAATAAGCTCATAACATGTCATTTCAGATCAATCAAATAGGAAAAACAATGTGGATAGATGTGGACTAAAGCTAGTTAGTGTTGCTTCTAGTCAGGCCAAGAGCAATGCAATTTCGTTTCTGAGCTCCCGAAAAATCGGGAACTCCTCCATTAGCAAACCAAGGGAGGCAGGTCGAATATGCTGTTCGGGAAATGTTAATTGCTATGCTCTTGGTCAGACCAAGTCTTGCAGAGATTTGGAAGTCGATGATTATCAGGCTAGCCTCCCGCATCATCAATATACTCTCATCCATGGGTTAAAGTGCCCTTGAGCAAGGCACCAAACTTCACGTCGCTCGAGGGACTGTAACCAATACCCTGAAATAATTGTGAGCGTCTCTTTTGGATGAAAGTGTCAGCTAAAGCGTAATGTAATGTAATATGATGAATTCCACAAACCTGTGCCATTGTTGGTGACCTCAGCGCTGGAACCTGTGTGTTGATTTCTTGGTAGTATTTAATGTATAAGAACTGCAGGTACTGGAGGAAGAGCTAGGGACAGAAAAATGTAGACACACTTTAGAAATCGCCTTACACATACTGTACAGTACATGCACTTCATAACTGCACACTGATGGGTAAACACTAAGTTGTGCGTTTAAAAAAGACTGAATCTAGAAACCAACACTGACAAAACTTTAAGTGCACCACTGGTAAAAACAGCTATTATATACATGTATACTATTTCTGAAACTACGTACTACCTGTGCTACCGTTTCAAAACACTCCTACAAAACGCACATTTACCATTCAATGATGACGGATAAATCAGTCTAAAACTCAGCTATAATTCATCTCAATTGCCGATCTACATTCAGATACTTACGATAACCTGTGGCGGTGTGAGGTCCTTGAGATGGGGCAGCAGGAAAGTGTCGCTGTACGGCGTCTGGAGGATTTCATTTCTGAGAACCAGATGTTAAGGACAACATGGCTACTACTTTTGTGGTTCATTAGAGCATGTGTGTATCTTCAATATCAATAAATTCCTAACTATTTCCACTAATCAACTTCCTCTATGCAAACAAATCTACATGCAGCTTTTCCCCCAGACCATTTGTTAGTTAAGGAGATATACGCATCAGATATATGCACGTATCAGAGATATATGTATGTGGCTGTCATCACTGGAAATGCTAAATTGGGCAGCTTCAAATAAAATATGATATGAAAACCCCACACTATCAATACCCAATATAATTTTTGTAAGTAGCCTAACTTACATTTGCAATACTAATTCTTTATGTTTTCAGGGGACCTAGTAAAAGGTGGGAGATGGTTGCCTTAACTATATTAAGTGCTGGGGCAAACCCTCGGATCGCACGAGGAAGAGGTAAAAGACATCATTTACACAGAGCATTTCTACGGTAAGTAACACAGCAGGCAAGGATACAGCAAGACAGCTCGGTGTAGCCCGATGGGCCGCGTGATGTTCAGGCTGATTGTCAGTTTGGGTTTGCGCTGGTGCTGGGGTTGAGCCTCGCCGTTCTGTTGAGTCTCCTCCTCCCCGTCCTGCTTCTTCTCCACCTGATTGGCTGTTGCGGTGTCCATCTCCATGGCTCCTCCCGCCTCCTCTGTTCTGCGAGGGGGTTGAGCGTCACCACTGCCGTCCTCTGGCGGTGCGTACGTCACGGTCACGTTGGAGAAGCCGTTGTGCTGCGTCTCCTCGTCGTCCTTCTCCTCCTCCGCGTTGCCCGTGGCGGCACTCAGTCCATCCACAAACGCCACGCTGTCCATCTCCAGAGCGGACGCCTCCAGGTCAGCGTCAGGTGAGCTGAGGTGAAATAGGACAGAGGAGGGTTACATGGTTGAGTGATTACCTCAATCAAAACAAGATGCAGCATAGATATTTTCACATTGTTTTATCATACACATTCTTTTTTTACTTATACTTATTTTTTGGTTCTTTAGACCTTATTAGTGACAGGACAGTAGAGAGAGACAGGAAACGATCGGGGAGAGAGAGATGGGGACGGATCAGCAAAGGACCCGGGTCAGAATTGAACCCGGGTCGCCGGCGTAGCAGCCCTGTGCCCTACTGTTAGAGCCACGGTTGGGGCATCATGCATACTTTCGCTACGAATGTTCTGAGCACTTAATTACCTTTTTTCGTCACCAGCCAAAATGGCTAATAGATGTTAATCTTACTAGCCAAATACACACTCACTGATTGGTCAAAGTGGCTAGTGAGTAGGTCTTTTCTACCAGCCAAACTGAAATTTTACCAGCATTTGGCTGGTGTTAATTTAGAGGCCTGTCGATGTTAGTTTAATTGTGTAAATCAAACCAATGGCTCAGTGGCTCTGGAAGACGTTCGGCCTATTTCCGTCAGTGCAACAACACTCAATCTTGTGGCAGAGAAGCCTTTGCTTGCCGTTTGGCTGCGTGCGCATGTGAGCAGCTGGCTAGGAGGAGAGGAGCTAAATTCCACAATGCCTACGAGATGTTCTTCAAAAGATGTTTCCACTGAGAATTTAAACGAGGGGAAGATAACCCCTCTTTTGTGACTTTAGCTTTGGCAATTGGAATTTGCCAAGTGTTACATAATGTCAACAAAAAATGCATGTTGAGAAGGCACTTTGGAGAAGACTGGTGAAGCAGTAGAACAAAGGAGGCGTACTGGAGGGGGACTGAGTGTGTGAATGAAGGGTGCATAGGGCAGAGCAGTAGGTGGGAAGCCCCTGCTGAGAACCTTCAGATAACACCTATTGTTTGTGGCGACCAGGACAGCCAAGGGGCCATTCCAACACCTCCTAACACAATGATAGAAAGCCATCAGGATCAGCCGTTGAGTCCAATTGATTAGGGGGATTACCAGTTGTCTTGGGAGATGTCATACCCGAGTAGTCAACGAAAACCTGCTTGAAGGATTCATGACTTCCTGGCTGATCAGCAGGGGGTGTAGTTGAGGGTGGTTGTAGTTTGGTAATGGTGCGTACACGTGTTAGCAGACCTCTAAATTCAAGTTTTTCATCACCAGCCAAAATGGGTAGTAAACTGGGGCTCTGTGTAACGGTCAGAGCTCCAGTTTACTACTACCCCAGAAGGTCTGAGTTCGAGTCCCAGCTACACAACTCTACTCCCCTCTTCGCTACAGCAGCCTAAGGAACACTTACCCGAGGAAAGCTTTGAGGCAGGCGCAGGTGACGGCCTCGGGAATGTCAGGGAAGACCTGGAGACAGAACTGGCACAGGGCAAAGTCCCTCTTCTCCAGCGCCAGGGGCAGTAGCTCAGGACAACCACTAGAGGGCAGAGAAGGAACATACAGAGATGTGGGTTAGCAGCATGCAGATACTTCACTGAAATGCTACAATAACCAGAGGGGTATACAAAGAAGCTGGTTCAGGAGTTAACCAGGTTAAGATGAAAACGATCTAATAGAAGAGCCTGTACACTCTAGGTTCTTCTATTATTTACCTTTTAACTTAACTCCTGGACAATGCTCTAAAAACACAACCACACCATGGTTAACATCTGGCTGCGGTTTTAGGATTAATGAAAAATAATAATATATTTATGATATTAAAGGAACAGTCCACCCTTTTTTGATTTTCATATATTTGCTGTATTTCCAAGCAGCCCAATTGGGCAGGAAACCGCACAATCTGGCAACACTGATCTACCTTCGGGTACAAATAAAAGTTATTTGATCTGATCTAATGTAATGTAATGTCCTCACCTGTGGCAGAGGCACTGCGTGTGTACGAGCTGCACCAGGGCCTTGTGTGGGTAGAAGGCGGGCTCTGCCAGGCAGCGGGTCACCAGTGCGCGTGCCAGGCTGCCCACACACAGCTGCAGACACGGCAGCTCAGACTTGGACAGGAACGAGGCCACGCCCTTCAGGACCTCCTCCTCTGGGGCGGTCTGATGGAAATTATCAATAAATATGACTGATGATAATACACCGCAAATAATCAATATAAATGACAGTCGTCATAATTTTCAAGTCATCAGCCATTAGAGTACAATTACATTTTTTTAGAATGAACCTTCCAATGATAACAGTATTTTTAGTGTGTTGCATGCTGTTACCTTGATCTGTTCAATTAACTGGTCAACAGAGATTGTTGAGCCTCCTTGGCTTTTGCGAGTCAGTTTCTACAGAGAAAACAACATGAAGAAAGAAACCCATGCACATTAACGAAAAAGTCTATGAGAATGTCCATTTCAACCCACAATGCCATTTGTGCGCGAGACACTTACATTCCTCCGTGTGTCCATCACACTAGATGACACATTGGTCCCCCATGACGGTAGTGGGAGAGGAGGGGTCGGTTCTGCACAAGAAAACAACACAGATATCAGAACACATATATAAAAAAGTAGCGGCCCGGGTACCTGAATGTTTCATGTTAAAACTAACCATACCACTGAGAATAATTACACTGGATGACAGGTCAAGTTTGTATGATACCAACTGTACTACATTGTAAAACAGTGTTCACACAGAGAGTGTCCTTCGGTGTTGCCAGGTGAAAATTATCGTACCAAAACCTCAGAATTATCGTTTTTGGTGGATTTTTGGGAGGAAATAATTATGTACAAGGCCGAAGTTGTTGTTTCAAGGCATCTAAATGAACTGAATGACAACTCTGAAATTATCGTAGAATCATGTTGTTTTTTTTTTTTATCGTACTGAGGACAAAATTATGGTACAAATACGATAATTATCGTACATCTGGCAACACTGGTGTGTTTATTGGTAGCTTACCAGAGGCTCCGGACTGTTTCAGTTTCCCCAGAGCTGCGGCCAGTGATGAGGTCTGACACTCGAAGGGGATGACAGACAACGCCTTCCCATGGGGGACATACAGCTTCCCACTGTAACACCACAACTACACACACACGCACAAACATTTCACTTTGTTTAGTTAATGTTGAAACTTCTATTTGAAAGCCTGTTCGTGGTAGATGTACAGTGGGTACTATGCTGTGTGTGTGTGTGTGTGAGTGTGTGTGTGTGTGTGTGTGTGTGTGTGGTGTGCGTGCTTGTTGTCTGGTGAAATGCAATTTCAACACTCAGTATAATTAAAGCTTTATATTATACACACACTGTGGGGAATTAATTGACCACACAGTATACTTTGACTTTGAACACGATACAACAATACAATATTTTTAAAGATTTTGTCATGACTGACCTGTCCATATATTTTCCCGGCCATCTCCTTCCCAGCTTGCAATGTCTGGAAGTTTGTATTCCATATGCATAAATAATCTGTAGAGGAACAGACAGAGGATTTTTAGATGACATTACACTTAGCTGTCGCTTTTTTGTCCAAAGCTAGTAACACTTATTTTAAGGTCAGGGTATTGGTTACAGTCCCTGGAGCAGTGTGGGGTAAGTTGTCTTGCTCAACCTCAGCCATGGAGTGTGGTGAGGAGAGGAAGGGTGGGATTCGAACCTGCAACCCTCTGATCTAAATCCCATCCCCTTAACCCTTTCATGCACGGTGTCCACATACGTGGACAGTAATTCTAACCCCACTTTAGATAGGTAAATAGTGGTTATTTTTTTCCAAATTGTATATGGGAAGTACCATGAGGTTCATTACAATACTTTAACAGCAATTATAACTTTTTGCACTAAATATTAAGTGTTTGATGACATCATCAATCTAAGAAATCCACCGATGTGAATTATGACCATAACAAGCATGTTTATATCTGAAAATCAACCACACCAAAGGGCAATTTCAGGTTTTAAAAAATATTATGATGTTTAGTACAGTTCACTTGAGAAGTCTATGTTGTTAAAATCCAAATTTACAATAAAGGTAGGTTTTTATACAATATAAAGCTACTGTCCACGTATGTGGACGTTGCGCATCAAGGGAGTCTAATGATAAACATATTATTTATGATTACCGTGAGAATATTCTGCTCATTTTGGGCAAATACTTAATGTTATGAGCATTTATAATGATTATAGTGTGAAAATAAATTATTTTTAACATATTTAACACATTTTAACACTTTTAATTTAATAAATTCAAGAAAAACTACCTAAAATTAGTGTTTCACGCACGTGTCTATAGGCATATTTCGGGTTTCTTTCACCACAAAATGACACAAATGATGTAGGAATGAGCTAGAATATATGCTGAATCAAATACAGATCTGTCTTCATCAGAATTGAAGTTTTTTTCCACATGCAACAAGGTTTCCCCACAAATCTTGCCATAGCTGTGTATGTAAATATTGCTAAATTGACAGTTTTTTTCCTCTTTTTTCATCTTTGTTCGTTAAATACTGTAATATATAATGTGTAAGTGTCATATAATGTTGTAATATTACATATAGTAACATGGAAAGTAAGTAAAATAACTTGCATTTATAATAGGAGGTCTATTTAACACTATTTTTTCACAGAAAATACTTGAACATGCTGATGAATGACTACAAAACGCATGTGTCTGGAGGCAAATTTCATATTACCTTTCATATAGGGACAACATAAATGATGTAGGATTGAGCTAGAATCCATGCTGAATCAAATACAGATGTGTCGTTCATCAGAATTTAAGGTTTTTTCCACATACAACAAGGTTTCCCCACAAATCTTGCCATAGCTGTGTATGTAAATATTGCTAAATTGACAGTTTTTTTTCTCTTTGTTTCATCTTTGTTCCTTAAATAGTGTAATGTATAATGCATAAGTGTCATATAATGTTGTAATATGACACAAGGTAACATGGAAAGTAAGTAAATTAACTTACATTTATAATAGGGGGTCTATTTAACACTATTTTTTACAGAAATACTTGAAAATGCTGATGAAAGACTACAGAACGCATGTGTCTGGAGGCAAATTTCATATTACCTTTCATATAGGGAAAACATAAATGATGTAGGATTGAGCTAGAATCCATGCTGAATCAAATACAGATGTGTCTTCATCAGAATTTAAGGTTTTTTCCACATGCAACAAGGTTTCCCCACAAATCTTGCCATAGCTGTGTAATGTAAATATTGCTAAATTGACAGGTTTTTTTCCTCTTTGTTTCATCTTTGTTCCTTAAATAGTGTAATGTATAATGCATAAGTGTCATATAATGTTGTAATATGACACAAGGTAACATGGAAAGTAAGTAAATTAACTTACATTTATAATAGGGGGTCTATTTAACACTATTTTTTTTACAGAAAATACTTGAAAAATGCTGATGAATGACTACAGAACGCATGTGTCTGGAGGCAAATTTCACATTACCTTTTATACAGGGACAACATAAATGATGTAAGATTGAGCTAGAGTACATGCTGAATCAAACTGAGCTTTTTGTTCACCAGCATTGGCTGTCTTCTTGCATGCAATAAGAATTTCCCACATATTTTTCTATGACCGCCTATATAAACAATGCTATTTTTATATATATGTTTTTGTTGTTGGTTAATTACAGTGATATATGGTGTTAAAGTGTTATATTGTGTTGTTATATAGCATAAAACACCATAAAAATGAATAAAACAGCTTAATTTGAACTTGAAATACAGTATAGGCCTATATAACTTTTCACTCCTTTGATGCGCAGTGTCCACATATGTGGACAGTAAAATAACTTCCACATCAAAAGAGATTTTTGAAAAATTCCAAAAGATTCTTCATATTAGCTCCATTATGAGTGAGAAAATCAATATATAAAAAATCTTGCACATTTTTTTCATGGTGTCTGCATGAAAGGGTTAACCACTAGGCCACGGCTGACCACTTATAGAACAACCTGAGGCTTACCAAAATATGAAATATTAACTTCCTTATAACCACAACAACAGTGGATTTATTACATCATTTCGCAGACACTTTTATGAGTTGTGATTTACAAATGAGGATACAGATAATCTGTAGCATACAATATGTGGTAGAAATACAAAGTATACAGGTCATGTTTCTTGAAGGTCTGTGCAAATTTTGTTTGCGTTCACTTTTTTGAAAAGACTGCTTGCTGCACCATACTATTGGCATTATAATGATAAGAACAACCACAGAAAAATGAAAAAAGGTCGCACCATGCATAGGTTTCTTTTTATTTACACAGACGCGTTTCGGCGCTCTGCCTTCCTCAGTGTGCCACACTGAGGAAGGCAGAGCGCCGAAACGCGTCTGTGTAAATAAAAAGAAACCTATGCATGGTGCGACCTTTTTTCATTTTTCAGTCTTACAATATTTTGGTCAGCACCCTTAAAAGGAAGAAAAAAACTGTTGGGTGACGCCTGCTCCAACCCTTATGAACTTTAAGAACAACCACAGTGCATGTGTTTGTGTTTATTTTCCTGAAAAGATGGCTTGTCATTATGCACCAGGACCCTGTTTCTCGACATTGTCATTGTTAACTAGTTAGCAACTCAGTAAGTTGCCAATGGGAAATTGCATAGCAACCAAGTAAGTTGCTGACTTAGTTAGCAATGACACTGTCGACAAATGGGGTCCAGGTATGTTTTTCTGAAAAGATGGCTTGTCATTATGCACCAGGTATGTACTGTAATGTGTGTTTACAGTAGCGTTACCTTTCCCTGCTCCGGCAGAGGGGTGTGGTACCCCCACCACCGCCACATGTGCCGTGTCCAGCGCCACAGCGGAGGCCGAGCCCAGCTCACCCCCCTCGGCCAATGGCAGCCTGAGGAGCAGCGTCCTGGGCAGGGCCAACACATCACCCTCGCCCCCCGCCACCGCTGGCAGACGCATGGGCACCATGCTCACATACACACAGCCATCCGGATCTGCAGGACAGGGGAAGGAAGGAGGGAAGGAAGGGGGACATTTCCAGTTCAGGTCAGGTCATGATAAGCTTACAACACCCCTGGCAGGATGTTCATTCAGTAATCTTAATTTGGTAGAAAATACACAGACACAAAACAAAACAAAACTTAATCATTTCAAAAAGCAACTGTCTGCTAAATTAAATTGTGTTATTTAGTGATAGTTACTTTTTAGAGCATGCATAGAGAAAAAAAAAAATCAAAAAATACCTAAGTTTATATTGACATTTTTTCTTATCCAATCAATTGGAAGGAATGTTGTTTCCTTGGAATTCAATATTTTTTTTTACTTCAGTTTTGTATAGTTTTTGTGATCATCTTTTTTTTTTTTTTGACCTAAAACATAAAAAAACTGAATGAACATCCTTCATACTTTTTTTTCCAGGGATTGTGTTATGAAAGGAAGACATGTCTCTTGTATGACAAAAAAAGAAAGGAATGACTCCTACTTGCTCTACTATCTCTTTAAATCACTGCCCAGCAGCATATACAAATAGACAGCTCATATCAACTGGTCACTACTATACTTTATTAGATTATATAAACATGCATTCTAGAAACAGAAGGGTCAAAGACGTCCAAAAAGGAACTGTCATTCAGTGTAACGGATACCTTCTGCTGACTGTAACTGTAAAAAAAAACATGATTTTTAAATTGTTTCAAGTGAATGGATGACAGCAGAGACTTTCATGAAGTCACTGGAAAAAAAATAAAATAAAAAGAGTCATGTTTCTTACAGTTACAGTCAGCAGAAGGTATCCGTTACACTGAATGACAATTCTTTTTTGGACGTCTTTGACCCAGAAGCACTAAGCGTGTGGTGGCATGCTTACTCACACAGACAGAGCATGTGGATGTTTCCTCTGCTAAGTGAGGCTGCAAAGCTGAGTGGGGAGAGGTCCGTCGTCTCCAGACGGTACGCCACTCTGCTCGAGTCTACAAGGTTTTGGACACGCAGGAAGTACTCCCCTTTCTGTCATCACAAAGGGAACATTCAGTCAAAGTAACTAACGCACGCACGCACGAGCACAATCACAATCACAATCACAATCACAATCACAATCACACACACACACACACACAATGAGGACCTCTCAAGTCCACACACAGGTTCATAAGTAACAC
The DNA here is from genome assembly GCF_034702125.1 of Engraulis encrasicolus. NCBI lineage: Eukaryota > Metazoa > Chordata > Actinopteri > Clupeiformes > Engraulidae > Engraulis > Engraulis encrasicolus. Next base: position 7,978,003 of record NC_085857.1, on the reverse strand, counting down.
ACACTTGGTAATCAGATGCGGTGCAATCTGACACACAGCCACACGCTCAGCGAGAGGCCCACACTCCCATGGCTACATCACACACACACACACACACACACACACACACACACACACACACACACACACACACGCGCGCGCGCACGCGCGCACACACACACACACGCACACATTTTGAAATGGAACAACTAACAAAAGTTATGATGACAGTTCACATCTTACCTGTTCTGTGACGTAGAGAATCCATTGCTGTTTCCCTGATGCGAGGAGGGTGCTCCACCTAGAGGAAGGATGGCACTGATGTCACTAAAACAGTTTGCAGAAAATATTTCCTCCATCACCAGATTGCGTCTTTGGCCAGGAACCTACCCATAGTGTATAACAACTATGTCAACAACCGTATGTTTATATTGATGTTTTTAGATGATTTACTGATTAATGTGCATTTTCCTCATCAAATAAATTAATGAATGAATGTTGTCTTTGTGTTGTCCGACTCTCTAAGTGTGCAATGCATGCATATAGTGCATGAATGTCATCAATGTTGTGCCTTGAATTGTGTCTGAAATGGAGTGTACATGCATCATGTTTTGTATCTCAATGTTCGACATCTGGAGTTTATAGTTTTGATGTCTGCTGCGTATGCTTTATGTAGGCTGTGACAATGTTTGTGACGGTGGTGGGAACGAATTTCCCCTTGGGGACAATAAAAGAGTCTCTCTCTCTCTCTCTCTCTCTCTCAGTACCTGATGGCTTCGTCCTCTGGGAGGGTCGCCTCCACCTCCTGCTGTGGCTCGGCCAAGAGAGCGTCCAGGAGGCGCACAGCTCCCGTCTGGAAGAGGACCACGGGCTCCTGGAGGAGGTGGCATGGGGTGGAGTGGACCCTCCACACATCCGAAGACACCTGAGGAGGGAGCATACCAGAGCAGAACACAGGGGTCATGTGACAAGACACACATTCACAGTACGACACATTTGGGCTTCAGGAGAGCCTAAATGGTAAATGGACTGCATCTATATAGCACCTTTCCACTCCTTCGAGCACTCAAAGCACTTTACACTGTATGCCTCTAGTTCACCCATCCACACTCACATTCACAAACCGGTGGCAGTGGCTGCCACGCAGGGTACCATTCTGCCACCAATGACACATCGATGGGTTCAGGCAGAGGCAGAGCTCGAACCTGCAACCTCTGGGTTGCCGAACGGCTCCCCTACTACCTGAGCCACCAGCTCCCCAAAGAAAACGGGGGCTTTAACAAGAAAATTTTCTGGTTTTACTTACTGTGGCTTTAAAGGTCTTGTCGATGTTGATGTCATCGTCTTTCCAGATTCGAATGACCTATGTGGAAAACAACAAGCTACTTCAATAGAAGTCATACAAGTTATAACTTTAAATTGCTTATAATATCTCAACACATGTACATTGCATGTATTACTTATTTACCTTAGAGTCTGTTACGGTCACATACTCTCGTGTTTTGTTGTTATAAACCGCAGGGCAAGTTATTCTTTGGCCCTGTTTCACTGTCCAGTTACCGAGAGGTTTTTGATCCGACACCTGTCAAAACAATAATGCAATCACTGGCTGGTAACGTCTGCAGTCCCGTGCGATCTCATCACATTATTCTTCTTACATTTTGACATCCATCTAATCACATCTATGTCTATCAGTTGATTTAAAGCTCACAACATCCGCTACATCACCCACACTTTCATGGTGAGGATGGTTGGCTTGCCACGTTAGAAGCGGACTGCACCCAACCAATTAAATACAACACTCCACTCAAGGCAATCGGTATGCTGCACTACTAAACTTAAATTTAGTTTAGGTCGCCTGCTTGATTAAAACCAGGATTAACGTTGGTAATAGGAAACCTAAGGCTTGCGTTGTTTACAAAACTCCAGCAGTCGACGAGTGGCTAGCGTCAAGCATGGTAGCAGCTCGTGGTGGAATACGAGATCTATCCCCTTCAGCTTACCTTGTATACTGTGACAGACCTAAACGAGTTTGTAACAATAACATGATCATCATCTCCATGCAACTCGATCCCTTGTATTCCAGATTCTGTGCTATTTTGTGCAACTCCAAGAGCGCACAGCGTGGACCCCTCGAAGAGCGCTGCCATCTTTTGGATAGCGCGTCACTCCTCGCGTTAACTCAAAACTCGCGAGAGAACGTGCGAGAATGCACGTGTGGCATTAGATTTTTTAGCAGAAAATGAGGACACTGCCTCACCGTGGTGTGGGTCGTTAATGGCTTTGGGCAGCTTTCTCCTCTTATTTGCTGAACCTTACAAAGTGGATGCCAGAGTCAGACCCATATAAAGCCTTCATACATCCTGAAATATTCTTTCAAAATTCCATCAATGTGAGCTGTTGATTGAATGTTAGTTAAAGGCTTTAATAAGACATTGCCCAAGACTTCAAGTTATGTTATCTTTCTGCAATTAAATAGGTCTATGTAGAACTAGCAAATGGCGGCCACGGGCCAGATTGGGCCCGGGTAGGCTACGACAAACCTTTGGCCCTGCATGCAAATGAAAACGTATATGTATGATATCTGTGTGGTCATACGGTCTGATTTGCTTGGCCCTCAGCTTCATTTGTGCTATAGGCCTACATGATATGGCCCTTGGGGAAAATAATAGGAGACCGCTGCACTACACGGCTATTAAAAATATGAGGCCTAATAGCTAAAATTAAAAGGGAAGCATGGCCTTCAGAGAGTGGACTTTTGTAGAAGGACTTTAAATGTCAAGAAAGTCAATGCAATCACAGGTCACACAAGTCATCACCATAATGTTGTAATCATAGCTCTGAAATGGAGGGCTGTAGCCAAGCATCATGAAATTAGGTAGACACATCATCGCCCTAAGAAGACAACTTGAGCAATCAAGCTGTGGGCTACTGATTGGGTGGTCTGATTAACAAATGGTATTGGACACAGACCCATCTGCTTCCAGGCATAGCCTATGCTCAATTGAACCACTGCATGTTGAACGAAGAAAAAAAATCACTAACAAAGTCTGAGGTGTTAAATTATTTTAATGTCTTTATTAATTCATTTGTATGCATTTCTGTCTTTGAGTTGATAGGAAAAATTCGATTGGAAATGAGTGGGAGAGAGATGGGGAAGGAATGGCACCACAGCATCCCCAACCTCGAGTATTTACCACAAAAATTAGAATTGTGTAGTAATGAAAACATGGCTTGCTAGGTTTTTTTTTTTTTTTTTTTAATCGGTCACCTAAAGCAGTTCTGGAACTTTTTAGTTATTTACCCAGTGATCTGTTCAGAGAATGCATTAGCTTAACATTGACTCATTGAAGACAACTTTGCTGAACAGTATGGAATGAAAAGTAGGATGATATTTAAATATATATCTAAACAAAACTCCTTCTTTAGATGTCCTGGGCATATATTTCTACTACTATAATGAACATTGGAAATAAATTGCCACAGCTTTAATTTGAAGTGTGAGCTGTAGTTTGCTATCTAGTGGCTAGGGGGCCCCAAGCGGCTGCCTGCCTAGCCGGGTGAAAATGGGACCCACTAGTTTGACGCCCTTTCGGTACTGATGTCTTACGTCACATGGTAATCAAACATTTTAAAGAAGCGATTTTAGGGTTAGGGTTAAGTTTAGGGTTACGGTTAGGATTAGGATTAGGGTTGTATGATTTAAAACATCAGTACCGAAAGGGCGTGAAATTAGTGAGTCCCGGGTGAAAATATGCACATTTGGTCGTGCATGGGAAACTCTGTCAGACCTACCTTGCATAGGTGTGTGTGTGTGTGTGTGTGTATTGTGTGTGTAGGCCTATTGCATTGTAATGTACATGTCTATATCAGTATGCTAGTGTTTGAAAACTGCGCGTGTGAGTGTGTATTGTAAATACAGTGAGTCCAATATGTATTTGATCCCTTGCTGATTTTGCCCGTTTGCCCACTAATAAAGACGTGATCAGTCTATAAATTTATGATAATATGTATTCAAACATGGAGAGACAGAATATCAAAAAGAAATTCCAGAAAATAACTTAAAATAATATATTTTAATTTGTTTGTACTTAATTTAGGCTAATAAGTATTTGACCCCTCTAGCTAAAGAAGATAAAGTGCTTTGTGGCAAAGCCCTAGTTGTCTAGCACTGAGGTCAGATGCTTCTTTTAGTTGATGACAATGTTTGTGCATATAGTAGAAAATATTTTTGCCCATTTTTCTTTGCAGATTATCTCCAAAACATTAATAGTTTGTGGCTGTAGCTTGGCAAATGGGAGGTTCAGTTCTCTCCATAGAATTACTATAGGGTTAATATTTGGAGACTGTCTAGGCCACTTCACGACTTTAATATGCTTCTTATTGAGCCACTCCTTCGTTGCTTTGACTGTATGTTGTGTATTATTGTCATGTTGGGAGATTCAAACATGGTCCACCCTTCAGTATAGTGGTGGAGGGAAGGACGTTTGCACTCAGGATTGCACATTACATGTCTCCATCCATCCATTCGTTGACGATGTGAAGTTGTCCTGTGCCTTGGCCAGGCAAACACCCTCAAACCATAATGATACCACTTTCATGCATGATGGTGAGGAGGGTGTTCTTGGGATCATAGACAGCAGTACTCTTTCTCAAAACACATTGAATTGTGTTAATGCCAAACAGCTTGATTTTGGTTTCATATGACTACAGCACCTCCTTATCATATCCTAAACCAGCCTGATGTCCGTTGGCAAACATCAGGTGGGACTGCACAGGTTCCTTCTGAAGTAGAGGTACCATGTGTGCACTACAGGATTTTAAACCTCTGTGGCATTAAGTTCTACCAGTAGTTTTCTCAGTGATTTTGGTCACAGTACCTTTGATATCATTGCCTAGTTCATCCCGTACAGGTCTAGGGTGCTTTCTTTCTGTTCTCATGGTTATCAAATCCCTACAAAAGGTCAAATCTTGTATAGAACCCCAGACAGGCTGATGGATAGTCATTTCGTATTCCTCACATTTTGGAAGAAATGCATCAACAGCTGGGTCATTAATACCCAGTCTCTTTCTTGTGGCTTTGCAGCCCATTTAATCTTTGTTCATGTCTAAAATTTTGTCCCTGATATCATTTGACCGCTCTTTGGTCTTTCCCATGATGGTGAGGTTGGAGTGTGACTGATTCCCTCATACTATGGACTGATTCTGCTGATTACATGTGTCTTTTATGCATGTTAGTATGTACAGGTGTCTTTCATTCAGATGACAAGTTGATCGGAAGTGCCCATCTGGTCTGTGGGCCCGGAACTGTAATCAGCTGGCAGGGGATCAAATACTTATTTTGCTCGATGAAATGGAAATAAATTAATATATATTCTCTTAAGTTAATTTCTGGATTTTCTTTTTGATATTCTGTCTCTCCATATTAGAATGCATATTATCATAACATTTATTGACTGATCATGTCTTTGTTAGTAGGCAAACCAACAAAATCAGCAAGGGATCAAATACATATTGGACTCACTGTATGTGTGTATGTTGTGAATAAATGTGTCAAAGAATTGTAAATTCATGTATGAGTAGGTTAGTTGTGTGTGTGTGTGTGTGTGTGTGTGTGTGTGTGTGTGTGTGTGTGTGTGTGTGTGTGTGTGTGTGTGTGTGTGTGTGTGTGTGTGTGTGAGAGAGAGAGAGATTAATTGTTAATTGTCAATTGTCGCTTACATTTTTTAGTTAAACTGCACATTGGAGACTGGTCAAACGCAATTTCAAACTTCTGTGTTATCCCTATTACATAAATGTTTGACAATATAGTACACCTGACTTGACTTGACTAGTCTCTCCCAACTCATTGCTCATGAATGTAGACAGGCATACTACACAGAACACATGGGACATATGTTTTATATAGCAAGTAAACTTTATTTGCTACAAGATTAAAGAAAAAAAATACAACTAAAAACATCAGCAATAACAAAAAAAAAACAAAAAGAATATTTCCAAGGGCAATAAAAAATTTACCAGAGTGGAAGAACCCAGAGCAATTTTCAGCAGCCGAGAGAGGATGGCACTTACAGCGAGAAAATAAACAAACAAAACAAAACAATAGAAACAGCATGTTTACCACCTGCAATTAAAGTGACAGAAAGGCTTGGTCCTACAGAGGGGGCACATGGGTTCTGATATCATAGAAAATCAACAACCATGACGCATTTAAGCACAACGCAACTGATACTCAAGTGTCTGACCATAAGAAGAAGAGGAAGAGGAAAGAGAGGTGGGGGTAGTCCATCTCCAGGTTAAAGAAACAAAAACATCAATGCCACCACTGGAACAAAACAACTTAAAAAGAAAAAAGAAAAACTTCATGTTTTGCATTTGTATATGTAACAAAAACATGTCCTAGGACCATTTAATTTTGGAGAAGAAAGAACCCAAAATACATCATGGAGGAGCAAGAAAACTAAATACTGTAGCAGCTACTCAAAAGACTAGAAAACAAAACAAAACAAAACGCTGTTTAAAGCAAATGCATAACTAGCAAAAATCGATATGTCTGAACTGAACTGATTATTTTACAGCAAGTGGTACGAAACTGGAATAATTCAAAGTGTCAGAGGTCATCCATCGGATACAAGATGTGCTGTACCTGCTGGCCTGACTTGACATAACCTTTAACTGAACTCTTTACATAAATCATAAGAAGTCTAAAATCAGAGATTATCTGTACAAAGGCTATTTACACATTTCTACGCATTGTATATAATTCATGAGTCAGCCCACCTGCTTGGAAAGAAACAAATTTACTCATTTGGTAAAATTAATGCTTCAACAAAAGCTAGAAAGGCTCAGGCTGGGTTGTGGATAATCGCAAAAACATCCCATCAGGAGAACGATATCCTCCTGCAACAGGACAAATACTGAGGGTACAGTAGCCTGATAAACCAGCCTAAATGTGAGACCGGAGTAATTTAGTCTGGCCCCGATGAACGATACCTCCAAAGATTGTTGATGAGAACAACCTGTTGTTTTTTCAAACCGTGCCGGCGCGCTGACCAATCGGCGATCTTTGCCGTTGATGTGATTTCCCAACGCTGTTGCGAGATTCGTCGTCACTCCCTCAAAACCCTGCCCGCTCTGATTCAAAACAAATCTCGGTGTTGTGACTGGGTTTGCCAGACTCAGGGCACAGTGTTGAAAACGTTCTCAGATCCGAGGCCAGACCCACTCGCAGCTGAAAAAAATTCAGCGTCCAGCGGGTGGCGCTGGTTTACCAGGCTGAGGGTAAAGGGCATTTGGACAGGCTGTATATATATATATATATAGGCTCGTCAAAACTAATGACACAACCTTACAATTACAACAAGAACCCTCAGTGGCCATATTAGGTGAACCCTTAAAAGGTTCTCTGATAAACCCAGGTGCTTGGAGGAATACCAAGATTTTCTAAAAGGTTCCTCATAGAGTTCCTCCACAGTGAACCCCTAAAAGGTTCTTTGAGGAAGTCTATGGCTGAATCTCAAACGGTGCACTTGTGCACTTTAGTGTTTATGTTTCAGTGCGCATGCCGTATTAGTTACGCACTGAAACATAGTGCCCGAAGTGCAGAAGTGCACCATTTTGAGATCCATCCCATGATTGCCACTGTGGAAGAATGACAAAAGGGCTCTCCGAGGTCCTTGGGCCCTCTGCCAAGAACTTTTAGGTTCTACAAAGAACCTTTGGGGTTTCCCACAAACCAACTAAGGGTTCTTTGAGGAACTATCACAAACATGGCTTATTTTTAAGGGAGTAAAATGTGTACTTGGATTTTCGGGGGGATAGTTTGGTCAGTGAGCAAATTATGTTCAGGACTTTTCCCTTTAACATCTAAAAGTGTGACGTGTTAGTTTCATAATAATTGAGGTTCAATTATGTTCGGAAAAAGGACAAATGAAAACTACCAGCATACAAGAAAGTTGTCACCTGATTTTTTTGGAATCCAGAGTGCACTTAGTCAGTCGACTCATTAACACATATCTAATGTGTCTTACATTTTAGAGAAAGCAGATAATAAAATGAAAAAAACTTTACAGAACAGTGATTGCCAAAAAACGAAATATCCATTCCTCCGCAATATACCCACAACTTCATGGACTTGCTTGTGCTCAGATGTACATTCTAGTATTTCATCAAAAGCACATGTTAAGCTAAAATAGACAAGTTGATCAAATGATCTGATATGTCAAAATCGAAAAAGACGTCTATAACTCGACTTGCGGCAAAATGAAAAGCATGGGACAGAAGACAGAAGATTATTCCTTCAAAATTGTCATTTTTGATAAATACTGTTTTTGTATTTTGGTATACAGACTACAGGATACACTTTTTGTCACATGCAGAGGCACTGGGTGGACAGTCTTATTTTTTATTTTTCTCAGAGCATGCTCAGATTTTTTTTGATTGGAGACTCTTTATCTTATGGCAAATAACTATGGGTAACACTTAACTTGACGCCGGTGTCATATGCATGTCATTACAGTGTCATAATAGTGTCATGACACAGTCATAGATAAGTCATAACCATTATGTCCATGTCATAAACATTTTATGACTGTTGGCCTTAAGTGACATTTGGTGGTGGACATAATGTTTATCACACGTGCCAGAACTGTGCCATGACACTCCCAGGTAGCAAGAACCGTTAAGAACAGTCGGCCCGATCTTGGCGGAATGTTGGCACTGTCGGCTGAGTGTCGGCTCGGCTGGAACACTGGTTACCGTGACTCAGCCAACACTTCATAGAACACTGAAAATAACTGTCACTTCATGCAGTAACCGAGCCAACACTCAGCCGACACAGAAAATAACGGTCAGTCTCATGCAGTAACTGAGCCAACACTGAGCCGACACTGTCGGCATACGGTAATAGGACCATTATTGGGCCGCGGACAAAGCCAGAATCGGGCCGACTGTTCTCACTGGGCCAGATAAACTTTGTTATGAAACTGTAATGACATGCTTATGACACCAGCGCCAAGTAAAGTGTTACCTAACTACGCAACCTATTGATTCACATTCAAGTCTTCCACCAGCTATTCTGCCTCGATGCTCCTATATACTCCTGTTCGTATGGTATATATGCTGGAGAACATTCCATGCGGCGATTAAACTCCCACCCTCCCTATATAGTACCCTACCCAGCTTTTCAAACTCGTTTGTACATTTCCATGACAAACAGCAGCTTATCAAAGTTAACTTCCATACAAGTGCAAAAAAAGGATCTCCCCATACAGTCCCACATTGAAGCGAATCCCCTTCCTATCTGTCCCCTATGGCTAACAGGAAAGAGTTGGCACGACGGATGTTTCATTTCAAAATAAGGGACCCACTCACTCCCTCCCCACTGTTCATTATGCCATAAAAATGTTTGTGCATCTGGACGGTTAAGTGGTATCACTCACCAACCGTAACTCGGGCCATTCGTGAAGTCTTTACGAGAAAAAAACTGAAAAAAATCAACTTTAAGCCTCGTGGTGCCTTTACGAATAGCCTCGTTTCTCGTGGTTGGGTGACGAAAGGGGGAACTGACAATTGGGGTAGTTTGGTTCTGGGGGGAAGAATAATGCGGACGGACGTCAACAATCAAGCGTGAGTGAAGGCTAACTGGAAACGACGATAATGAAACATTTCAAACAAGTGAGTTACGGTTAAGTTTAGGATTACGTTTAGGGTTAAGGTTAGGGACAATGTTGGAGGAAGGGAGACATGGCATGAAGCTGACACAACGACAGCGCTCCTCTCCCTGAATGCACGCTGCTCGGGTGGTCTCTCTCTCTCACTCGCTCTCTCTCGCCCTCTCTCTCACCCACTCTCGACGACAGCGCGCATTGCCCAACTACGAAAAATGAGGCTATATCGTAGCGGCACCACGAAGCATGTAGTTGATTTTCCCCGAGCCAATCGCGTAATAAGTAAGGCATGTTGTTGTTTTGGAGGGCAGCACTCCTCAAACTGCTGGTCAGTCAGGTTTGCCGGCCTGTGTCCATTACACTATTTTTTGTTATGTGAACAGACAGAGACATCAACTGAAAAACTCCACTGCACTTTTTAAAGACGTGCATTTTGATTGGCAGATCAGTTTAAATGTCAGCAGACGTCACAAGACATATTGAATTTATCCAGGTTGAGGACGGACCTTATAAACCTTAATAAGACTTCATGCCGTTTTCTATTAAGATGTTCAGTGCAATGGTGGTGAAAGCACGCGGTGAGTTTCCACAGACAGCTATGGCTATAAGTACCGGTATATGCCATGTCTACTGCTGAAGGCTCTGCAGCCACCCACCAAAAGGGTTGCCAGATGAGGCTGATGATTTCCAGCCCAAAAAATGCTCAAAACCCGCCTAGAGGCACAAAAAAATTGGGCGGGTTTTTCTGCTAAATACCATTTTTACCCGCACACAGCCATCCTAAGCAGCCCAATTGGACAGGAAACCGCCCAATCTGGCAACACTGCCCACCAACACACCGGCTGCTGGTGCCATAGATCTACAGCCTATACCTCTAAAAGTCTTCTATACAGATCTATGGTTGGTGCAACCAACACATAAGATATTTGCACACTGCTGCACATTGATAGCAACACCAGCGTGTTATCAAAAGTCAAAGCCTTGTTTTTTTTCATCATTCATTTTTTTCATATACAGTTAACTACATCTCCTTTAAACTCCTCCTATCCAAACATTAGGCTCGTTCGTGACGACGCAGTAAGATTTTTGCTAGGCAGTGGGCATGCGCACTTTGCCAGTTTGATGCATTGTGGTTAGAAAATTCTAACCAGAATGCATCAAACTGGCAAAGTGCGCATGCCCACTGCCTAGCAAAAATCTTACTGCGTCGTCACGAACGAGCCTAATGTTTATGAATCTCCCAACGTGGCAATACTGGTGTGTAAACTTGGTTGAGTTATTATCAAGAGCTATACTACAAGGTAGACAGTCAGCAAAAAGCAGTGGATAGGAAGTCAGCGTGTTGTGTGTGTCTCCTGACCTGTGTTGTGTGCAGGGGCGGGGATATAGGGATGGCAAGCAGGGCATTTGCCCCTGGGCCCTCCTGTGTTGGTAGTGGGGGCCCTAAGGTGACCAGGGCAGGCCGTATGGGGGGCCCTATAAGTGTCTTGCCCTGGGGCCCTATGTCTAATTGTTCTGCCACTGGTTGTGTGTGTTATCAAAAAGGAGTCGGCGACCTGAGAAACATCTTTTCACTCTCTTTCTCTGATTGGTCGAAAGGTTTCTGTTTTCAGTTCTTCCCGAATGAAGCTGATGTGCTGTAGCATAGCAACACCTGCCTGCCGCGGCGGTGGCATTTCATACAGTAGCAGATCAGCTCAGTGTTGCTAAAAATATCTACACTCAGCTCTGCAGCTAGACTTAGGCCACGGGGGTTTGTATGGCTGTACACTGGAGAGACTCGTCTAGCTAACTAACTAAACTCCTGGGAAATACGACACAACAAACATCGTTAATAATTGGCAGAGGTGGGCATACTGGCTTAAGAAAGTCAAAGAACTGCCATGACATGTAGTCCTTCAGACAGGTGACTTGACTCATTATGTTGCAGTAATGACCTAGTGGTCAAGGGAAAGAATCCCCAGAGGAATTCACTAATCGCTAGAAGGGCTTCAAAGATAAAGACTAACACTAGATGTTGCGTTCACCCTTCAGGCACCTACTGAAGACAAAAAAAATAGGAAATAATGATCAATGGGAATCAAACTGGCAGGGAAAAAAATACACGGCAGCCAGGCAAGACTACAAATTTCTGAAGCCAGTGTGTCGACTTCTGTTAACAGGATATAGCTGTATCTGCTGTTGTCAAGGTCTGTGGACGGAGGAGAGGAAGGACACGGTGTGCCTGATGTAAACGCTGCAACAGGCAGACTGACCGACACAACCAGAGCCATAGAAGTAAGAGTTAGGCTAATACCAATTGCTACGTTTACATGACTGTTTTAATTCCGAATTAATAATCCGGAATTAAATAGTTCCGTCGAGTTTCCTTTGATCTTTCATTTAATTCCGAATTAAGAAGTGCTTACATGACATTTTCAAAGCGGAATAAAGCTTTATTCAGAATTAACGTGAGTTAATTCCGAATTAAATGTCTCATGTAAACAGCAATTGACCGCTGTGTTCCATATTTAAACAAAGATGGCGGCTCATGGAGCCTTTAACACACAGATGCCCATTGACATAGTTCCGAAATAGTTCCAGGAAGGGGAATCACGCCACCAGCCGACTTCCTGTACCCCGGTTGTCACAACTCTGAATTCCATGACTCTGCTGGACACAAGAACACACACACGAGCGGAAGGACTGCCACGCACACGCCCGCACACATGCACGTAACTGAAACGAGTAGATATTCTCTTAATTTTGGCAGAGAAGAAGAAGGACGTATTGGTTGTTTGTTTGTCACCCTTTCAGCTACTGGGGGCTTGTGTAAGGCAAGAGCTACACTGAATGTGCTGCACGATGTTAGGCCGAGTTGTGTCAAAAATGGAATGAAATATTAATGGGCAGGACTGGACCTTGGGGGAAATAGGGCCCGGGCACTTTTGTATTAAAATGCAAAAAAAAATTAACCCGTTCGTCGGTCTTAATGGGTTTGGGTGGTCTTTTGAATGTGATGTGGGTCTGAACTACAGTAGCAACTGTGAGATTTCGTGTAAAGAGGGGGCATGGGCCTTAGGAGAACTGGCTGCAGAGGGATATAGCTGGGCCATGTAAAACATACGGAGAGAAAGAGACATACATGGAGACAGTATAAATGTGAGTGGTTGCGTGTGTGCGTGTGTGTGTGTACACTTGAATCAGTGGGGGTGGGTGGGTTTCAGGCAGAGGTATGAGTGTGGCGGCATAAGCAGTGTGTGTGTGTGTATGTGTGTGTGTGTGTGTGTGTGTGTGTGTGTGTGTGTGTGTGTGTGTGTGTGTGTGTATGTGTGTGTGTGTGTGTGTGTGTTGCAGGACATGGCCACATCACTCGATGGCGTCGTCCGAGTTCCAGGGTGCGTGGTTGAGGATGGGTGCGGTGGCGGGGCCAGGGGTTAGCGGAGCCGCTGTGGTAGCGATAGCGATAGGAGCTAAGGAGGAGCTAGCACCACCAGCACCACCAGAACCCTGGAGGAGGACGGAGGAGGAGGAGGAGGAGCCCGGCTGGGGGAGGGGCAGGGGCAGGGTGATGGTCTCGGGGGCGGACTTCTTGCGCGGTCGGTCCTTGGGGACGGAGAGGAACTCCGAGGGGGCGTCGGTGCAGAGCGGGGTGGAGGGGGCGCTGGCGGGGCCCGTCGGGGGGGCCAGGGAGGACAGGGGCGTCTCGCCGATGGAGATGGACGGAGGGAAGACCCCGATGATCTGGTTGGTCTCCGCCTGGATGGTGCGCTCGAACTCTCTCACCTCATCCATCGTCATGTCTGAACGGAACAGAGAAGGCAAGGCAAGTTTATTTGCATAGCGCATTTCATACACAGGTGCAACTCAATGTGCATAAAGCAAATGCAAAAGAAAGGAAACAAGAAAGAAAGAAAGAAATTAGAGTCAAAGAAAATTAAAACATTAAGATAAAACATATGGCAAAATAATAGATGAAAACATATAATTTAAGATGGTAAATCATCTGAGAACAGCTTCGTCTTGAGTCTAGATTTAAAGCTATCAATAGTGGGTGCATTTTTTACGTCATCTGGAAGCTGGTTCCAAAGGTTTGCAGCATAGAAGCTAAAAGCTGCCTCTCCACACCTTGTTTTGACTTTTGGAAGGGTCAAAGATGGTTTTAGCAGCAGAAGTCAGGTGGTTCAACCACATCATATTAAAAATGTAGGGATTAAATTAGTATACTGTAATTCTAGCTGGATTATACAGAAACATCCATTCCAAGTGATTGAAACATGCTGTACAATTAATAAATGTACCAACTTCACAAAATACAGCTATTAGCTGTGGTTGTGCTACCTTCAGGTCTGCTTCTAAAGAACGCAGATCACCCAGATACAGACACAGAGAAACACTTTGATAAAACCAAAAAGGAAGAAGAAAAAAAAAATAGATGAAAAAATAACGAAATAGTTATGAAGAATTTTTTAAAACCGTTACACTTGCAAGACATTCTAAAGCTTTCATCTCATGGGGTCTTGTGAAGTTGACCTGCAACACCTTAAATGAAAGCGAAAGAAAGCGTGAAAGCCCATTGGGAAACTCCAATTCCCATTGTCATTGTGACACAGCACTCCACAGCACACTGCACACAACGAAATTGCATTTTATGCCTCACCCGTGCAAGGGGGCAGCCCTCAGTGGCGCCCCATGGGGAGCAGTGCGGTGGGACGGTACCATGCTCAGGGTACCTCAGTCATGGAGGAGGATGGGGGAGAGCACTGGTTGATTACTCCCCCCACCAACCTGGAGGGTCGGGAGTCGAACCGGCAACCTCTGGGATGCAAGTCTGACGCCCTAACCGCTCACCCATGACTGCCCTGGATCTGGAATGGAGCTGGAAACGGCACGCTATTGGCTGCATTGGGTGTTTTGAGATAAAGCTAAATAAGACAAAATCCTCTATAGAGGAGTAGAGAGACTATAATGTGACGGCAATAAGAACAACTCATTTCCACAGTTTAGGCACACGCTATTTGACATCAGTTAAGATTTTTTTTTTTTTTTTTTTAAACAACCCACCTCAATACTTCAGGACTCTCTATACTGTGAGATGCATATGGACTTTTATATATTATTTATTATACTGTTAATATATATTTTATTTTGTGGGCATTTGTGAGTTGCTTCCACACAGAATCTCACTGTATTTATATAGTGACAATAAAAGCACTCTACTCTACTCTCTACTCTACTCTACTCTACTCTACTCTACTCTACTCTACACAGTCTTTAATTCATGTCTGCTTCACTCTTGCACTGCTAATGAGATGGGGAACCGTATTGTCAGTGGCGGAAGAATTGCACCCAAGGCCCCAAGGCAAGACTCTAATACCCCCTAGACAGACTACCAAGGTCATAATAGGGCCCCCACTACCAATATGGAAGGGCCCTGGGCACAGGGGAAATGCCCTGGTTGGCCCCCCTGCATATTGTCCAGAGGGCGGGTCACTGCAGAGTGCAGCACAGTACATCACATGCCACACACACAATTAGTGACTTTCCGACCAGAGGAGAGCTAAACTTGGCCACTTGCGTGTCTGTCAGGTGTTACCATGACTACCGCTCTCTGCCTGCATGTGATAGATCCTGTGGCATAAGAGCCTTGATATTAAGAAGGATTACCGCCTGGAAAATACACTAGAATGGCAATTATGAAGTACAAGTACATGTATAGGTACAGGTTTTACTGTTTATGTAACCTTTATTTAACTAGGAAAGGGCCCATTAGGCTCTCTTCCACGGCCGTTTTTTTCTGGTACGCCAAAATCTCGACACAGCGCGACTCGGCAGCCACTTTTTGCTTTACAATTGAGCTGTGACGTGCCCAATAGAAAAGCAAAAATTAGCTGCCGGGTCGCGCTGTGTCGAACTGTGGAAAAGAGCCTATTGAGCCACAGTGACTCTGCTTCCAGGAAGTCCTTAGCCTGGGCGAAAGTGACTGTTGACTCCGTCAAACAGTCTGGCAAAAGCCAAGAGGAACCCGGCTCTGGAGGGTGGGAGATGGTCTGATCTTACTCTGCCATTTAAATTAATTGGAGGTCCGAATTCAAATTAAAACCCATATTGTGCTTTATTAGCATGACTGTTACAATATAGCGTCGCAAAAGCATACAAATAACAAAACAAAAGTGTGAATAGTGTTACCTTAACCAATCAGTAACGGACTTCGCAGGTGAGTTCTGCGTCACCGCTCTCAACTGTTTGCTGATTGGCTAAACACTGAGAGAACCGAGCTTGAGGCTTTTGCCAGACGATGTGCGGAGCCAAAATCTTTGGGTGGAGTACATAGGATGGCGTCGCCAGGTCAGGAAGTCCTGGCCAAGAGGCAGCAACGTACAAGTAGGCCTAGTCTTCCATGGGTAGGGTTGCCCGCCGTCCCTTCAAATATGGTCCCGTATTCAGAAACAAAAGTATGGGTACTATTGAGCTGACACCGGACGCATTTTGTCTGCATTGGCGTGATAAACAACACTAGTTTTCAAAATGTCAATGTCATAAATGGGAATAAGATTGGATTTGCAGGAGGAGAGAAGTGCCGCACACTCCCGAGTTGCATAAACAAGTTTTTAACGTGACAACGTGACCTGAGGAAGGCCGACAGGCCGAAACATTAAAAACTTGTTTATTCAACTCGAGAGTGTGCAGCACTTCTCTCCTCCTGCAAGTGTTTTACTGGTTGCCAGCACCTCTGTTTCTGGTGTGCATTTTGCATCTCCACTCAATACAATTAGATTTCCCATTATTCTCCATAGAATTGGTTAAAATGTAGGAAACATCTTTTGGGGGAGGACCCCAGACCGTTAGGGTACGTGCAAATGAGGTGTCCCTTATTTTTCCCCAGGGCGTTGGAAACCCTAATCATGGCCATCCATGGAGTTTTTTTAATTCCATAAACTACCTAATCACCTGACCTGCAAGATCGAGGCGCGAGTCAAAACTCTGGGTCATTTCTCCCACTGAAACGGGGCCCGTGGGCATACTGCATGTCTATGCTGTACAGTAAGGGAGCTGTCTTGAGATCAAAGATCTTTACGGTTGTTGTGGATTTGTGACTTGGGGGTGAGCGGATATGTTGAGGTTGATGGCAGATGCGAGAGTGAGTGAGTGAGTGAGTGAGTGAGTGAATGCAAGTTTGAGTTTGTGAAGGGATGGTCTGACTGACATGGACCTCGATGTCAACGATGGAGAAGAACAGGCAACCAAAACACATTCACTCACACCAAACCCTCATTGTTACAGGCCAAAAAAATCACAAAGAAAGCAAACAGGCAGACAAACAAACAAACAAACAAACAAACAGCACATACGCTGGCTTTGTCATGGATCTCTATGGCGTCGGGGGATGGAGGAGGTGAATTGGTGGAATGTTGTTGTTGTTGTTGTTGTTGTTGTTGTTGTTGTTGTTGTTGCTGTTGCTGTTGTTGTTCGAGGCAAACTTTAATGTTGGTTTTCTCATGCATTTGAGCCTCGTACTCCCTGACGTCATCCAGATTCATATCTGCAGAGGGAGGAGGTGAGACCAAGGAGGATTCAAGTTTTGGCAAAGGACGCGCTCAACTTCTTGGAAAAACTAAAGTCTTTGGGTGCGCGATAAAATGTATCAACTTAAGGAAGAAAAATCTGCACTCACAAACTGCGTCTCATTATTTATTTATATTACCACCATGTCCAAAAAGCAAACGCATTTCGGCTGTCGAGCCTTTATCAGTGCGTGGTACTAAGAACAAAGAAAGGGGCACCCCTGATGAAGGCTTGACAGCCGAGACCAAGGAGGAGACATGGAGACCAAACGGAACAGGACAGGGTGGGGAGTTGGTCATCATGGTAAATAATCACTAACGTAACGGGCAAACTGGATTCATTTGTCAGAAGGATCCGGTGCCACGTATTCCAAAGGACCTGGTTTGACCTGTCCAGTTCAACCAGGTGGGTCATACAACCAGTCAATCACCTGGTCGAGTTCAACAAGGCATCATTGCTTGTTTCATCGTTCTTGGCAAAAGTAAAGCGACAGAAACATTGCTTTACTGACAGGTTAGGGCTAGGCATGGTTTGGTCAGGGCACAGCAGAGCATTTTCCTGTTAACCCAGGTGAAAAACCCATATACTTAAAGTGTACTTTTTTTGACCGTACTTAGTACAAAGTGTACTATTTTCGGCGATTTAAAGTGCGCTTCATTGCACTATTAGTGCGCTGAAGCACTACTAAAGCAGTACTTCAGCACACTTGCAGCACACTGAGGATGCTAAATTGGCACCGCTTTTGGACAACTTTAAGTGCACTACAAGCATACTTTTGAAAGTATGCTCCAAACACGCTTGTCATGCATTCGTATGGCATTAATAGTGTGCTTGAGTACACTTCTATAACATTTTATTGTTACTAGCAGTACAATAAAAGTATATTAACTTCATGCTTCTTTGGACTACATTGGAACATTTTAAGTATGTAAAAAGTATATCATATTAAGTATTGTAAATATATAACAGGTATGCTTGAAGTATATTTACAGTACACTCCCAAGTACAACGAATAATATAAATGTAATACTACAATCCATGCTGGCTCTCAGAGCTTGTACATTACACACAGCCACATGTCACAGTAGTGATACAGTATGCATGCCTAGCACGACGGATATTTACAATCATTGCATTGTTACAGAGATTTCAGATACACATTTCACTTTATTTCATTCTTGTTCCACCTCCCTGTAGTTGATCATTTGAATTGATCATGAATGGTGACCCTTGATTCTTTGTTTGAACAACTAGTTCCAACTTACCTCTCACCATGATATCATGGGAAGTGTGAGTCTATATATACCAGAACATATACGTGACCATCATAATGACGGTGGGAACATGGCCATTTTTTGTGTACCACTTTAAAATGTTAAAACTCCTACAATAAATGCAGAATATAACAATGAGTAATATTTTCATGCAAACCAAAGATATTCCTTAGAGGTAAATTTCTGTTTGAGAAATTTAGCTCCAAGAAGTGCATTGCATGATGGTACATGCATGATGATGCATGATGGGTAAATGCACTTTGTGTAAGCACACTTTGAATATATTTGGATGAAGCATAATCATGGTGCACTTAGAAAAAGTATACTTCCAATATGTTAAAGTGATTTACTTTAAAGCGCACTATAGAAAATCACACTTCGAAGTCACTTGGGTGAAGTATAATCAAAGTGCATTTAAAAAAAGTGCAATTGCAATATGTTATTAAAAAATACACTTTTAGTAAGTTCACTATTAGAACACTATTAGTATATTCCTCTAAATACACTTTAGCCAAACATCTTCTAAGTGCACTTTATGTATGGTTCGCAAAGTGTACTTTCTTTGAGAGCAACTTAATTACATCTAATTTTAAGTACACTTTAAATAAGCATATTGTAAACATACTTTTTCTTAGCACAAAAAGTGTGAGTGCGCTTTTAACATGCTAAGTACACTTCAGTCGTGCTTTTATTGTACTAAATTGAACCACTTTTTCACCTGGGAAGCAACAGAAATTCGTCACTGCAACAGAAATCTACCTACACGACGGGAAAGCTATGCGAACCTGGTCACATGACAAAAGTGCTTTCCTGTGGCGCTGAGGACGGACCATGACTTTACATGCAAAGGCGTCGCACCTCAACGCGGAACGCACTGCTGTAAAATAAATACTCCTTTGAGTGATGCTAGTCTGTTGAGTTGGACGCGGGTGAAATCAGGTTTCGTTGGAATTTGGAATACGTGGCACTGGATTGTCACTGATGAATCCAAGTTGCTCATCACTAGTAATAATAGGGGAGTTGATGGGAGTCAGGTTGGACATGGTCTGTTAGGGACATTTTTTAATGGGCTGAGGTGGGAGCAGGAGGGGGAAGTGGTTGTGTTGGTAGAGAACAGGCGAGATAGTGGGAGTGAGCAAGGGTAGCAGCCAGGTTAGAATGAAAGGTATCACTCTACTTGACGCCGGCTGCGTATGACATAACAGTGTCATAACATTGTCATGAATGTGTCATAAACATTATGTCAATGTCATAAACATTGTATGACTTGTGTCTTTAAGTGAAATTCGATATGACAAAGACTGGCCTAACAATGTCCACTGTTATGTGTTATGTATGACGCCAGCGTCAAGTAAAGTGTAACCGAATGAAAGGTTAAATCCCTCACTTGGAGCAGGCAAAACAGAACAGGGACGGAAAGGGGGGTTAGTTAGTGTTTCAGGTCAGCCCAGGGGAGGGGGGCGGGGGGCAGCAGGAGGGATAGAGGCCGATCTAGCTTTCCTGGAGATAACATTTGAGGAAATAAAGGAAGAGACGGTTTGAGCCGGCTTGAAAGCTAGTCAGGCGTTAAAGCCCAGCAGATCTGAGGAGATTAGGATCTGAGAATACTAAGTATGGGAAGCCGAAGGTGAGAAATGAAATGAATGGAAAAAAGAAAAACATTCATGAAGTAAATGAGACTTTCTTGACGCCGGCGTCATACGTATGACATAACAGTGTCGTAACGCAGTCATACATGTGTCAAACATTTTGTCATTGTCATAAACACATGTCATTGAGTGACATACGGTTGTGAAAAAGACAGCCCTAACAATGTCAACTTTTCATGACCACAAAATGTTTATGACAATGACATAGTGTTTATGTCTCATTCATGACTGTGTTATGACACTGGTATGGCACTATTATGACACTGTTATGTCATACATATGACGCCGGCGTCAAGTAAAGTGTTACCCTTTCTTCAATACAGTAAGAGTGTCTGCCCTCAACATGGTCGTGTGCAAGTGCCACTGAGGACCAGAGAAGGTTTGGGAAAGTGCAGTGCAGTGCAGTGCAGAGAGGAACGGGAAGGTCTCAGCACATGGGGAAAAAAGCACTGGAATACTTACTACTTAGCCATAACCACACACTCATAAGTGCAGTTAGTGAAGAGTGTGTGTGTGTGTGTGTGTGTGTGTGTGTGTGTGTGTGTGTGTGTGTGTGTGTGTGTGTGTGTGTGTGTGTGTGTGTGTGTGTGTGTGTGTGTGTGTGTGTGTGTGTGAGTGAGTTAGAGTTAGAGACTCAGAGTCAGAGTCAGAGGCTTGTGTCACACACATGTACACACACGCAGTCACACACGCACGTGCATGCACATGCACTGGTGATTAGAGCAGGGTTAGTTATGTGGGAAAATGATGATGAGAGGTATGAAGGCTTGCGTGCAGGATGGGGTTGGTTGCAGTGTAACAGTCAACACATAGGCATGCAGGTAGACGTGACAAACAGCTTCAACAAAGAAAAATGTCAACAAAGACTCACAAACACTTTACATGGCTCACAGCAGTTAATACCCATGACTAGACTCATAAGTATCGGAGTGAGAGGTCCGCACACTTAACATCCTTTTTGTTTTCTTTTACTATTTCATCATGGCTGGATTACGTTTCCATTTCAACAGTCTTCATCAGATTCTCAGAAGAATCTGATGAAGACTGTTGAAGTCGAAACGTAATAATCCAGCCATGAAATAATAAAGGAAAACAAAAAGGATTCTAAGTGTGCGGACCTCTCACTCCGATACTACAGTCAGCCGTTTTCCTGCACCTTTTCCTGGGATGTGCACAAGATTAAAGGAAGAGTCCACCATTTTTTGACTTTTCGCACATTTGCAGTATTTCCAAGCATTATTCATGAATGTGCATGTCAATTTCTTCTCAGTTTTTTCAGTAATTAGATTTATTGGATCAGAAATATTAGCATAGCTTAGCATAATCAATGGAAATGAAAGGGGGCATTAGCATCAAGCCACAAGTGATCACAGGGCAGGATAAAAAAGCTGTTTTGCACTCTGGTGAATTTTACATTAATTTTTAAGTATTTTATAAAAGTACATAAGATGATGTTTTGTTTGCCCCCATAGACTTGCATTGCTACGCTTAATTTGGCTATACTGTTAAACTAGGCGATGGAAACGCATAGACGAAAATTATATGCACATTCATGAATAATGCTGGGAAATACTGCAAATATGTGAAAATCAAAAAAAAGTGTAGACTGTTCCTTTAAGCTTCAACTAAATGTAGCCTCAGAAGTATAAGACCACCACCTACCGATCCACTCGTCCACCCAGGCGAAGGCTTGTCTGTGGCCCAGTAGGAGAACGTCACGGACTACCTGATACCAACACAAAGACACCACAACAAGTTAGCACTTACTACTTAGGCCAGGGGTGGGGAACCTCTGTCTCGAGGACCAGGGGTGGGGAACCTCTGTCTCGAGGGCCGTTTGGGGCCGTTTGGGGCCTTTGAGGCCGTTTTATCTGGCGGCCCACCATATAATTTTAATGTTATGCAGCTTCACATGAAATATGACATATTTTGTGAAGGAATCTTAGAAAATACATTTGCAATACAATTGAGATATATTCACGGGACCAAGAGAAGGTGGGGTCTGTTTTAAAGGTGGCTGCCTTCAATATAGGCCTAAAATCCTGGTTTGTGTTCATGGTAGGGCCCTCAGAGGACTTTTACGGCCCTCGGATGAATTTGGCATTGTATTCCTAAGCATGTTATCAAACTATTTGAATGCCATGAGTTCACACGTAGATGAAAGGATGACAGGCCTTGAAGGCCACATACTGTACGTTTTCAAAGTGAGAAGTTCGCACACATAAAATCTTTTTTGTTGTATTTTATTATTTCATGGCAGGATTACGTTTCGACCTCAACAGTCTTCAGATTCAGATTCAGATAACTTTATTAGTCCCATAGAAGGGCAATTCAGTTTGCGGTCCCAGTCTCCATCAGTCAATGATGTTGAAAGACAGAGACACAGGCTGCTGGGTCGCACGCGAGGGAGCGCCCCGGAAGTCTTATCTTCATCAGATTGTCTTTGAAAACTAGAGTCGGCCTTTGTCCTGCACCTTTCCCTGGGATGTGCACAGTCCTCTCCTTCAACCCACATACTGTACGCTCCCTCCCCACCTTGTGTACGAACTGCTCGACGCGCGTCTGCAGGCCCCAGACCTCGAACTTGACGGTCACCAGCTTGTAGGAGCACATGATGGGTTCCTGGCTGTCCCTCCAGCCCTCCTGCAGCACGCCGCGGGACGTCTTCTCCGAGCGGAAGTAGCGCAGGTCCTGATGCCGCACCGGGGGGAGGGAGGTGAGGGAAGAGTAGAGTAGAGCAGAATAACTTTATTGATCCTCGTGGGGGAAATTAAGGTTTCAAGTAGCTTACATAAATACACATACATGGCATACACAACATTTCAAGACACATGTAATACAGGTTATAGTCTGGGAGGCTAAAAAAATAAGAACCACAGAAAAATCAAAAGGCAATTGTGCAGAAACATGTTCTGTGAGTTGGGGTAGACAAATGTTCAAAAAACATACTCTTTGAGTTGAGGTAGACAGAGAGAAGGAAAGGAAGAGGAGGGGAGGAGGGGAGGAGAGGAGAGGAGAGGAGGAGGAGGGGAGGAGAGGACAGGAGAGGAGAGGAGAGGAGGGGAAGGGAGGAGAGGAGAGGTGAGGGGAGGTGAGGGGAGAGGAGAGGAGAGGAGAGGAGAGGAGAGGAGAGGGGGAGGGGAGGAGAGGAGAGGAGAGGAGAGGAGAGGAGAGGGGAGGAGAGGAGAGGAGTGGAGAAGGGAGGAGAGGTGAGGTGAGGAGAGGGGAGGAGAGGACAGGAGAGGAGAGGAGAGGAGAGGAGAGGAGAGGAGAGGGGAGTGGAGGGGAGGAGATGGGAGAGGAGAGCAGAGGAGAGGAAAGAGGGGGAGGAGAGGAGAGAGGAGAGGAGAGGAGAGGAAAGAAGGAGAGGAGAGGAGGAGAGGGGAGGAGAGGAGAGAGGAGAGGAAAGAAGGGGAGGAGAGGAGAGGAAAGAAGGGGAGGAGAGGAGAGTAGAGTAGAGTAGAGGAGAGGAGAGGAGAGGAGTCAGACAGAGTTGTGTGAGCTGTGATTCTGCTATTCATTAGTTTGGTTCCTTCTCTGAGGTAATACATAAGGTTTACTCAAAGGTACTGTAGTCAAGGGTGCTAGCTGACCTCGGATTCTTTATAGTATCGCTCCGGGATCTCATCATAGGCAATGTCGACAAAGCACACCTCTCTCTCCTGGTCCTTGGTCTCAGTGTCAGTGTCAAAGATCTACATGTTTGGAAGAGATGAGAAAAAACACAACAGAATGACAGGTTAACGGCTATTAACTACAAATGAAATGACTACAAAACTACAAAGAAAAAATGAATGTGTGCACAGCACACATAATATGCCCAGACGGATACAGACAAAAATAAGTCAGATTATACTTGCAGCCAGAGAAATTCACAGCACTGCTTGGCATGAATCTCATGACAGAAGATCAAGGTCCTTCTTGGCACCAGTGTTAATTTTGTCAGCTTTTTTTTATTTAGTCGTAGTCTTAGTCACAATGACGAAAATCAATTTTAGTCTTAGTCATATTTTAGTCATTGCCTTCCCAATTTAGTCTTAGTCTTTGTCTAAATGACGAAAATCAATTTTAGTCTTAGTCAATTTTTAGTCATTTTAGTCAACACTGTACATAATAGAACACACTGCTTCTCTTTTTAACATAATCATTGACTGTACAGAATAAACCTTCTCCGCACACTGCTTCTCTTTTCAACATATATCACACTGTGCAGAATGAAACTTCTTCACACACTGGTTCTTTTTTTCTCCATTTTATTTAACACCAGTGTTAATTTCGTCAGCTTTTTTAAATTTAGTCTTAGTCTTAGTCACAATGACGAAAATCAATTTTAGTCTTAGTCATATTTTAGTCATTGCCTTCCCAATTTAGTCTTAGTCTTAGTCTAAATGACGAAAATCAAAAAAGGGCTTTGACGAAATATTTTAGTCATAGTCAAGGTTGACGAAATTAACACTGCTTGGCACAAAGGTGGCTGAAGGTTTTCATTGGGGTCGTATCAAACTTAAGGACCAAACACTAAATAATTCTCCTCGACATTGTGTAAGATGAATTTAATGGCTGTAATTACAGTTTTCTCGATTGCTTACACACATTTTTCGGAATCAGTTCTCGAATTCTCAAAACTCTACACACAAATCTCCAAACCTCACACACAACGGGCAAAACTCCTCACTACCTCTGAAAAATGCACGTCTTGTCTCAAAACAATGTACTCTCTTCTAAAAAGGTCATTTTTTTCTCACACAAGCAGTCATTTTAATACACTCTTATGTGAACCATTGAACACTAATATGCACAAGGTAAAACTCTATACTCAACTTGAAACACAGTAGAAACGTATTTTCTTCAGTGTTCTACTTACTAAAGGGTATTTTTCTGTAGTAAAATACTGAAATATTGTTTTTAGACTTTTAGAGTACACAGATGTGTATAAGTTTTACATATTTTTCTGACATTTAAAAAATTGCACTAATTTATTGTAAAATATTGGGTAACCACATGAAAGTGATGTCTTGTATAACATATTTCTGAGTTCAAAAACTAAACAAATGTGTTTTCTCCTTGCATCTACTCATTTTTCATCAATATGACATGCAATGTGTGTCCTTATGGGGTGATGATTTCAGATTGTAAACCGGTATGAAGAGAGTTTGCCCATGTGATGAGGAAGTGAACTTAGTATGGCAGTTGATTTTAGTATTTTGAATGACAGTGTGTTCAATGCGACAACCAGGGTTTTTCTTCATGGAAATTGTGTGTAATCCAGAGAATTGTGTGTAGTGGTTTGAAAAGAGTGTGTTTTAAAACTGAAATGTGAGTGTAAAGAAGGAATTGTGTTTAGTGTTCAGTGACATTGGTTAGGGGAGTTGGGATATGGGTGAGATGTTCCGAGAATTGTGTGTGAAGTACCAGAACTTGTGTGGAGGCAATCGAGAAAAACTGTAAGTCACGGTAAAAAAAAACCCTCTTCACACACCCATACTACCTGTACTTCTATGTAACAGTGAGCTATATATGATTATTTTATGCGTAAATATGTGTATTATGTCTTGTGGGCAATGTATTTATTTATGTATGTGTGTATGCTACTTGACACCTTAATTTCCCCCTGGGATCAATAAACGATACTCTACTCTACTCTACTCTACTCTACTCTACTTCAACAGCTTGAAGTTCACCTTTTGGCCACTTGATGGAGATATAGATTCGACGGTGAATCCATACAACCCTGATGACTTCCACTCTGCCCTCCGGTAATGTGCTAGTGTGTGGCCCTGCTGTAGTTGTCAATGGGTGGGTGGGGAAAGCAGCAGCCAGCATCCAAGTCACAACCTCCCTCCCCTTTACACCACAGCCTGCTTCTCCCCACCCTGACTGCAACACCCACCACCCCACCCCACCCCACCCCACCCTGACTGCAACACCCACCACCCCACCCCACCCCACCCCACCCTGCCTGCAACACCCACCACCCCACCTCACCCCACCCCACCCCACCCTGACTGCAACACCCACCAACCCACCCCAACCCACCCCACCCCACCCCACCCCCACCCCACCCCACCCCAAACCCACCCCACCCCACCCCCTACCCTGACTGCAACACCCACCACCCCACCCCACCCCACCCCACCCCACCCCGACCGCAACGCCCACCACCCCACCCCACACCCACCACCCCACCCCACTCTGACTGCAACACCCACCACCCCACCCCACACCAACCACCCCACCCCACCCTGACTGCAACACCCACCCCACCCCACCCCAACCCACCCCACCCCACCCCAACCCACCCCACCCCGACCGCAACACCCACCACAACACCCCACCCCACCCAACCCCACCCCAGCGAGCTGCCGCAGGGGCCGAGAGAGAGGGCTGGATAACATTATTGCAGACCCGAGAGAGTGCCGCTCTGCTCTTCCATCGCGCTCTGACTGACTGCCACCCACTACACACCGCATTGCCACAAATACACGCCAAGCCAGCCAGCCAGCCAGCCAGTCAGCCACCATGCAGTGCAATGCAGAATTGACCATAGGCATCTGCTTTTAGACAGAATGGGGAATGAACGAATGAACGGCTCACAATGCCTCCTCCCACTGCTGCCTACTCACATTAAACTGAAGCACTCAAAGAGGAGCACACAGCCATCTACTGTACACATGTCATAGATAGAAGGTCTCTTTACTGAGAAAAGTGAATTAAAAAAAATAAAAAAATAAAAAAACATCAGATACATCGGGTGGGCAGCCAGTAACCATGGAGTATGTCATTGAGATGTGACCGCCTGATTTAATTCGGTGAAGACTGGGCAATGAATGAATGGTCAACTAAAAATATGTTTGAAGTTTTGGCAAAGGACGCGCTCAACTTCTTGGAAAAACTAAAGGTACCACGCACTGATGAAGCCTTGATAGCCGAAACGCGTTTGCTTTTTGGACATGGTGGTAATATGAATAAATAAATAATGAGACGCAGTTTGTGAGTGCAGATTTTCTTCCTTAAGTTCATCTAAAAATATGTGCCAGACACGAGCTTCTAATATGTCCACCTCAGGTTCAATTTTAGTGTCAGTGGGTTAGACTCTAATTTGTTCATGACCATGCAATAGGTGCCTATTCGAGAATCTGCTCAAACAACAAACAAGAACAAAAATTGCCAGACACCAGGGTTGTGAATAACAAGCACCCATCCATCCGCCAAGGATGGGTACATTTCAGGGCTGACTGGTACATTTTTCAACCCACCAGTCACTTTGCCTGGTAAAAATAGCTAGTGACTGGTAGATTTTAAAATCTACCTTCCACAGTGACTGTTGGGGGAAAAAATTAAGTTCCACCCCTGCCTGACACCACCCTGTACTCCCCCTACCTACTCACGTTACAACAAAAGCACTCAAACCAGCCATCCACTTTGGGGTAAAAAACAAAAAACAGACAGAGGGTTCAGATTCTCCCTACTTTGGTAAAAAAAACCCCAGTGGCCATCACGCTGAGAATGAATCAATATAGCACCATCACACTCATACCCGGAGAGGAGAGACCAGTGTTGCCAGATGTGTCTCTGACCAAATCCCACCCAAAGCTTCTCAAAAAACGCCAAAATGCGCTAAATTCCGCCCAAATTCAACAAATTACATTGACTTCTATGGGCCCAAAACGACTGAAAAAAAAAAACGCCAAATGGCCGATTTTTACCCGCAGACGCTCATCCAAAGTAGCCCAATTGGACGGGCACCCGCCCAACCTGGCAACACTGGGAGAGACCTCCATTACATCAAGCACAGCAGGCAGCAGAGAGAGAGGCGGCCTCTCCATTACATAACCAGAAGGGAAGGGAAGCACCCGGAGCCTCTCCATTAGGCAACAGCAGGGCTGGGGATCTAAAGAGTTTCATTCCATACCGGCGCCAAATCGATACTTTTACAACAGTGCCAGTGTCTAAACAGTGCTTTTTTTAATGTACTTTTAGAAAAATAAACAATTTTTTTAAAAAGCAGCACAGATTTTCTAACGAAACAATGACTTTATGTAATAACCTACAGCATGCAGTTCATCTTTCAAATTGGAAATTTCAGACTAGAAATGTTGGTAATATAATTGGCAATAT
This sequence comes from Engraulis encrasicolus, assembly GCF_034702125.1. Taxonomy (NCBI): domain Eukaryota; kingdom Metazoa; phylum Chordata; class Actinopteri; order Clupeiformes; family Engraulidae; genus Engraulis; species Engraulis encrasicolus. The sequence goes on along the minus strand of NC_085857.1, from coordinate 7,949,770 downwards.
ATGATACACTGTTATTGCTAAACCATCTCCATTAGGCAGTAGTACACACACAGCTGCATTAGCTAGAGGAGAGAGTGGGTGCATTCCAATATGCACATTCCCGTCCTCCACTTGTGCTTGTAGCCTCGAGTTTTTCTGACGCCCCACCTCCGTGGAGAAAACAATTACGTTTTCCCGCTGTCAGCCTAGCCACAGCAATTTTTGGGGGACTATTCTTAATTCACCATCCAGTTTGCAATGACTTAACAATTTAACTTTTGCGAGATATTGAAATATAATGCTGTTGTCAGTGATGTCATCATGACATATTACTTCCTGGTACGAGGCCACAAGCACAAGTGGAGGACGCAAGCTCGCATATTGGAATCCACACATAGTGTCATTCGTTGGTAGGCTGCATAGTGATGGTGATCGATCTGAAAGTAAAAACAGTCTCTCTGCCACATGATTGACTTAACCAGTGCTAGAAGAGATAGTGTCACTCTATGGTATTAAAGCTGGCTGCATAGAGACCTCCACCTTATATTAGATGGGTGTTGGTGGTGGACATTGGCTCCTGCCCTCCACCTTAGATGGGTGTTGGTGGTGGACATTGGCTCCTGCCCTACACCTTATATTAGATGGGTGTTGGTGTTGGGCATTGGCTCCTGCCCTACACCTTATATTAGATGGGTGTTGGTGGTGGGCATTGGCTCCTGCCCTCCACCTTATATTAGATGGGTGTTGGTGGTGGACATTGGCTCCTGCCCTCCACCTTAGATGGGTGTTGGTGTTGGGCATTGGCTCCTGCCCTACACCTTATATTAGATGGGTGTTGGTGGTGGAAATTGGCTCCTGCCCTCCACCTTATATTAGATGGGTGTTGGTGTTGGGCATTGGCTCCTGCCCTACACCTTATATTAGATGGGTGTTGGTGGTGGACATTGGCTTGGGTCCTGACACCTGCTGCTTGAGTGCTGGGGGTGTTGGCAGCTGTTTGTTCCTGGTGTTGTCTAGATCAGTGTTTCTCAAACTTTTTCAGACCGAGGACCACTTTGTCCCCCCAAAAAATGTTCAGGGACCACCTGTCAATTCAATTGATAGTTGACAGTTGCTAATTTGACACTTCTAATTTCGGTGCATATCACATACTTTTTATTCACGTTTTACAAGCCTGACCTATTGTGGTGAAAATGACACTTCAGCTATGCTTAGCTTCACATTTGTTTAGTTTAGCTTTATATTTACTTACAAATATAGCTTACTGCTAGCTTGTCTTGGAAAAATAGAAATCCCCTTGCGGACCACCTGAGCTCTGTCGCGGACCACTAGTGGTCCCCGGACCACACTTTGAGAATCACTGGTCTAGATGGATCGGGCAGCCCAGCACGGAGGCAGTGTTGCCAGGTTGGGCTGTTTCCCGCCCAATTGGGCTGCTTAGGATGGCCGTCTGCGGGTAAAAATGGCATTTAGCAGAAAAACCCGCCCAATTTTTGTCATAGAAATCAATAGGAATGGGGCGGGGTTTTGCGCTTCTAGGCGGGTTTTGAGCATTTTTTTGGGAATCATCAGCCTCATCTGGCAGCCCAGCACGGAGGCAGGACAGAAGGCTCTTCTCTTCTCTTCAGCACATCATAAAAAAGTAATGAGGCAGAGAGTGCTGCCAGTGGATATGTGTGTGTGTGTGTGCGTGTGTGCGTGTGCTTGTGTGTGTGTGTATATGTGTGTGTTAATGTGTGTGTGTGTGTGGTCCTTGTGTGTGTGTGTGTGTGTGTGTGTTTGTGTGTGTGTGTGTGTGTGTGTGTGTGCGTGTGTGCGTGTGCTTGTGTGTGTGTGTATATGTGTGTGTTAATGTGTGTGTGTGTGTGTGTGTGTGTGTGTGTGTGTGTGTGTGTGTGTGTGTGTGCGTGTGCGTGTGCTTGTGTGTTGTGTGTGACCATGTCTGTTTGTACAGTATGTGTGTGTGAGTGTGTGTGTGTGAGCGTGTCTGTGTGTGTGTGTGTGTGTGTGTGTATACATACGTGTGTGTGTGTGTGTGTGCACGCTGATGGGGCTCCCCTCCCGATCATTTTCCCTCCATGCTCAGTTTCTCCTCCTAAGACATTAGCTCCCTCTCTCTCTCTCTCTCCCCCCCCCCCTCTCTCTCTCCCCCCCTCTCTCTCTCTCTCTCTCTCTCTCTCTCTCTCTCGCCCTCTCTCTCTCTCTCTCTCTCTCTCTCTCTCTCTCTCTCTCTCTCTCTCTCTCTCTCTCTCTCTCTCTCATGCCCCTCCCTCTGTCTCAGGCAGGCTGAGTTTCAACAAATGGCCCCAATGGGTCCGTGGGGATCAATGCGTTAGGCCTGCAGGCAGCGGCCACCGCGACCACAGTCATGATCAATGACCCGGGGCAGGGAGGAGAAGTGTGAAGAGGAGAGGAGAGGAGAGGGGGGGCAGGAGAGGAGAGGAGAGGAGAGAGGAGAACAGAGGAGAACAGAGGAAAGGAGGGGAAGAGAAGAGAAGAGAAGAGAAGAGAAGAGAGGAGAGGAGAGGAGAGGAGAAGAGAAGAGAGGAGAGGAGAGAAGAGAAGAGAAGAGAAGAAAAGAGAGGAGAGGAGAGGAGAGGAGAGGAGAGGAGAGGAGAGAAGAGGAGAGGAGAGAAGAGAAGAGAAGAGAGGAGAACAGAGGGGAGGAGGGGAAGAGAAGAGAAGAGAAGAGAAGAGAAGAGAAGAGAGGAGAAGAGAGGAGAAGAGAGGAGAAGAGAAGAGAAGAGAAGAGAAGAGAAGAGAAGAGAAGAGAAGAGAAGAGAAGGCAGAAGAGAAGAGAAGAGAAGAGAAGGCAGAAGAGAAGAGAAGAGAAGAGAAGAGAAGAGAAGAGAAGGCAGAAGAGAAGAGAAGGCAGAAGAGAAGAGTAGAGAAGGCAGGAGAGAAGGCAGAAGAGAAGAGAAGAGAAGAGAAGAGAAGAGAAGAGAAGAGAAGAGAAGAGAAGGCAGAAGAGAAGAGAAGAGAAGGCAGAAGAGAAGAGAAGAGAAGAGAAGAGAAGGCAGAAGAGAAGAGAAGAGAAGAGAAGAGAAGAGAAGAGAAGAGAAGAGAAGGCAGAAGAGAAGAGAAGGCAGAAGAGAAGAGAAGAGAAGAGAAGAGAAGAGAAGAGAAGAGAAGAGAAGAGAAGAGAAGAGAAGAGAAGAGAAGAGAAGAGAAGAGAAGAGAAGAGAAGAATAGAAGAGAAGAGAAGAGAAGGATAGAAGATAAGAGAAGAGAAGAGAAGAGAAGAGAAGAGAAGAGAAGAGAAGAGAAGAGAAGAGAAGAATAGAAGAGAAGAGAAGAGAAGAAAAGGCAGAAGAGAGAAGAGATGAGCAGAGAAGAGAAGAGAAGAGAAGAGAAGAGAAGAGAAGAGAAGAGAAGAGAAGGAAGAGATCCAGAAGAGAAGGGAAGGAAGAGAAGAGAAGGAAGAGAAGGAAGAGAATAGATGGAAGAGAAGAGAAGAGAAGAGAAGGCAGAAGAGAAGAGAAGGCAGGAGAGGCCTGAAACGCAGCAGGTGAAATGCCCTCTGCTATCCCCACAGGGCCACAAAGGGGTGGACCGTAGCAACTACTTTCATCCTTGTTTTCAAGCCTATTCAAGGCTGTTCAGAGTATTATTATTTTCTATTTCTCTGAGGCGTAGACAAAGTAGCGCATTACTGTTTTTTGAGTGTGGGTTGGGGTGAGAAACAGAGCCTCTTAGGTTCTTTCTTCTGGATGAACTTGACTACTTGAAAGTCCAACTGAACACTTAGAGTCAACATGATTGGTTTGAGCTCTTTCGTGTAACACGGTATAAGGCCTCTGTGTGGTGTTTTGTTGGTAAAAAGCACAAAAAAAACCTGAAGCTAAACGTCTGAGAAACTGGAGTTCATACAATTTGGAGCTGGGGGCGTGAAAGACACCCGAATTGCAATGGGTGTAAAATGCTTTTGTGGACCTTAGGAGGAGAGCAAGGGGTTGCGGATGAATGAACAGGGGATGTAGAGGAATGGGAGTAGAGGGCAAGAGGAGAGCGCGAGAGAGACACAAAGGAGGGGACAGCAGCAGGGGGTTTTGCAGGGAGCCAACATATGAGGAGGAGGAGGAGGAGGAGGAGGAGAAAGAGGAGGAGGAGGAGGAGGAAGAGGAGGAAGACGAGGAAGAGGAGGAGGAGGAGGAGGAAGAGGAGGAGAAAGAGGAGGAGAAAGAGGAGGAGGAGGAGGAGGAGGAAGAGGAGGTGGAGGGAAAACAAACCTTATGCAACAGCCTCCCACCCCCTCATCACCTTCCCCTAGTCCCCGCCCCCCGTCCCCCCTGTGGTGTACAGTACATTCCTCGCTTGAGCAGAGGCAGTTCGAGAGACAAGACAAGGAAGATATATACTGTTTGTGACGGATGTTTCGAAGGCAGGTTTAGCCACTGTAAGCAGCAAACCTGCTGCTGCACCATCTCCTCATAAGTCTTAGCTGCAGTGGACACCCTTGACACCTAATAGGACATGCTATCCAATCCAGGTTGATGTGTACAGGGTGTCCTGCGGAAAAAACTGCACACACTTTAAACCATTGTTAAGTAGGGAATGAAGAATTCCCAACTTTAACACAATTAACAAATATCACAATGTTGTTTTGTTTTGTGACCTCCTGTCCTCTAATTGATGTCTACACTTGGACAACTGTAATTGTCACTGGAAGCGAATGCACAAAACAAAACGAGAACTTTGTGTGTTTCACATGGTCAGTAGGGTTTGAACCAGATGTCATGGGTGTCACTTTGGGAACAGGTGGTGACAAAACAATAAAATTATGTTCATGAAAAATTATTTTAATGTCGAAAGTATAGTAGAATTTCCGTCTTACCAACACCTATTACCAACGACTTAAAGTGTGCATCCATTTTCACCAGACACCCAGCAGCACGTCCTCCCTGCACTCTCCTCTCCTCTCCTCTCCTCTCCCCTCCCCAGCCCAGCAACAACTCACCCGTGACGCCGTGAGTCGTGACATGACCTCATCCAGCCACATTCCAGGCCATGGCTGCTGTCAACAACCCCAGCGTTCCCATGAATCATCGTCACTGTCCCGCCACCGGAATGTCAGCTTCAGTCTTTTTTGTTTGTTTGTAAAAAACATTGAGGTGTGCTATATAAATGAAATGGGCTTGCCTTGACTAATGCATGATGAATCTCAGTTTGGAAAATCTACAGAGCAAACAGTACAAATGATCTCCAATTGCTTCCTGTCCTTGGGGGTGATCTGAACTCAGAGTCACAGGAGGGATTTCTAGATCATGTGATTATCAGCTAGTTGTATACTGCTGCACATTTTAGAGTCTGTGTATTGCAACCCTTGATCATCTGTTTTCTATTATACTGCATGTGTCAGTATCTGTTGACCTGCTGATGAGTGTGTGATACAGGTGGGTATAGGTACAGTATGCAGAATATATGAGGAGCTTCGCTTCAAAATAGCATATCCATTTTGGTACAGTTTGGGAAATTTACATTTTTGTATTGGGCATTGCATTGCAAAATGCATTTTATAGTATAGGTTTAAAAAGTACAGCATGTTCTCCAAATATTTGAATGGCAAGAATTCACACACAGACAAAAGGACGCCTGAACAGTCATTTGCAATAATAAAATGCAGAAGTAAACATTTTTTTGTTCAAGTCAGTTTGCAACAAAGCTCTTTATATAGCACCGGTATATACAGTGCAGACAGGTACATTATGGTGGGCAATAGGGGTGTGCAGTACACTACAGTGGCAGTCAAGAATGTGTACTATAGTGTTCATCTCCAACTACACTGTGTCCTTGGGGGTGATCTGCAGCCAGAGCCACAGGGGGCGCTGCAGTTATGTCATGCCGGGGGGAGGGAGGGCTGACTGGCTGACACCAGGGGGCTGGTCTGGGATAAAAACTGGCATTTTCAGCGGAGACAGTGTGATCCTTGGCCTGGCCTCCAGCTCAATGGTATCAGTCCTCTTCAAGACAGTGAGGTGTAAATTAAACATTTTTGGCTGTTGCAGTACAACATAGCTCAAATGAGATTACTTTAATGTTGTCATCATGTGCTTCATTGTCTCTCTGGATGCCTGGTGAATTAGTCTCCGCTGAAAATGCCCGAGACAGTTTATTATCCCAGACTGCCCTTCCCACCGGCATGACATAACTGTGGCACCCCCGCCACCCACTGCTTTCACCCCCGTGGCTCTGGCTGACTGGCTGGCTGAAACCAGGGCTGTAGACGAGTACATTTAGGGTTTAACCCCAAAAAAATTGATACAAAAGTTTTTTTTATGGATTCTATTACTATTGGACCTGCTAAATGACATACTAAAAATCTAGTAAAATCTGACTTTGGGAAATTAGTTTTTTCAACATGGCTGCCATAGGCTTATTATAAGGGTCAAGAGACACTCCAGGTGAATAGGCCAAAAAATGTAGCTTGCCGATATCACCATGAAACTTTATCCGGTGATTACTCACATATTTGTGAGAAAAAAATGTATTGCAAGATTTCTGAAATGTTATGTTTTAATATGGTAATTGGACTATATCTAATTAAATAGGCATTACATTTCAAAATGCAAAACCTCAAAATCTGAAAAAGCCAAGCTCAAAATTACTCTTTTATTTTGTTTCTAGTAAGTCAAAAGATCTTCAGAAGAGATTATGGACATCTCTTTTTGTTTTGTAGTAAATCTAAAAATCTTTGTGCAGACACACCAGCTAGCATTTTTTTTTTCAAAACATGATTATTTAACATCTCTCTTAGATAAATAATTGAGTTTTGTGTTTCTCAAGTTCTTCCAGACATTCTTTGAGTCTGGTGGTATCATTCTTAGCATGTATCAAGGGCAAGGTCAGCTGTCCTCAAATCATAGCCTCTCCACAGAGGTGTCCTAAGGGCTGGTGCTGGGACTCCTATTTGCCATGTACACCACATCACTGGGCCATGTTATCTGTTCTCACAGCTTCCCATACTACTGTTACACCGATGAAGCATAGTTACTTTGTGCCAGATGACTCCACGGTCACACACATTTCCGCTTGCCTCTCTGAACTATCCACAAGTATGAAGGAATGCAAGCTTCAGTTGAGCCTCGCCCAAATGCACTGCTGGTGATCCCAGCCAAAGATTTAGGTTGCCATGATATCGAGCTCAATATGGATTCTGCTACTGTTGCCTCAAATAAGGCCACAAGAAATCTAGGTGTCATTGTTGATGACCATCTATCATTCTCTGACCACATAGCCTCAGTTTCCCAGTC
>NC_085857.1:7937541-7940041 GCF_034702125.1 Engraulis encrasicolus | reverse complement strand
ATATGTCACTGAAACATTGAAAAATAATTGCCTGCTATTTCGCAAGTCGCGACCCTCATCTCAGCTGCTCCGCGTCTCTCTCCTCCCCTCCCTCACACTTTCACGCAGGCGTCGGTGCTGCACACCCGTGACCTTTTTTTTTCCTGGCTGGAAAAAGTATTGTTGCCCATTTATCCATGACGAAGAAGTGTATGCAGTCATGAAATAGTGGCGGTGCTGTCGCACAGTAGCAAACATCTTACCTTACATTTTTGCGCAACTTCTCCTCTCTCCCCTGTCGCTTTCATGAGCATGCTACCCGACGGTCGTTGTCTGATCTTTTTTCAATGTTCGCTAATGTTTGTAATTTAAGGGTCTATGTCTATGCGTAGGCACAAGCCTTCTGATAACAATCACTGTAGTGCCGATCGCAAAGGATTCGGAAGTGTGGAGTTTTGCAACTTGTTTCAGTCAAGGACACTGAGATAGGAAGTGAACGGCCCTTCCACGCTTTCACTGTGTTATTGCAATAAAGTCTTGCGAATCCATGCAACCATGCACACAACCATGCACACAACCATGTCAACGAGAGCGTGTATGCCATCACAACTTTGCATCAAGCAAATAATATGCAACAGCTTGCAATAGGCCTACGAGTACGAGAGAGAGAGAGAGAGAGAGAGAGAGAGAGAGAGAGAGAGAGAGAGAGAGACAGAGAGAGAGACGGGTCTTCCAACGGGTGACATTGTAACGCTTGCATACAACCTGGCTACTGTACCCCGCGACGCTCTTCATTAGCCTACTGGTAGGCTATACCCACAAGTATTTTTTCATAACGCGCAGTCCCGTTTTCCCCCGAAGTCGTTCTAAAATATCGACAGAGATTTATGAGTGTCGCGGCCATGATTTTTTTTACACATTGGACGCACTGGCTTATAAGACGCTCTGGCAGTTTTTGACAATATTTTATTATTGTTAATATTTTATTATTCTATTATATAGGAAGTGTGTTTCTGAATCTCTCTCTCTTTTGTCTTAAGCCTGCTTAGACTGATTGTGATTTTCAGTTACCAAAAAAACCCAGAAAGGGGTGCAAAATCTTTGCAAAAAATGAGAAAATGCCGCAAAATCTTTGCAAAAAATGAGAAAATGCCGCCACAAAATCAGACATTTTGACCGCAAAAATCACAAAATCCCAGTACAAAATCCTGGAGGGACTGAAAAGTGCCCTTGAGCAAGACACCTAACCCCACATTGCTCCAGGGACTGTGTAATGCCCTGTACCTAAATAACTGCAAGTCGCTTTGGGTACAAACACGTGTAATGTAAATATGGGCCCCCCATTCCCCATTCCCCTGTCCCCGGGCCACCTGACCTCTTTGTCGTCCCCTGTTTCTGCTTCCCTGTCTGTAAGTCTCCACTTACTCCATTCCTGCATGCTGTTGTTCTGTTCACTTTAGTCTGTCAAGCCAGAGCATGAAAAGAATAGGTTGGCCCAGTGTACCATTAACGGAGCTAAGCGAAGCTGTAAGCGCTCAAATGGCTCAAACTGTTCAACTGTACATAATAGCCCATCACAGCCGTATAATTACCCTGCTAAAGCCTCCACAACAACTCCATCAGATTCAAACGGAGGAAAAAAAAATCCTTGTCGACCTGTGGAGTTGCCTGAAGTTGGCCCTAGTGCCACCACGCTCTAAATGAAAGGACTTTAGTCTTCTTACTTCAAGAGCACCTACAGTTTGGAGTCTACAGAGTTGGAAAACAAGAGCGCTCAGAAATCCTTCTCCTTCCAAGAAAAAGAAACAGTTTGATACACACAGATTGTTGAGAATACAGGACTGATTTTTGTGTCCCTTTGGATAATCTTCTATAACTGTTTCCAGGACGACCAGAGCGGTACCCGTGCCCGTGCCAGTGCCCGCACCAGATACGTTCGGAGCTGCAAACCACCTGCATTGACACGGGGCTCGAAACCTTTCTCTATTAGGGCTTTCAGGCCGACCAGAACGGAGCTGGAGTCGGTACCCGAACCAGTTACGTTCAGTACTTAAGTGTTTATCTGCGAACCGCCTGTGTTCATACCGAGCTCTGAACTTTTCCCGCACGTGACTGCGTTACCCGGATGAACCTGCTGACGAGCACGCTGTCATCACGGTTCGCGGAGAAAAACCTAGTATTTTGCGGTTCGCATTTCGAACCAACTTTCCGGTTCGCGAACGCAAATATCTGTGGCGTGAACACGACGGCTGGTTCGCAATTAGGTGCGGGAACGGGCTCCAGCACGGTTCTCAGTCGGCCTGAAAGCGCTATATGTGACTACTTGTTACCCGGATGAACCTGCTGACGTCCACATTGTTGTCACGGTTCACAAAGAAAAAACAAGTATTTTTCAGCTCGCATTGCGAATGAGCTTCCCGGTGCCCAAACGCTCAGACTTGTGGCGTGCTGTGCACATGCCGGCCGGCTCGAGATTAGCTGGGGGAACGGGCACCGGCAGGGCTCTCTGTCAGCCTGAGCA
>NC_085857.1:7922541-7932541 GCF_034702125.1 Engraulis encrasicolus | reverse complement strand
AGAAGAGTGAAGAGGAGAGCAGAGTGGAGCAGGAAGAGAGAAGAGAGAAGAGAGAAGAGGGGAGTAGAATAGAGTAGAGTAGAGTAGAGGAGAGGAGAGGAGAGGAGAAGACGGGAGTGGGGACGAGAGAAGGAAGATGAAATGACTCAAACGAAACATTCACTGTGGGAATACAGAGAACAAATACGTACAAAAGTTTGATAGCATCAGGAGGAAAGAGAAAGAGAGGAGGGAAGAGAAGAGAAGAGAAGAGAAGAGAAGAGAAGAGAAGAGAAGAGAAGAGAAGAGAAGAGAAGAGAAGAGAAGAGAAGAGAAGAGAAGAGAAGAGAAGAGAAGAGAAGAGGGGAGAAGAAAAGAAAAAAAGAGAAGAGAAGAGAAGAGAGGAGAGGAGAGGAGAGGAGAGGAGAGGAGAGGAGAGGAGAGAAGAGAAGAGAAGAGAAGAGGGGAGAAGAGGAGAGAAGAGAAGAGAAGAGAAGAGAAGAGAAGAGAAGTGAAGAGAAGAGAAGAGAAGAGAAGAGAAGAGAAGAGAAGAGAAGAGAAGAGAAGAGAAGAGAAGAGGAGAGGAGAGGAGAGAAGAGAAGAGAAGAGAAGAGAAGAGAAGAGAAGAGGGGAAAGGGGACAGAGAGCGTGTAGCAGCCAAGTGAGCGAGTGAGATGTGAGACGCCGAACAGAACAGAGCAGTTGGAGCGGGTGGCAGGCAGGCAGTGGAGCAGGGTGGCAGGGTGGCAGGGTAGCAGGGTGGCAGGCGGGTGAATCAGTGTAATTAATCAGAATTAATTCTGTGAGGAGCGAGCGGTGCGGCGCCCATCCACAGGCTTCCACAGCGCACACAGCCTGTAATAATCCCTGATGAGATGAATGGAAGCCCTTTTTCCCATTTTTTTCCTCCCACATGTGCCCCATCGTGGCCTGATTTCAGCTAAGCTAGCATTTCTCAACGGGGGTGGTAGAGTCCCCCAAGGGCTGTTGGGGACCCCTAGGGGGGCATTGAGAAGGATACAGCTGAGAGGGAGCAGTGCTTAGTTGCCATTGGGGGGCATTAGCCCATTTATTTTTTTTAATACTGGGGGGGGGGGGGGCGTCATCAGGCTTATGATGAGGTCAAGGGGACGTTGGGAGGCTTGAGAGGGCGTTTGTTCAAAAAAGATTGAGAACCACTGAGCTAAATGAAGGCTGGGGGAACAGTCACTCAGTGCTTTACATACATTTGCCCTCTACAAGTCTGCACGGCTCATCATAAGTCGATTATATCTGCAAGTAACAGAAGATTCTGAATTTTTAATGTGCGCATGTCATATGTTTTTCTCCTTCACATCATATGAATATTTTAACACATGAAGACTTCATTGCTTTTTGGCACAGTTTTTTGACAGTCCTTTTGATACATCAAATCCCATCACACTTGGAGTCTGGACCCACATTTCTGAAACCCTTGTGAAACTATTTCCTTCGGGATTAATAAAGTTACTCTACCCTACAAACGGAATAAACTACAGACATAAATTCAGAGTCCCGTATGAACACGGGCGGTTCGCAGATGAGCACTTCAGTGCCGAATGCAACTGGTGAGGGCACTGGCACCGGCTCCGTTCTAGTCAGCCTGAAAACCCTATCAGAGATCTGGGAGAGTGGAACTGGATTCGTTTCAGTACCCCAGCATTTGATGGCTTTTTAAACCCTGATGATCCATGGCCAATCTCAAACTCAAAAAGCTGAACCCAACAATGACAGATGACTACCCATGATGACTACCCATAATTGATAGCTTTCCTTTTGTCGTCAGTTTGCAGTTAAAATAATACATTGGCTTCAGAACTTGCCATGGCAACCAGTGTGAAAACCTCTAATCACCACCAGTGTGGTCTGACAAAAGGGAAGGCAGTCTGGAGGAACTCTTTCCTGTGTGTGCTGACTCTTGGGACTCACTAGTTTGACGCTGTGCCGGCCCGGATGGGCGGGATTTGGGTTGTGCGGATGGGCGGGATTTGGGTTGTGCGTACTCGTGCGCGAGAGCTGAGGCCGGTCATCAATCATAAATACCATGGTTCTAAAATAAATGCGGTTGCATCAGGGTGTCATTTGCAAAATTACTTGAATGTGTTTACTTGTTAAAATAACTAATAGGTCCACTGGTTCATTTGATGTGTAGGCCTACTACTTCAACTGAAAACACGTAGCCATACCAGTATATGTTCTGCACCGCGATGCGGGGGGGGGGAGAGCTGGGGGAAGAAGCTGGTAACACTTTATTTTAGTGTTACACAGTGGTGTAGTCTACGTAGAACGCAGGTATACGCAGTATACCCACTTCAACATTTCAGGGGTTTCAGTATACCCATTTACAATTGATTGATCCATTATTTAGAATAGCACAAATATATACAGTATACCCTCTTCAAAAAAATGCTCAAATATACAGTATACCCACCACAAAAAGGTAGACTACACCACTGCTGTTACATCTAACAGCACTAATACATACACTGCTAATGCCTGTATCAGTAACTTGTAAGGCATGTACTAAGCAAAAGCTAAGGCCAACTAAGGTTAAATTGGTAATAAATCTCTTCTTGGCATTAACAAGACATTTGCAAATACATGCCTAACAAATGTTTGATTTTGCTTAGTACATGCCTTACACGTTCCTTATTTGGGCACATTGTATGTATTAGTGCGATTAGATCAAGTCAAGTCAAGTCAAGTAGGCTTTATTGTCAATTTCTTTACATGTGCTGGTCATACAAAGAATTTAAATTACGTTCCTTACTTTCCCATGCAGACATGGACATGGACTTGGACATTGACTCCATCAACAACCAGAGAGTGGAACAGGTCAGTCACTTCAAATACCTTGGACTCACTATAGACAATAAACTCACTTTTGATGCACATGTCACCAACATCCACAAAAGATCTCAACAGAGACTTTATGTGATCCGTAAACTCTCCACCCTCTCTGTCGCCCCTCATCTCCTCTCCCACCTGTACTCCAGCATCATACAGCCCATCCTAGTGTACTGCTCACCCTGTTTTTACAACATGCTCTCCACCAGCTGCAGGAACAAACTCACTAAAATCACACACACTGCATCCAAAATCACTCGCCACCCCACACAGAATCTAACTGATCTCAACCTCAAAGCTGTCACACGTCTAGCACAGTCAATAATCAGAGACCACACACACCCTCTTCATCATCATTTCACACTGCTCCCATCAGGACGGAGGTATAGGACACTCAGATGGCGACGAGCACGTTTTAGCAAAAGCTTTATCCCATCTGCCATCACAGCACTGAACAACCCACCGCAATAACCCTGTATGGTCCCCCCCCTGGTTGTGCATTTAATGTATATAGTATGTCGTATGAGTATATGTGTTGGGGTGTGCATGAACAGGTGAATGTGTGTATGAAGGTGTGAGGATGTCTATGTGTATGAATGCACAGTATATTACATGTGATGTCCTTATTGTTTGTCCCTGTGTATTTCAATAGTGTACTGCTATCTGTTTCATGTCTTAATGTTGGCTTGTAATATGTCTTTGACAGTGAAGGCAATCTAAGATCTAAGACTTTGATGTAACACTAAAATAAACTGTTACCAAGAAGTCAGACAGCCATAACTATTATGTTTCGCCAGCAGCCACTCACTCACTCACTCACTCTCAAGTTTCAGTCCCTCTCACCCAGCACGCTTCCTTCCTCTCCATGTCAAAGTGAGGTGACGTCAAGAGAGTCAGTACTTTACAAAAAAAAACCAAACATGCCAGATGGTCTATTTTAAGACAAAGTTGTTGGTTCCCACTTTTACACTGAACTAAAGATGTTGATGACGTCAATTAAGATGAGACGGAGGGATGGGGATGGAATGGGACGAGAGGAAAGGAGAGGAGAGGTAGAGGAGGAGGAGAGGTGGAGGAAGAGAGGTGGAGGAGGAGGAGAGGAGAGGTAGAGAAGAGGAGAGGTAGAGAAGAGGAGAGGTGGAGGAAGAGAGGTAGAGAAGAGGAGAGGAGGAGGAGAGGTGGAGGAGGAGAGGTGGAGGAGGAGGAGAGGTGGAGGAGGAGGAGAAGAGAGGAGAGGTAGCGAAGAGGAGAGGTAGAGGAGGAGGAGAGGTGGAGGAAAGGAGAGGAGAGGAGAGGTGGAGGAGGAGGAGGAGAAGAGAGAGCAGAGAAGAGGAGAGTTGGAGGAGGAGGAGAGGTGGAGGAAAGGAGAGGAGAGGAGAGGTGGAGGAGGAGGAGGAGAAGAGAGGAGAGGTAGAGAAGAGGAGAGGTGGAGGAGGAGGAGAGGTGGAGGAAGAGAGGTAGAGAAGAGGAGAGGTGGAGGAGGAGGAGAAGAGAGGAGAGGTAGAGAAGAGGAGAGGTGGAGGAGGAGGAGAGGTGGAGGAAAGGAGAGGAGAGGAGAGGTGGAGGAGGAGGAGAGGTGGAGGAAGAGAGGTAGAGAAGAGGAGAGGTAGAGGAGAGGAGAGGTGGAGGAGGAGGAGGAGAAGAGAGGCAGAGAAGAGGAGAGGTGGGGAAGGAAGAGGAGGAGAAGAGAGGAGGAGGAGGAGGAGGAGGAATGGAGAAGTGGAGAAGGAGAGGAGAATGTGGAAGTGTGGGGAGTTTTGGCTGAGACATTGTTAGACTTAGAATTTAGAATTGAGAATGTTAGATTCCTCTGGGCAGACAGAGCTTTCCTGTGTGTCACATGTGGTGTAAATCCACACATGAAAGTCGTGGTCTGGCAGGAGAACAAAAAAAAGAGCAGGCGCTTTTGAAAAGGTCAATTCCCTCCCTCCCACGCCTGTCTGAGGTGAGGTGTGGGCTGGGGAAGGGAGGTGTGGGCTGGGGAAGGCTGAGGAAATGCCTTCAGGGGGATCACATGACTCACATTGCTGGAAATGAAACTAATGTTGACACACTGGGAAACCTTTTCAGCGTAAAAGTCAAGGGTGGACATTACTACCTAGGGGAAATGGATGGATGTGCAAACTTTGACTAAAGCAGTGTGCGAGAGAACAGAGCATGGTATCAAGTCTATCCATGCCCAACATCCACATCACACCACCGCTAAAATTAGCCAGGCCGTGCCCTCCTAGTGACGCAACAGCTTCAGCTTTGCTACCAGTCAGGTCAAGAGCAATGCAAGTACTTTCTGAGTTCCCGCAAATACAGGAACTCCTCCCATTATGTTGGGAAGCAAACAATCATTAGCAAACCAAGGGAGGCCATTTGGGAAATTCCGTTTGGGAAATGTTAATTGTTATGCTCTTGGTCAGACCAAGTCTTGAAGAGATTTGAAAAGTCGATGATAATCAGGCTACGCTAAAATAGCCATATCACCCATTTGTTTTCAACAATTTCGTATAATTATATGTATACGGGTTATGGCAGCATATTCATCAAGTGATGGCCATATGATGCACAGTTGACCAGTTGTATTATGTTGTTTTTTTTTAGTTCATAATGAGTCGTTTGGATCTGCTGGATTTCAGTTTTATAGTAGCCTATGTGTGTACACTAGTAGGATCATACAACTCATAATAACACTGTACGTGATATCTACTGTACATCACTGAAATAAGAAGAGGAAAGTGTCATGCAACAAAAAATCACTTGAAACCACCGTTCACAAGTGCATTACGTGGCCCAACATAACAGCCTGTATCGATTCTGCAACCACAGCAGGGGAGAAGGGACCGCCACTTAAAACATCATCAGCTGAGTCAGAAGCCTCGGGGGGGGGGGTTCAGTGTAAAGTCTATTATTTTGGTTGCTGCTGCTTCTTTGTCGACTGCATCCGATGGGCTATGCAAACTCCCTTGGCTATTAGGAGCCAGAGAGGTGTGGCGCTTTTCAGAGAACGCACGTAGTTTAGATCATTACTCTTCTGGGTGGGGAAACGGCTGGATGGAAGCTAGGGTTGTAAATCACAGCCTCCATGACAATACGATTCAATATCTATATCTTATTATTTGATGTGATGCGATTCAATTATTTTCAATAGTGAAGAATGCCCCACTATATGATGCGATTCGATTCACTCGTCAGATTATGTCGCGATATACCGATACATTTAGATTATCATTTACACCCCTAATGAAAGCCGTATTGTTGTCACAAGCCATTATGCAAGGCTTGCCACCGCCATTGGGACTGCTCCTGGTCTACCAGTTTATTCCACTAAACAATATATAATCAATTCAAGTCTGCAATTTGATCTTGTTTCGCTGAAACTAAGGTTTTGTGGGTTTTTTTGTTTTTAAAAAGTGAAATTAATGACAAAATGTCAAAATACTGGACATACTTTAACTTCTACTGTAGTGAAATCATGCCTCACATGTTTTGCACAGTGACAGAAACACAAAGCTTACTATATTGGGACTTTCAAAGAGGAAGTTCAAAGAGAGAAACACGTGTACTCACTGTATACTCTGGAGGATGTCACAGGGTCCACACCAAGGAAGGCCAGAGACAGAGAGAGAGAGAGAGAGAGAGAGAGAGAGAGAGAGAGAGAGAGAGAGAGAGAGAAACAGGGATGAAGAAAACAATTGCACCATTTAAAACCATGTAAGAAAACTATTGCAGCAACCAAAACACTTTTCTCATCCATGGTTTTCCAATTGCCAAAAACATGAAATACATTTTACAACCTGCACATGCACAGAAAAAAAACTAAAGAAAACCCCAAATGGACCAGGGGCCTTATTTATAACGGGTGCGTACGCACAAAAGACTGCGCACGCCAAGTTCACCGCAAGGTTTGGTATTTATAGAAAAAGAACTTGGCGGTAAAAATGCTCAGCTCCACGCAAAATTTTACCCATGCGTACGCCCTAAACAAAAGACCAAACGCGGAAAGCGCGACCTCGGGAGGTAGCTGGAAGAACGACCCGAAATTGGTAGGGGAAAAAGCGGAGGTCACGTGTCACGATAGCCACTTTAACATTAATCCAGTTCGCAACGAAAAACGTGATTGATTGTTGTTTGTTTGGTAATGGTGGAAAATAATTAGTAGGCCTACCTGGCCTATCCATAGTCACATGCATGTTTTGTAAGGAAGTAACCGATGCTTCAAATTTTGTATTTAAGGTACATTACATTTAGAAATAGGCCTACCCAAATCACTCACGGACCTTTCCAGTATATCTGTAGGCTATAATCGTGTGTGCGTTCCGACTCTGCAAGGAATTACGCCAACATTTAGGCCAGTTGCAGAATCATCTGCTCGAGTCCCACGTGCAGCTGTACTAATAGAAAGATAATGGTTGATTTTCTCAGCCATTCGGCATACAGACAAGCATACAGCCAAGTGCTATAGCCTACTGATGGACAGCTTCGTTTCTGTTGTTGCATGTCATTTCTTTTTCATGCGGTTCGTCAGCAAATGAGCAGAGGTGTGCATTTCTAAGACTGCTGGCCTTATAGACTGATAATGCACGTTTATAATACACACATTAAATAAATACAGACTAGAAAATGCCCATAGATGTCATGCTGTCTGTGGATGTGTCGATCGACAGTTGGGGCGTCGCTTTGAACTGAAAGCAGACAGCTGCGCGCAGTGACCAACGGTAAACCCGGTGCATATGAGGTACCATGAGACGGCGAATAGATTTTCTACCAGTGAATTTCACATGGGGACATGCCATGTGAGATGTTCCCTTGACGCAGCTATTTTTCCCCTTGTTCACAACTCAATTAGTAGGCCTACTACATGCCCATGACTTGGCAGGTTCATGTCCATGCCATCCTTATTTTATTTATTTTTATTTCTGGTATAGCGTGACTTTTGCGAACATAACCATCCACATGCTGTAATTCGAGGGATTTTGTTTTATGTACACTTCCCAAACATAACCGCTCCACATTGCCCAACGTTCTCTAGGCCTATCTAATAAAACGGTTTTGCCCCACATGTGGTAAATAGGCTATCTCGTCTACTTTCCGCACGCCGTCCACAGATATAAATATTCATTTTGGGCGTTTCACTGAATATTCATAGATAATTATGGGTGTGTCCACAGGTGCGCACATATGCCGCAACTTCAGAGTCAGTTGGGATTTATAAAGGGAAATCGACGTGGAACGTGCGTGCGCCATGCTTTATAAATCTGAATATTTTCTTGCGCACGCACATCCTGAGTTTCGTGCGTGCGCCATCTTTTGGCGCATTTCTTCCGCAAAGTTTTATAAATGAGGCCCCAGGTGCTTGAAGGAATATAAGCAAAGTACATCGGCTGTAAACCCAAAAAGTGTACAACTTCTAAGCAGGTGCATTGGAGACAATCAGTAGCTTAGAAAGGGAAAGAAAGCTTACACTGAAGCTCAGACTGAAGAATAAAACCCTACTAAGCAACCTTGGGTTACTCGAAAGGCGCTATATAAAACCAAGTCATTATTACTTACAATCCAAAACACAAAGCAACCCATTTATTGACTTCTTTAGAATTTTTGAATATTTGCAAAAAGGGCAGCATAGCGTACATTTAGAAAATAAACGACTAAAATTATTTCCTGACTGACGCTGTTTTGCAGTGAGCTGATTGGCCACTAGTGGCGTTAGTTAGTCTCTTGGGATTAGAGTCGGGTTGTTATGGGTTTGTGGACCCCATTAAAGCGGTGTGGCCACTAGTGGCGTTAGTCTTTTGGGATTAGAGCCGGGTCGTTATGGGTTTGTGGACACCATTACAGTGTGTTCCTCTCCCGAGATCAGGCCGGTGCTGACGTCGAGATGCGCTACTAATAGTGTGTACTAATAGACTGTTAACAAGCCAAAACCCTAACCCTAACCCCCAGAGATGTAGCTGTAGTGTGTTGTGATGACTTGGTCGCTAACTCAGCTCGACGTGTAGCCAGATTCGGCGTTTAACCCTCCCGTCTGCAGGTAAAATTTAGAGCCTCTTGGTGTTTTTTGAGCAGCTTTTGGGCGAGATTTCATCAGACACATCTGGCAACACTGCGTGTAGCTCATATCGACACCACAGCGGGTCGTTAGGGGCTGTGGACACCATTACAGCGTGTTTGGCGAGCCAGCCAGGAGATAATGCACTACTGGGATTTCCCGCTTGGCTCTCTCATTGACAACCAACAACTCTGCCCCTCCCCCTCCCCCATAAACCACCACTCTACTGTGCATTACAGAGTAAATATCTGCACACTAAATCATGTCAAACAATGATCCTCACTGATTACCAATACAGACCATCCCTTCCAAAAATGACCATGTTTCCAAGCATGGGGCTTCATAAATGCTACCATTCAACCATTTAATATATACATAAAGACAATTGTATTGTTGTTTTTACTGACGTTCATTTTTTAATGGCACCACAGGACTTCAGTATTATGATCCTTTCAACTCCATACACAACAAAATAACAGATATAGTGAAAACTCCAACACAAAAGGGGAGACTATGCTAAAGCATATTTCAAACAAAATAGTAGGACAAATTAGTGAAATGAGAAACATGCCCAGTAGCCTTCGTTAATTTTCCTCTGGGATTAATAAAGCCCCCCTGTTATGTACTCCAGGATATGTGTGTGTGTGTGTGTGTGTGTGTGTGTGTGTGTGTGTGTGTGTGTGTGTGTGTGTGTGTGTGTGTGTGTGTGTGTGTGTGTGTGTGTGTGTGTGTGTGTGTCCTCTATAACACACCTATATTGTGATTGTGGCTGCCTGTTGCCATGGCTCTAAGCCTCCATGTGTGCCTGGTGCTCTCCACATGTATGCTTATCTCCATTCTTTACATTAAATGAGTCTTTTTCAGGGATGCGAAATGAGTTTCAGTGTCAGCTGGAAAAAGTTGATGTGGTCTCGTATTGTATATTGTATTGCTCGTTACAGAGGCTACATTTACACGAGACATTTAATTCAGAATGAACTCACTTTAATTCTGAATAAAGGTTAATTTCGCTCTGAAAACGTCATGTAAACACCTCACAATTTGGAATTAAATGAAAGATCAAAGTAAACTTGACGGAACTATTTTAATTCTGAATTATTCATTCGGAATTATAAACGT
>NC_085857.1:7902541-7917541 GCF_034702125.1 Engraulis encrasicolus | reverse complement strand
GTGTCAGTAACAAAAGGGGACCTTGCCTTGAGAAGCCAGGAGAAAGAACCATAGATAACATATAGGACGAACAGCATAAAGAACGAATATAAAATAACACAAGAAATAGTGGAGATATAAGGTTTCGGTAACACTTTGTTTTAGGGATACATCTATTAGCACTAATACATACATTGTTCCTGTATAAGTAACTTGTAAGGCATGTACAAAGCAAAATCAAACATTTGTTAGGCATGTATTCGCAAATGTCTTGTTCATGCACAATAAGGGATTTATTACCAATTTAACCTTAGTAAGGACCTAGTAGGCCTTAGCATTTGCTTAGTACATGCCGGACAAGTTACTTATGCAGGTATTAACATTGTATGTATTAGTGGTAATAGATGTATCCCTAAAATAAAGTGTTACCAAGGTTTCTGCTGGCAGTGACACTATGCTACATATCCTGCTGTGACCTTCAGTGGTGTAGTGGGGATTTTTAAAGTGGGGGTACGCAATTTTTAACGTCATCAAATAATTAGGTAACTTTATCATGTCAAACCCCGCAACTGTCCTTAATCTACTGTCATTGCTTCCCCGTTTTCATCTGTTTGGTCAATCACCTGCAATACTGCTGTGATCATTCCTTTTTGTATTCAAACATGGGCAGAAGAAAAATCTCGCTTCAGGAGAAAGTGGGTGGACTGCGTACTCCCGCGTACCATGCCCACCACACCCCTGGTGACCTTAGCACAGGGCTGAAACACCTTGCCTTGAGAAGACATTTTGCTTTGTACATGCCTTATAAGTTACTTATACAGGCACATTGTATGTATTAGTGCTAATAGATGTATCCCTAAAATAAAGTGTTACCGAAAGAATTATAGATAGCATCCAGCCTATTCAACTTCATAGATAGCATCCAGCCTATTCAGCTTCATAGATAGCATACTATACAGCCTATTCAACTTCATAGATAGCATACTATACAGCCTATTCAACTTCATAGATAGCATACTATACAGCCTTTTCAACTAGCGTTCCATTTCCACTGGCCGGATGTGGACCGTTTAAAAAATCCTGTGGCCCAGTTTCTGATTTAAAATCGAATGTTGCTCACATGATTTTGTGTGTTGAACTATTTTATGTGGCGCGCGAAAACGGCAGGCATTTTTTTCCCATTCCACCTTCATGGTACTGAAGTGCCTTTTGCATACAGGATTGCACAGGAGAATAGAACAGAATATTTTTATTTTATTTATTTATTTCTCCTTTATTTTACTAGGGTAAAAACACATTGAGGCAGTTGCCTCTTTTTCAAGTGTGCCCTAGCCAAAAGAGCAGCAAAGACGCAAAACGCACTCCATACGACACACAGTACAGACAGAAACAAACAAGTCACAAAGGGGTCATTCCATGTCAATTCACATGATTCCCTAGAATCTCCCCACGTGACCCTCTCCGATTTACCCGATATCTCACATACAGGTACCTTTTGATGTCAATTGAAAGAATACCAAGTATTAGCACCCTACATCCAACGGTTGCAGAGATGAAGCCCTCTAAAGTTGGGGTGCCATGCCCACTTTTCAAGCCTGTGAATTGCATACAAAATTTACAAGCAGATTTTGACCCCTCTGGTTTTAGTTTCAAGGGAGATACAGGCCTAAAAATCACCATGGCCCCTCAGTATGACCACGTCTACCAGAGGATGTACTTACAAATGGCTATATTAAGCCTTAAAAACTGAATTTGTGAAAAGCGTGATGAAGAGTCTTGCCATTTTGGGGTTCCAGAACTTGGGCACTATGTATGCTTTGGGAGTTATAATTGATTTTCCATCATATTTGGGAACTGTACAGTGTAATCCAAAAAATGTAGGGTGCTCAGACTTTCAAAGATAAAATAGGAGGGACTCAAAAACAGCTTTGAGACAAAATAATCTTACGGTACCCTCTACTTCAGGCATCAAATTAACCATGTGGGCACTTGATGACTGGAACGCCCTTTTAATCCCATGTACAGTAGCACTGTATTAAACATTCAAGCTTGGAAAAACTTTGTTTTTCAAAGTTCTTCATATTAATCTTGGCCTTCAAAGTATATGTTTTTATCTATATCTTATCACAGTGTCTGTATTGTCTGCTGCCATCTGCTGGTCTAAAAAAGTAACAACAGCGTAATGTAAGAAAACAAAAGGGGCTTGGAAATCTTGCCCATAATTTACCAATAAAGCACTGTAATTATACAGTATATTGCTATATATTAATTATGATTTTAACAAGCATGATGAATATTTCTAGTTTAAATAATTTCTTAAGTGTGACTGCTTAATGCTCAATCATGATGCCAGTCCCAAGATGGCCTCAACCCTGCACTACATTTCTACCAGACATAGGGGTGGGTGTGTCCTAGTAGAAATGTGATCATGATTGAGCATTCTGCATAATGCTTGTTAAAATCATAATTAATATATAGCAATATACTGTAGAATTAAAGTGCTTTATTGGTAGCCTAACGAGCTTAACCCCTAGGGGCGTCTAGATTTCTAGGCTACTTTATTGGTAAATTATGGGCAAGATTTTCCAGCCCCTTTTGTTTTCTTACATTGTGCTGTTGTTACGTTCTTTGACCAGCAGATGGCAGCAGACAAAACAGACACTGTGATAAGACACAGACAAAAACATATACTTTGAAGGCCAAGATTAATATGAAGAACTTTGAAAAACAAAGTTTTTCCAAGCTTGAATGTTTGATACAGTGCTACTGTACATGGGGTTAAAAGGGCGTTCCAGTCATCAAGTGCCCACATGGTTAATTTGAGGCCTGAAGTAGAGGGTACTGTGAGGTCATTTTGTCCAAAAGCTGTTTTTGAGTCCCTCCTATTCCATCAATAAAAGTCTGAGTGCCCTATGTTTTTTGGAATACACTGTACAGTTCCCAAATATGATGGAAAATCGATTATAACTCCCAAAGCATACATAGTTTCCAAGATCTGGAACCCCAAAATGGCAAGACACTTCATCACGTTTTTCACAAATTCAATTTTTAAGGCTTAATATAGCCAAAAATAATCAAGGCATGCTATTTGTAAGTACATCATCTGGCAGACAGGGTCATATTGAGGGGCCATGGTGATTTTTAAAACCAGAGGTGTCAAAATCTGCTTGTAAATTTTGTATGCAATTCACAGGCTTGAAAAGTGGGCATGGCACCCCAACTTTGGAGGGCTTCATCTCTGCAACCATTAGACGTAGGGTGCTAATACTTGGTATTCTTTCAATTGACATCAAAAGGTACCTGTATGTGAAATATCGGGTAAATCGGAGAGGGTCATGTGGGGAAGGCGTGTGAATTGACATGGAATGACCCAAAAACAACATATCCAGACAGCAAAGCATAAAAGATTGAGACATAAAAACATGCAAGACATTACCATAGAGAAACATGCAGGACATAACAAAAACATGCAAGCAAGACAAACAGCGCTCATCAATAAAATACACAACAAGGACATAACTTAACAAGAAGCATAGACCAATGCAGACACTTACAGGATGAAAATAAGACATGCTACGCTGTTATAAAAGAAAAGAAAAGAAATAGAAATATCATACATGATCTGCTTTTCATAACTGAGGTCAGTAACTATGGACTCTTCTGTGTTTTTTTTTTTTTTACCTCACAAGAATTGCCATGTCCCGTTTCCTTATTGGTGAATATATAATCCATGACAGTTTAACATTATTGATACAATTATGGAAATAAATCAACTTTTCCCATGCTATTCTAATAAAGTGACCTGGAGCTGTAAATATATAATCTGTTTTTCATAATCTGACGTTTTTGAATGACGTCAGTAATTATGGACTCTTGTGTGCGATTTTTCCCCTCACAAGAATTGCCATGTCCCTTTTCCCCATTGCATTGGTGCTTTTGTTTTCAGATGAGGTGACGTGAATGCTGGGGTAAAGTACCACTGCAGCTCCTGTGTGTGACGCTACAGTTTCTCTCCCCTCTGGGTGGCAAGTCTCCCCTTCCTTGCCCTTACAGCAGACGAGAGAGATGAATTATTGATGTCCTGATGCTTGCCTTGCAGCAGCGTGTGGTTTTTTTTTGTGTGTATGTCGTGTTTTTGTGCTGAGGCATCTGTTTTGTTCTCCCACAGTGACTGGGGAGTAGGGCTGCACGATATATCAAAAATGTATCGAAATTGCGATATCAAGAGTGGCGATATGCGTATCGCGAAAATGTATTAATTGTCGATAACAAGTATAACATTTCTCTGCTGTCTAATCACTAGCTGAATGTCAACAAATGTACGAGAAGCCTGCCACGACCAAAGCCACACCCCCCCACCACACAGACCGACAAATTAGTGACAAGAAAAAACTTGAGGTGTTGCACGTTGTTATCGAGTATCGTTTTTTTTCTCTGATATCGTGCCCCTACTGGGGAGAGAGTGTTACGTGGAGAGAGAGGGTGTGTTTGGGATTGAATGGCAAATCCCTGGAGGTCTTCTGCTCTACTGCCAGTTCGCCAGCGATGCCTCTGTCACGTCAGCACATCAGAGCTCAGTACATTCAAGAGATGATGCTTGAATACTGTGGCACTATTTGCATATTTTTTTGCCACTTTTTTCCCCTCTGTAACGAATGTGGGGTGCACAGACACTGCCTGCCTTAGCCAGCGGACTAACTTGCAAAAGACAATACAGTGTCTGTGTGGCTACCCTGGTTCACTTTTTTTTGCCTCATTTTCCGTCTCTCCCCTTCACACGGGCACTGTGGCCAACAAACATTTAGCGACTTACTGCACTTCATACTCCTTCTCCCTCTTTCTCTCATCACTCTCTGTTCTTATGTACTCCCTCTTTCTGTCATCTCTCAGATGAGGCATGAGATGGGGAGAATAAGCACCCTCTCCTCACTACCCTCTCCCTCCTCACTACCCTCTCCTCTCTTCTCCAGTAGTAAGACTCCACTCGCTCATTCTCTCATCCCTCTGTGCTTATATTCTCTCTCTCTCTCTTTTGTCTCTCCCTCTCCGTCTCTCTTTTGTCTCTCTCCGTCTCTCTCTCTCTCTCTCTATCTATCTCCTCCCTTCTCCAGTAGTAAGACCCCACTTGCTCATTCTCTCATCTCTCTGTTATTATACTGTATTCTCTCCATTTCTCTCTCTCTCTCTCTCTCTCTCTCTCTCTAGTAGTGCTTGGTCAGCTCTGCTGGCTGCAATAGGATGCTGACACAGGAATTTTCTCCCCGACTAAAATCATCCACGCTCTGCAGACCTCCCTCCCTCCTCCTCCTTCTCTCTCAATCCCTTCCCTCTCTCCTCCTCCTCCTCCTCTCTCCAACCCTTCTCTCTCTCCTCCTCCTCTCTCCAACCCTTCCCTCTCTCCTCCTCCTCCTCCTTCTCTCTCCTCCTCCTCCTCCTTCTCTCTCCTCCTCCTCTCTCCAACCCTTCCCTCTCTCCTCCTCCTCCTCCTTCTCTCTCCTCCTCCTCTCTCCAACCCTTCCCTCTCTCCTCCTCCTCTCTCCAAACCTTCCCTCTCTCCTCCTCTGTCCAACAACTTCCCTCTCTCCTCCTCCTCCTCCTCTGTCCAACAACTTCCCTCTCTCCTCCTCCTCCTTCTCTCTCCAATCCTTCACTCTCTCCTCCTCCTCCTCCTCCATCTCCTCTCTCCAACCCTTCCCTCTCTCCTCTTCCTCCTTCTATCTCCAACCCTTCCCTCTCTCCTCCTCCTCCTTCTCTCTCTCTCCAACCCTTCCCTCTCTCCTCCTCCTCCTCTCTGCAACCCTTCTCTCTCTCTTCTCTGCCTCCTTCTCATGTTCTTCCCTCTCTCCTCTTCTTCTCTTTGCCCGTATCCACGCTCATCTGCTCTGATATTCGTTTCCCTCTTCTCATCTCCATTTATATCCTCCAGCCCTCTCTCTTCCTCTCTTCCTCCCTCTCTTCCTCTCTCCTCCCTCTCTTCCTCTCTTCCTCTCTTCCTCCCTCTCTTCCTCTCTTCCTCTCTTCCTCCCTCTCTTCCTCTCTTCCTCCCTCTCTTCCTCTCTTCCTCTCTTCATCTCTTCCTCTCTCTTCCTCTCTTCCTCCCTCTCTTCCTCTCTTCCTCCCTCTCTTCCTCTCTTCCTCCCTCTCTTCCTCTCTTCCTCCCTCTCTTCCTCTCTTCCTCCCTCTCTTCCTCTCTCCTCCCTCTCTTCCTCTCTTCCTCCCTCTCTTCCTCTCTTCCTCTCTTCCTCTAATATTGCCCTCTTCCTCCCTTCCTCTCTTCCTCTAATAGTGCTCTCTTCCTCTCTTCATCTCTTCCTCTAATAGTGCTCTCTTCCTCCCTTCCTCTCTTCCTCTATTCCTCTAATAGTGCTCTCTTCCTCTCTTCCTCTCTTCCTCCCTTCCTCTAATATTGCCCTCTTCCTCTCTTCCTCTAATATTGCCCTCTTCCTCTCTTCCTCTCTTCCTCCCTTCCTCTCATAGTGCTCTCTTCCTCTCTTCCTCTCTTCCTCCCTTCCTCTCATAGTGCTCTCTTCCTCTCTTCCTCCCTCTCTTCCTCTCTTCCTCTCTTCCTCTAATAATGCTCTCTTCCTCTCTTCCTCTCTTCCTCTCTTCCTCCCTTCCTCCCTTCCTCTCTTCCTCTAATAGTGCTCTCTTCCTCTCTTCCTCTCTTCCTCTCTTCCTCCCTTCCTCTCTTCCTCTAATATTGCCCTCTTCCTCTCTTCCTCTCTTCCTCTCTTCCTCTAATATTGCCCTCTTCCTCTCTTCCTCTCTTCCTCTCTTCCTCTCTTCCTCTATTCCTCTAATAGTGCTTCACTTTCTTCAAATTAAATTACAGTGCATTACACGTAGCTGGCGGATTCATCCAAAGTGACTTAAAAAAGTTATTTGGGTCAGTAAGTGGCATTAGTTACAGTCCCTGGAGCCAGGGACAGTGCAATTGGTGTGTGTGTGTGTGTGTGTGTGTGTGTGCGTGCGTGTGTCACCAGGGCACATGGAGTTCATGCCCCTGTATGGAGTGAGTTGCTCAAATGTGCTTCAGCCAGATGATATGGGATTGGAAGCCTGCAACCCTCTGACTTTAAGCCCAACTCTATAACCAATAGACCACGACTACCAAAACCATGCTGCATACTGTATGAGAAACAGCATGTATCTGATCTTCTCTCCCCTATTCTCCTGTGATTTTTAGATGCGTCGTAGCATCTCTATAAGACTCTCTATCTCTATAAGTCCGTCCGACTGTCCGTCCATCCGTCCGTCTGTCCATCTGAAACACATTCTTGAAATCGGCCAAAACACGGTCTTCACCGCCAACGGACGCATCTTTGTCCGCTTGTCGGACTTGTTTACCGGTATCTTCGAAAACATTAACTCCCTCTCAAATCTCTCTCTCTGGTGCCCCTACAAATCTGCCAATGTGCCAAGTCGGGACGTTACGGCCCTAGGATCTGCAATGTGCAGAGTGACGATAGCCCTCATCCACATCCTCAGAGGGCCACAGCTGCAGCTGCCAAATGCTTTGTATGATTCAACATAAGGAGAAAGGAGCGAAACAGATGAACGTGTGTGTGTGTGTGTGTGTGTGAGAGAGAGAGAGAGAGAGAGAGAGAGTGAGGGCAGGCGTGAAGAGAAGAAAGAGCGAGAGAGAGAGTGTGTGTGTGTGTGTGTGTGTGTGTGTGTGTGTGTGTGTGTGTGTGTGTGTGTGTGTGTGTGAGAGAGAGAGAGAGAGAGAGAGAGAGAGAGAGAGAGAGAGAGAGAGAGAGAGAAATAGAGAGAGAGAGGGAGGGAGAGAAAGTCAGGGCTGGCAGGCGTGAGGAGAAAAAGATGGAGAGAAGGGGTGCGTGAGACAGCGAGAGAGAGAAGGTGTGAGAGAGAGAGAGAGAGAGAGAGAGAGAGAGAGGGTGAAAGAGAGAGAGAGAGAGAGAGAGATAAAGAATTGGACAGATAAATGCACATCAACGTCCAATTATGCAACAGATGGCACCGCAGCAATCGAGTTATCGCTGCAGCATGTGATGCACGCTGATTTGCTTATCAATGAGATTGCATAACGTTGCAACATACACGGAGGGACAGAGAAGAGGATCTGACTGACTGCTGTGTTCCTAAACAAATGAAGAGTTTGTTTTTAATGCAATGTAAAAACCATTTAAATGTCATTTTCTTTTCTTTTTTTTATTTGAGATTAAGGTAACACTGGGGCAATTGGAGCTTGTTTGAATTTATGATGGAAAAAAACTGATACATTAACCAACAAATTTAGAATATCATACATGATTGACACAAAATATCTCCGGGTGTTCAAGCAAGCTTTGATCCAGAACTCTTGAGCCAGGTCCCTTCATGGCTTCTTCACCTGGGTGGCTTTCCTATATCGCTTCATAACTTTTCCATCAACTTTGTATTCAATTATCTTTCACTGATTCACCTCTACCAAGCGAATTAAATTAATTCGACAATGTTGGTGACGTGTTGTAGCGATACAACTGCTTTTCCATCATGTGTGTCGCATCAACTTTTTAATGCACAACGCTTTAAATTTATTTCCATCTTTGCTGGAAAAAGCGCATTGTGAGGGTGAGGATAGGGCCTGGTTAAAAATAAAATAAACATGAGGCTATATGCAATGCACATGTGCAACTGAGATTCAATGTCATTGTGGGTTTCTCGTTGGCATCAGCCTGCCGTACCATAGTCAACAGTATGTATGCATATGAACACATTATGCATTCTTAATAGCCCGTTATGTGACTAAAGATTACATCACGAAGTCACAAAGTCACAAAGTCACGAAGGATCATGACACTGAAGCCGTCAGCCTCACAACAACATCATGTGACATTAAAAAAAAACAAAAAAACATGTCAAATTATTTAACATGACCTATGACCTCTCACCCAGTAGAGTGTGCATATGCATAATGTGTGTGTGTGTGTGTGTGTGTGTGTGTGTGTGTGTGTGTGTGTACCTGTTGAGGTAGACGCGTTTCTCGGTGAACTGGCCCTGGCCGTGCGTGGGGTCCTCGTAGGGTGTGTGTGTGTGTGTGTGTGTGTGTGTGTGTGTGTGTGTGTGTGTGTGTGTGTGTGTGTGTGCTCCTCACCTGTTGAGGTAGACTCGTTTCTCGGTGAACTGGCCTTGGCCGTGTGTGGGGTCCTCGTAGGGCTCGTTCTGCACCACCTCCACCCCCTCGCCACGCTCACTCTGCTCATGACTGTGCTTACTGATCATGTAGAGCTGACCAATCCTGTACTGCAGAGAGACGGGGAGAGAGGGAGGGGGGGGGGGGGGGCAGAGAGGGAAGAGAGGGGGGGGAGGGAAAGAGGGAGAGAGAGATTGGTTTTAGAAACTATTTTTTTTACCATAAGGCTTGTGCAATCAAACTTTGGGCAATTACACAAGACACAAGGGTAAATTCACAAATACATAACTGAGCATAACTGTGTAAGGTGATGAAGAGAAGGAGAGAGATAGCCCCCAATACTGGAAGACAAAAGAGAGAGTAAAAGAGAGATTGTTATTGCCTGGCAATTATTTAGGCAATACTATAGGCCAGGGGTGTCAAACATACGGCCCGCGGGAGGGTTCCATCCGGCCCGGATGTAAAAAAAAAAAAGTTTCTTTTAATTTTTTTTTTTTTAATGAAATAGCCGAAATGCGCAATTACGGCCCTTGGGGCAAAATCGAAACCTGCATGACATTAACCCAATGGTCCCTCTGTTACACTGTATATATGTAGTAAAGTGCACCTCACACTTCTATTATAAATAGTGAATTTGTACTGTAACAGGCATTTCATAAAGCTCATAATATAGACCTCATATATAGAGATAAAATGTTAATACTTCTTATTTGTATTGTATTGGTATTGGTTGTAATTAAATAATAAATATAATAGGATTTGTATTGGTTCCTATTAAGCTCAAACTGGAAACGGGATGTTAGAATGCGTGAAAATGCAGGAAATTACATATAAGAAATACAAGACCCCCGGCTAAAATGAACTGTCCCATATTTCATTAATTGACGGTTGCCAATGAATGAATGAAGTCAAGGAAATTTTGCATAGGATTATCAGTATTGTATTGCTTTCTACATATTCAACACACTTAAAACGTGATAGTACTGAACACTAATCCTCTGCTTTACGTTTTTTTTCTTTTTTTTTCGCGATGATGTTACTAATGCGGCCCGCTTGAGGTCCACATGGGTTGTATGCGGCCCCCGGACCAGAATGAGTTTGACACCCCTGCTATAGGCCTACTGTAGATGGGTTTTTTGTTTATCAACACGGTGTTGTGAGGAGGGGCAAGACACTGGCAGCCAACCATGTGAGCTAATTTTTTGACCGACAGCGGTTTCAAACAATCAGAGGTTGAGTTGTGCGCAGCTAGTTTCACACAGCCAGGAGAAAACAAAAGTTTAGTACCCATGTATACTATGGCAATTAAGATCCACTGAGTGTCCTTTGGAGAGATAGAGACAACCGACACCAGTAGCCATTGGCCGTACTGCTCAGGGTATCTTATATCAGGAGATCATAACACAATCAACACCAGTTATAATCAACACCATTCACAATCAACACCAGTTTCAACACACAATCAACACCATTTTCACAGTTAACACCAGTTTTCCAAAAAAACAGCAGTTTCGTTTTATTCCTTGCTTAATCATTTGACATTCATGGTGAATTCTCAGGAAATAAGGCATAGCAAAGATAAAGGATTTTTGTGTCATGCGGCGGCGGTCAGTGGCCAAAATCTTGTCAATTATAACCACGAGGCCAAACAGACAGACAGGCAGACAGACAGAGACAGCGCAGATGAGACAGGCCAGCGTGCTCCCAGAAACAGACAGACAGCGCGGATGAGACAGGTCAGCGCAACAAGAAACAGACAGACTGCGCGGATGAAACAGGTCAGCGCAACAAGAAGGGAAGAGTGTGTGTGTGTCTGTGTGTGTGTGTGTGTGTGTGTGTGTGTGTGTGTGTGTGTGTGTGTGTGTGTGTGTGTGTGTGTGTGTGTATGTGTGTGTGCGCGTGTGTGTGTGTGTGTCTGTGTGTGTATGTGTGTGTGTGTGTGTGTGTGTGTGTGTGTGTGTGTGTGTGTATGTGTATGTGTGTGTGTGTGTGTGTTTATATGTGTGTGTGCGTGTGTGTGTGTGTATGTGCGTGTGTGTGCGTGTGTGTGTGTGTGTGTGTGTGTGTGTGTGTGTGTGTGTGTGTGTGTGTGTGTGTGTATGTGTGTGTGTGTGTGTGTGTGTGTATGTGCGTGCGTGTGTGTGTATGTGCGTGAGTGCATGCGTGTGTGTGTGTGTGTCTGTGCTGGAGAGATAAATAGAATGTGTGGGTGTTAGTGACGGAGGGAGGCTTGAAATGCAGCGTAAATTATTCAGGCTAAATCCCCCTGGCTGCCTTTCTGATCACTCCAAAGCTGACGGACAGTAGAGGAGGACGAGAGAGGAAGAGGATAGAGAGGGAAGAGAGGAAGAGAGGAAGAGGAGGAGAGGAAGAGAGGAAGAGGGGAAGAGGGAAGAGAGGAAGAGAGGAAGAGAGGAAGAGAGGAAGAGAGAAGAGAGGAAGAGAGGAAGAGGGAAGAGAGGAAGAGAGGAAGAGGGAAGAGAGGAAGAGGGAAGAGAGGAAGAGAGGAAGAGAGGAAGAGGGAAGAGAGGAAGAGAGGAAGAGAGGAAGAGGGAAGAGAGGAAGAGGGAAGAGAGGAAGAGAGGAAGAGGGAAGAGAGGAAGAGAGGAAGAGAGGAAGAGGGAAGAGGGGAAGAGGGGAAGAGAGGAAGAGAGGAAGAGAGGAAGAGAGGAAGAGGGAAGAGAGGAAGAGAGGATAGAGAGGAAGAGAGGAAGAGAGGAAGAGAGGAGGAGGGAAGAGAGGAAGATGGAAGAGAGGATAGAGAGGAAGAGGGAGGAGGAGGAGGAGAGAAGAGGGAAGAGAGGGAGAGAGGAAGAGAGGATAGAGAGGAAGAGGGAGGAGGAGGAGGAGAGAAGAGGGAAGAGAGGAAGAGGAGGAGAGGAAGAGAGAAGAGAGGAAGAGAGGAAGAGAGGAAGAGGGAAGAGAGGAAGAGGGAGGAGGAGGAGGAGAGAAGAGGGAAGAGAGGAAGAGAGGAAGAGAGGAAGAGGGAAGAGAGGAGGAGGAGGAGGAGAGAAGAGGGAAGAGAGGAAGAGAGGAAGAGAGGAAGAGAGGAAGAGAGGATAGAGAGGAAGAGGGAGGAGGAGGAGGAGAGAAGAGGGAAGAGAGGAAGAGAGGAAGAGAGGAAGAGGGAGGAGGAGGAGGAGGAGAGAAGAGGGAAGAGAGGAAGAGAGGAAGAGAGGAAGAGAGGAGGAGGGGGGGAACAATACCTTGTCAATAGGAATGGGACTCCATTTTTAAATATTTGATATACAGAATGGTAGAGATATTTAGAATAGTCCTTTCGAATTTGAAAATTCGACATGACGGCCTCAAAATCCACACTCATAAAAATGCAGACCCCTCCTCTCCTCTCATTCAATCTCCTCTCTCTCTTGTCTGCCGGTCCTCTTATAAATCCATCCTTCTCAGTGTCTCTTATGCAATTCCTCAATTTGCCCCACGCCCTTCAGGATCACAGTAGATGTTTCTCCCCCCCCCCTCTCTCTCTCTCTTTCCCCCCTCTCTTTTGCTCTCTCTCTCTCTCTCTCTCTCTCTCTCCCTCTCTCTCTCTCTCTCTCTGAGTCTCTCTCTCTCTCTCTCTCTCTCTCTCTCTCTCTCTCTCTCTCTCCCTCTCCCCCTCTCTCTCTCCCTCTCTCTCTCCATCTCCCTCTCTCTCTCTCCCTCCCTCTCTCTCCCTCCCTCTCTCTCCCTCCCCTGCTATTCTTCACTTCAGTCTCTCCCCTGCCAATGAGGCACAGCGTCCGCATCAACACAGGCCACAGCCAAGAAAGACACCTGGGTCCCCGTGTGAGCCGTCTAGCACAGCGCAGTGCAGTGCAGTGCAGACCAGGCTGAGTGGGAGGGAGGGAGGAAGGGTGGGAGGGTAGAGGAGGGTGGGAGGGTAGAGGAGGGTAGAGGAGGGTGGGAGGGTAGAGGAGGGTGGGAGGGTAGAGGAGGGTGGGAGGGTAGAGGAGGGTGGGAGGGAGGAAGGGTGGGAGGGTAGAGGAGGGTGGGAGGGTAGAGGAGGGTGGGAGGGTAGAGGAGGGTGGGAGGGAGGAAGGAAGGGTGGGAGGGTAGAGGAGGGAGGGAGGGTAGAGGAGGGAGGGAGTGAGGAAGGGTGGGAGGGTAGAGGAGGGTGGGAGGGAGGAAGGGTGGGAGGGTAGAGGAGGGTGGGAGGGTAGAGGAGGGTGGGAGGGTAGAGGAGGGTGGGAGGGAGGAGGGTGGGAGGGTAGAGGAGGGTGGGAGGGTAGAGGAGGGTGGGAGGGAGGAAGGGTGGGAGGGTAGAGGAGGGTGGGAGGGTAGAGGAGGGTGGGAGGGAGGAAGGGTGGGAGGGTAGAGGAGGGTGGGAGGGTAGAGGAGGGTGGGAGGGTAGAGGAGGGTGGGAGGGGGAGGGAAGGGTGGGAGGGTAGAGGAGGGTGGGAGGGGTTAGAGGAGGGTGGGAGGGAGGAAGGGTGGGAGGGTTAGAGGAGGGTGGGAGGGTAGAGGAGGGTGGGAGGGAGGAAGGGTGGGAGGGTAGAGGAGGGTGGGAGGGAGGAAGGGTGGGAGGGTAGAGGAGGGTGGGAGGGTAGTTAATGATATGCTTGCTGATCTCATCAGTGAATTGCCAGCAGAGCTTGGGGACGGCTTTGTAAAGTAATGGCAAATATCAGGCTGCATTTGAGGAGCTTTGTTGCAAAATGACTCGCATTGCATTGCAAAATGCATTTTATATTTTAAAAAAAAGAATGCCCTCAAAATATTTGAATGTCAAGAATTCACAATGATGAAAGGATGTGCGACAGTCCGTAGTTTCCAATAATAAAATGCCAAAAGTAAAAAAAAGGCATATTAGTCATTTTGCAACGATTATTTAACATGATAACATATGAGTGTTTTCAAATTTGTCTGTGACTTCAGGGAATCTGAGCCCCTGTCTCCTGAAGGCAGTGTGTTCTGTTCTGACATCTGTTGTGAACTGGCAAAAGAAGACCTTGTAGCACCATCACAGCCGGTTTACATATGTATATAACTTAGAACCTCTATTGTAGTACCATATCGTCATTCAATCCCACATCCCCCCACACGACACGCTGCTTTCCTGACGCAGCGGGAGACCAAACAGATGCATCAGCAAAAAGAAAAAAAACATGTCATACACACACACAGATGCATCAGCACAAAAACACGTCATACACACACACAGAAGAAAACATTCACATTAAGCCTCAGCACATAAATTAACAATGCCGTCTACCAAGAGACAAGAAAAACATCTGAGAGTGATACTGTCCCATTTTTGGAAATAAGCTTATTTTACACCTCCCCTTGAGTTGAATAATAGGGTTTTACCGTTCTGTACTTTCAACCGTTCTCTGGGTATGGCAGTGCAATTTTACCTCCAAGCTAGCAGTTAACATTGAGTCATATGAGACCAGCTGGCGGCTAACTGGTCTCATAAAATGGGACAGAATCACTTTAAGTCCCACACGGGAACTGGAACAGTTCTGCGCCCCAGTGTTCATGACGAGTTCCTCTGGAATAACGCCAATGATGGCGTAGATACACACTGTCCCTTGTGCATAACATCAACAACATGGTGACGTACATTAGCCAGTGTAACACAGTAAAGAGAGAGAGAGAGAGAGAGAGAGAGAGAGAGAGAGAGAGAGAGAGAGAGAGAGAGAGAGACAGAGAGAGAGAATGAATGAATGAATGAATGAATAAATGAATGAATGTGTGATAGCCATTCCTTTGTTTTGGGTTATTTTTAGATAATATTTTGGTTTTTTGGTATTTGTTTATTATAAACTAATAGAATGAAGTTTAGTAAATAATGGACATTTTTTATGGAAACAGTCTTTGAGGCCGAGCTGCTACCCATCTCATCACGTGATGCATGAATTTGGAGACATTACCTGTGACGCAGG
>NC_085857.1:7852541-7897541 GCF_034702125.1 Engraulis encrasicolus | reverse complement strand
CAACCGTCTAAGTCAACCGCATCAATTATGCAATATCTACCTTGTAAATGTGGTATTCATTAATAACATCTTCATTCAGTCAACACAGTGGGATTTCAGGTCTGAAATAACATTGGTATCTGGTGTGTGTGTGTGTACCACTGTACCACTGTGTGTGTGTCTGTTCTGCTGCTTCCTCAGTGTGTGTGGTGTGCAGTAGTGTGTGTGTGTGTGTGTGTACGTACGTGTGTGTACGTGTGTACGTGTGTGTGTGTGTGTGTACCACCCCAGTCTGTTCTGCTGTTTCAGGAGTGTGTGTGGTGTGCAGTAGTGTGTGTGTGCAGTCTGCCACCCTGGGTCTCGGGGGAGTGTGTATGGGGCTGGTGGTGCCCAGCGTTCACAGCTTTAATGGGGCCTCTCTCACTCCGCTAACTTGGCTCACTCCCACCTCCATCCCTCCCATCCCTCCGCTCCCTCCTCCCTTCTCCTCGCTCCACAACTCTCCTCTCCGTCCTCTGCTCCTTCACAACTCTCCTGTTCACTCCCACCTCCTCTCCTCTCCGTCCTCCCTCCCTTCTCCTCGCTCCACAACTCTCCTGTTCACTCCCACCTCCTCTCCTCTCCGTCCTCCCTCCCTTCTCCTCGCTCCACAACTCTCCTCCTCACTCCCAGCTCCTCTCCTCTCCCCTCCTCTGTCCTCCATTCCTTCTCTTCGCTCCACAACTCTCCTGTTCACCACCACAGCAGGCAGCATCATTATAAAGTTCCCCGTCTGAGCAGCGGCTACCAGAACCAGTGGCCCATCCACGCTAACTGGCGTCTCCAGAGTACAGTGGACATCATCAAAAGACTCCTTTCTACCGTATCAACCTACACAGTACATTACACAAATCATTGATTTGGTTTGTATGATGAACAGTAAAATGCACCAAAAGAGGCATTCTGAAAACAGCTAAAATGGAAAATAGGAATGGATTGAAAAGCAAAATATACAGTACATGTACGTTCCTAAATGGATATCGTGTCAAATGCGTGGCCACTCACACTAACAAGATGTCTGTCCATCAACACCATGAAAGAATCTTTTTCTGCCACATGAACTTGTACAGTACACCAAGTTCCTTGAGGCTTCAGAGGGCGTTCGCTATGGTGCCGTATGGAAAAGAAATGGTACAAAATCTGTGGCTCCAACTGCAATTCTACAATCAGTTAACAATATGATTGAGGGTAAAAGAACACGGCAAAATAGGCATTCTGAACACTCTGAACACTCCAATGTGCAGATATGGGAGTCGTCTCATTTTAAATAGTTTTGCATTAAATTATGTAGCTTTTATCCAAAGCAACTTCCAGTACAAAAATGATTTGCTTGCTTTTGTGAAAGATGCATCTTATACTGTAGTGTGACAAACTCTTCACAGCCACCAGTCTAATCCTGCTCTAGACCTTCCTCCTCTCTCTCTCTCTCTCTCTCTCTCTCTCTCTCTCTCTCTCTCTCTCTCTCTCTCTCTCTCTCTCCAGGAGACGGGAATGGACTGAGTTGAAGAATTTAGCGTTTACAGTCATGGCTATAGGAGGACTCCACTCAAACAGTCTGCATTCATTATCTCCTCTGTGACACATCTGCACACAGTGTCGTCTTAAATGTATCTGTATTTCACTTTCACTGTACACTGCAAGCCAGACAGTAACTTATGGTGTGTGCGTGTGACACGTGGACGCACACATTCACCCGCACCGCCACCCACACCCACACCGAACCCGCACACACAGACACGCACCCCCACACACACAGACACGCACCCGCACACACAGACACGCACCCGCACACACTCACACCCTATACATTTCATTCACCAAATTGCAAGCTTGACAGTTTCTCAAAATATTGCTCTCATTACAAATGGGTTTGAGGCATTATGCAGTACAGTGAGAGAGAGAGAGAGAGAGAGAGAGAGGAGAGAGAGAGAGGGCAAGAGGGAGAGAGGACAAGAGGGAGAGAGAGGGGGAGAGGGAGAGAGAGAGAGAGGGAGAGAGCGATAGAGAGAGAGAGAGAGAGAGAGAGAGAGAGAGAGAGAGAGAGAGAGAGAGAGAGAGAGAGAGAGAGAGAGAGAGAATATATTGGGTAAAGAGAAAGAATAAGTGATTGAAAAATGGAGGAGTGATGTGCTGAAGTTGGCAGGAATAGTTAATGAATATAGTTGTGGCCAGTGAGGTGTGTGTGTGTGTGTGTGTGTGTGTGTGTGTGTGTGTGTGTGTGTGTGTGTGTGTGTGTGTGTGTGTGTGTGTGTGTGTGTGTGTGTGTGTGTGTGTCCAGGCAGCAGAGTGCGTTTCAAATGAGATGACCTGCTCTGAGGCTCCAGAGGCCCTGTGCCAAATGGTTAGCTTGGCAAAATGCTCCAATTTAATTTGCATCCAGAGCAGTCAATGAATGAGTACACTCAGGGTGGTGTGTGTTTTTGTGCGTGTGTGTGGATGCGTGTGTGTGTGTGTGTGTGTGTGTGTGGAGAGAGCAACAGAGAGAGAGAGAGAGAGAGAGAGAGAGAGAGAGAGAGAGAGAGAGAGAGAGAGAGAGAGAGAGAGAGAGAGTAAGAGAGAGAGCAGGTAAAGGCCAGGGAGAAAAAAGAGTGCGAAAGAGTGAATAAGTGAGACAGAGTGTGAGAGTAAGGGCAAAAAAAAGAGAGAGAGAGAGAGAGCGAGGGCAAGAGAGAGTGAGAGAAGAGAGTGAAAGATAGAGAGAGAGAGAGCGAAAGAGCGAGAAGTGTCTGCGTGGAGTGGAGAGTTGGAGGTGGACTGTATGATGATGCAGATGTAAGGAGATGGTGTGTAGTGGAGTGGACCTGGCGGGTCACAAAATGGTGGGCCACCACTCTGAGCTTAACAGAGATAATGGCCCTCTGCCTCTCCACCGCGCGCCACGCTGAATACTAAACACATACCGACCGTAACACCGTGACTGGCCACACAGAGAGAGAGAGAACCCCCCACACACACACACACCTGGGAGACTGAGCTACTGATAGCAGCCATCACCAGGGCTGGATTAAGATGGCCTGGGGCCCCTAGGCTGCAGGTTGCTGTGAGGCCCCCCAGAAGGCAAATTTTGCGATAAATGTACATAGACGTTGTCATAATTACGAGCTAGAAATTCAGGATAACACGACTGTTCTCAACACGATGGATGACTTTTTCAATATTGCATCTTGTCATAATTCTGCAATTTTTCACTTTTGGGCAATCAGGGGCCCCTTTGGCAGGTGGGGGCCCCTTGGCTGCAGCCTTATATAGCCTGTGGGGCCCCTTGGCAGGTGGGGGCCCCTTGGCTGCAGCCTTATCTAGCCTGTGCGTTAATCCGGCCCTGGCCATCACCCTTAATAAGCACCGGCACAGCAATTGAAAACAATTTGTTGAATGGTGTCGACTAGAAACAAGCCACTTAACGGCTCAAGGACGACAGATATAAAACACGACACGCTGTCAGACAGGGTTTGGTTTGTTTGCTCAACAACACAACATTCGTCGACTTGCATTTCCAGGTGTGGTAACGTTGTCGTGTGGTTTTACTGAATACAAAACAGGGGATGACGTCTCTGCAATTATACTGCATGTTGCACAAGCACAGTATCGGTAGGATTAGCGTGTGGTAACAACACAACTATGCTGGATGGTAATGTCATAAAATTTGACTCGCTGGCCCATTCACAGTACTCTACTAGCAGATCATATTTGTAGAATAGGAACGACTTAAAAATTCATGCAGTAAAACACGAGCATAAAATATTCAAATATTAGCTGTAGGCTGCATTTGGTAACTGCTTGCCACCGCCGTTTATTTGGGTTCATAGCAGGGTTAAGCGTTCGGACAAAATTGATAAATAATAAATCAGGCAGTCAATGAACACTTTTCCCCCTTCGTCTTTGATTACAGCTTAGACTGCAATATCTAGCCTTCAGTGTCAATTAGTAATAAAAAAACAAGAGTTTGTTGTTCAAGCAATGCTTCTAGCGCCGTGGTTCTCTCTTCAGCAAACCTTTATTACAGGGAGTCGTGTCGTGTGTCTGAGCTGTCACCTCAAGGCCCATGAATGCAGGCAATATGAATGTAGGAAAATAACCCAGAATGCAGTCAGCAGCAGGTAGGGTGTGCGTTCCAATATGTGACCTTGCGTCCTCCACTTGTGCTTGTGGCCTCGTATCAGGAAGTAATACGTCATGATGACATCACTGACAACAGCATTATATTTCAATATCTCGCAATAGCTCAATTGTTAAAGATGGCCTCTCAACGTCATTTGATTAATATTGCTGTGTTCCCCATTGTTATTGAATGTGTTACGCGTTGGTCCTGTTTTAAAAAACGTTCTGGTTGCTTTGTTTCAAGCCGTTTTTGCAAGCCAGCAAGGTGGCTTGTGGAGAAACGAGAGGGTGTTCCGTGTTTCTCGTGGAAATGCGTCTCTGATTGGCTCACTCTTCCTGCTCTCGTGGAAATGCGTCTCTGATTGGCTCAGTCCTCCTGTTCTAGGAGAGAATGTAATGGGAAACAGAGTCGCCACTTCCCCGGGTGGTACTGCACTATAGGGGCGCCAACGGAGGCGTGCATGCTCCATTCAGGGCTGTGCTCTTTCGACAGCGACCCCTAGGCGAGCTGCAGGCACGGAGCAACCAGAGTGGGCTTGCTGTATGGATGAGGCTTTGTGCTGTGTGTGTACCTGAGAGTAGCAACCAGCTGATAGCTAAGCTAAGCTAGATTTCGGGCCACCAGACGTTGCTTGTATTGAAAACAAGCAGAAAAAAATTACTCGACATGTTTTTAGAAAAATGGGTCGACATAAACCTTTGCTGGCAACGCCTTCTTTCGGCGTGACGAAACACAGACAGGCTTTCGTGATTCGCTCGTTTCTCTGCATTATTTATGTCAATTGGGAAACACCGGGAAACACAGCCAGGCGAGGTGACGCACCGCTATGAGAGCCTTGCAAGTGAGTTTAACTTGGGGTGACCGTCCGATCTTCAAAAGGAGTGAGTAAAACTGTGTTTTATCGGAAGTTGGCCTTTAAGTCATTCTCTCATTTGCAAACTGGATGGTGAATGAAGAATAGTCCCCCAAGAATTGTTTTGGCTAGGCTGACAGCGGGGGAAACTTGATTGTTTTCTACACGGAGGCGGGGCATCAGTAAAACGTGAGGCCACAAGCACAAGTGGAGGAGGCTAGGTCTAATATTGGAACGCACCCAGTGCCACCACTGTGGGAACACGATTATTATTACAGGGAGTCGTGTCGTGTGTCTGAGCTGTCACCCCCAGGCCCATGAATGCAGGCAATATGAATGTAGGAAAATAACCCAGAATGCAAGCAGCAGCAGTAGGAAAATAACCCAGAATGCAGGCAGCAGCAGTAGGAAAATAACCCAGAATGCAGGCACCAGTCAGTGGCACCACTGTGGGAACAGGCAGGGCTGGACTGGCCATCAGGCATAGCGGGCATTTCCCAGT
This sequence comes from Engraulis encrasicolus, assembly GCF_034702125.1. NCBI lineage: Eukaryota > Metazoa > Chordata > Actinopteri > Clupeiformes > Engraulidae > Engraulis > Engraulis encrasicolus. Next base: position 7,892,069 of record NC_085857.1, on the reverse strand, counting down.
GGGCCCTGCACCCTCATGGGGCCCCATTTTCAGAAATGTAAAAAAACTTTTTTTTAAACATTTCTGAAAATGGGGACCCACGAGGGTGCGGGGCCCACCAGCGAGTCCGTTCTGCGCTGCAAATTATGAGGGGGGCCCCTTTAGACCAAAAGCACCCGGGCCCTATTTCTTCCAGGCCTGGGAACATGATTATTACAGGGAGTCGTGTCGTGTGTCTGAGCTGTCACCCTCAGGCCCATGACTGTCACCCGCTCAGACACATCTCCTCCATTTTGGACGTCTGGTCTGACACGCCTCCCTCGATTTAATCTCATCATCCTGCCCCCACCCGGCATTAAAATCATGTTTACAGATCCTACTGACACAACCAATAATGTCATCGTAAAATGAAATAAAAAATCTTATTGGTGTAGTTTCATTTAGCGATGATGCTTTGCCTGCGCCCCAGCCCCCTACCCCCTGCCCATTCCCCTTCCTATGGCTCTAGCTAGCAGCAGGGCTGGACAGGGGGAGAAATAGGGCCCAGGCCCTTTTGGCTTAAAGAGGCCCCTCAGGGAGAAATAGGGCCCAGGCCCTTTTGGCTTAAAGAGGCCCCTCATGGGGGAGAAATAGGGCCCAGGCCCTTTTGGCTTAAAGAGGCCCCTCATGGGGGAGAAATAGGGCCCAGGCCCTTTTGGCTTAAAGGGGCCCCTCATGGAGAAATAGGTCCCTGGTACTTTTGGCTTAAAGAGGCCCCTCATGGGGGAGAAATAGGGCCCGGGCACTTTTGGCTTAAAGGGGCCCCTCATGGGGGAGAAATAGGGCCCGGGCACCTCTGGCTTAAAGGGGCCCCTCATAATTAGCGGCGCAGAATTGATTTCCCGGTGGGCTCTGCACCCTCGTGGGCCCCTATTTTTTATTTTTTCTGAAAATAGGGCCCGATGAGGTTGCAGGGCCCACCGGGAAATGCCCGCTATGCCAGATGGCCAGTCCAGTCCTGTCTAGCAGTCATATCTATTATGCACGAGATGGGGCTTATGTGGAGCAGGCAAACAACGCTGAATCAAAACTGTCACGAGCCCCCCGCCCCGATGCCAGCCATAAAAGTCAGTGAGCGGGGAGATTTAAGGCGGCTCGCCGGGCGCTGTGACTTTCCACCCAAAGTCAATGGTTTCTCCTCCGCCGCCAGTGTTGCCAGATTGGGCGGTTACCTGCTCAATTGGGCTGCTTGGGACAGCAGTCTGTGGGTAAAAACGGTTTTATGCAGTTTTATGACCATAGAAACCAATGCAATTTGTTGAAATTGGGCGGAATTTAGCGGCTCCAGGCGGTTTTTGAGCACCTTTTGGATGGGATTTGATCAGACATATCTGGCAACACTGCTCGCCGCCCAGCCCCGCCAGCCATCTGCCATCCGACCACATTGATTGAAGTCCCTGGTGGCCACCAGAGACCCAAACGGAAGCAGAGGGGTGATGATGGAGGTGGAGGTGGACAATCCCAGAGAGGCAGGAGGCAGTGTTGCCAGATTGGGCTGGTTCCCGCCCAATTGGGCTGCTTAGGATGGCCGTGTGCAGGTAAAAATGGCATTTATCAGAAAAACCCACCCAATTTTTGCCATAGAAATCAATACAATTGGATGGGATTTTGTGCTTCTAGGCGGGTTTTGAGCATTTTTTGGGCTGGAAATCATCAGCCTCATCTGGCAACCCAGAGAGGCAGGAGGGCAGGATGTATCAGGTTTGCCAACCGTGGACAGCCATGGCTCAGTGGTTAGAGCGCTGGCCTTTAGATCAGAAGGTTGAAGGTTCAAATCCCACCCAGCACCTTCATCCATGGCTGAAGTGCCCTTCAGCAAGGCAACTAACACCACATTGCTCCAGGGACTGTAAACAATACCCTGAACCTAAATAAATGTACGTCGCTTTGGACACAAGCGTCAGCTAAGTGTAATGTAATGTAATACCAAATGCCGACAGGGGCTTCAACGGGTCAGTTTTCCCAGCCCTAGGGGGATGGGGGCCAAAAAATTGTATGCATGCATTGCGTGCGTTGGACAATGTTGTCAGTGTTGCAACTGTACACTGCGCCTTACCCTGTTCTTGCTTAAATGTTCTCCTTGGAAATCGCTTTGGTCAAAGGCGTCTGCTAAATGCTATGTGATGTAATGTAATGTAATGTAATGTATGCATTGACAGGGGGCCTTTTCATGACTTTGGACCCAATTCAAGCGGTCAGTGACCCTGGGAGGTACTGCAGACAGAGAGTGATGCACATCAACACACCGGACTTGGGCAAGAGGAATCGGGGCGAGTGTGTCTACCCGTAGGCCAGGCTTCAAGTGCGGCCTGCTTGCTCAGTCAACACTAAATCAGCCAAATACTACATAATCATCCGTTTTGTCAAGTTGCAGGTACAGTAGCATCACACCCCTAACAGACGGACAGATGATCAAACACTCTCCAAACCAGTAGCACCAGCCAACACAGTCACTCTGGTCTGCTGCCAAGACATCTTCAGATGGATGGATGGATGGATGGATGGATGGATGGATGGATGGATGCATGGCTTTCAGTCACAAGCATGTTATAACTACTGTGAACAAGTTGCCACCCACTCGCTATTGAAAAGTGCTCTGCATGGAAAAAAATGGCCTGTTTGACATTTCACATTTTTAACAAAGAACGATCTAAAAATGTAATGTAATGGCAACCACAACAATGTGTGTGTGTGTGTGTGTCTGTGTGTGTGTGTGTGTGTGTGTGTGTGTGTGTGTGTGTGTGTGTGTGTGTGTGTGTGTGTGTGTCCTTCGTAAGAAAATGAACATGGTCACTCGCTCCTCTCATGTGTCATCATCATCCGTGTGTTCTTTCTGTATGCTTGGCTGAGCACACGACAACACACCACACCACCACTTGCTGTAAATACGTATGCATGATGAAGGTATGCAATGAAGCGTGCGCATGTGTTGGTGCGAAACGAAACCAAATGAAAAAAAAAAAGTGTCCAACTGGCCGCCCGGCACTGCTTATAAATGACATCAGCGGGTCGTGTGGGAGGTGTGTGTACCGTACGTGTGAGTGAAACGTGCAGAGCGGGCTAAAAATAGCCCAGCCTATGCGGCGCACACATGGGGACACACACGGACACACACACACGGACACACACATGCACACATACACACACACTCTACAGTACAGTACGGTACACCATAAGCCCTGGCCTCCCACGATGCCTGATTAAAACCAGTCCTATGGGAATTCGTGCTTCATGCTACATACAGGCTGCAGCGTACATGAGACTTTAATGACACAACGTGTGTTGTAAACAACATACAGAGAACAGAACGGAACACTGTAAGGGCATACGGATGAAGAGAGAGGAGTCAGGGCTTGACTGGCCACCTGGCATAGCGGGCATTTCCCAGTGGGCCCAGCACCCTCGTGGGCCCCTATTTTCAGAAAATGTTAAAAAAAAAACATCCATCCATCTAAGCCTGTCACGATATCCGATAAGTCAATAAATCGGACGATAACTTTTTACAAGAACGATCACTTTTCTGGCCCCGATAAGTAACGATAAGTTATTTGCGTGATGTTTTGTTTTCCCTCTCTCCCTTTCTCTACCGTAGCCGTAAGACTACTGATGGCGCGTTATAGGCCAACGCAGCGCAATGACGCTTAAATGTTGGTGTAGTTTTAAGTTTCAATGCAGTTCTGGTTGAAAAAAGGTGCATTGATCTGGCTACTTGCGTCTTTGAAAAAGAACGCTGGTGTTCCCGCGCGTCGCTTATAAGCCTCGACAAAGAATCAGCGCTAGAGACTAGGAGCGCAATATTCTTCCAGTCTCAGTCAGCGCATCTGCAACGTTCCTCAGAGAGGGGAATGAACAGCTCCAACACGGAGGCAAATGTTCATTGTGAAACATGCGCAGCAACCCAATATCCACGACGAAGATGTGTTTGTGCAAACATGAAATAGTGGTACCGTCGCGACAAACTTGCTATTTTGTTATTTTGTTATTTTAAACTTCGCCGAGTTTCCCCTGTTATTTCAATGCGCCTCCTACCCCGACGTTCGTTGTCTGTTCTTTTTGTGATTTTCGCTATATTTCTTGTTTATTTAGACCTAACAATATGAGTAGGCAGTCCGCAAGCAAATAATGAAGATAAGATTTGTGGATTTAAATCAGTCACACCAGGAGAATGTGAACGGTTGAGCGGGCTACAGGTGAAAACAGAGGCATGGCACCTCATAAGTCATAAGAATCAATGTATGGGCGTTCATAAAGGACTTTAAAGTGTGCATAATTGCAACTTGTTCCAGTCGAAGGTATCGGGGAGGGAGAGAGAGAGAGCGCTGCCTGCACCTGGAACTTGTGCATCTGTTCATGCTCTTTTGCTTTTTGTGATGTTGAAATGCCTTTAACAGGGCTGATTTGGGTTTTGACTGACAATTAGCTAGTAACAACGTGCATTTTGGTGAAATAAGCTGTCTAAGTAATAATTTGTGAATTAACAATACCCCACCAGTAGGTTATTTTACATCACACCATGGATAGGCCTATAAGCCATTCAGTGTGCTTGAGAAAGAGAAATAACAGAAAATATTAAAGAAAGACTATAACTTACCCTAATAATAAATACAAAAAAGCCTATTTAGAGCCTATTGTGCTCCATGAGGATGTAATTAAAAACACATATATATATCCCCCGCCGTGATGCTTTAAAAATGTGAAGGGGTGTAGGCACATTTTTATTGCATGTTTACTTCATTATATTGTTTGACACATTTCTTCTTGGAGCAGGCATCAATCTTAATTAGGCCTATTTAAACCTCTGAGGGTGCTGGCCCAAATGTTAAATTCAATGTTTCAAGAAGGAGGCCGCACCTTGCATAGCAGTGTTTTTTATTGCACATTATATTGTTTGAAAATGGCGAGAGAGACAATATTATCGATTATCGCAATAATTTCTTGTTATCGTTATCGTCTGGCAAAAATTGTTATCGTGACAGGCCTACATCCATCCATCTGGGAACTTGAAGATGGCATGTAAAAAAGAATCTTTTTTTTACATTTAAAGAAAAAAAGACTGAAAATGTTGGACCCTTGAGTCGGTTCTGCTGCGCTAATTATGGGTTGGGGGGTCCCTTTAATCCAAAAGTGCCCGGGCCCTATTTCTCCCCCCAGTCCACCCCTGCATATGGATGTAGAGAGAGAGAGAGAGAAGAGCTAATGAGACTGACAAGAGGTTTGATCAAATTACAGCAAGTCCATTCATGCCCCATTACGTGGTGATTGGCCAACATACAGATTAGGACATCAGACGCCAGTCTTCATCACAGCTATTATTAGCATATCATCTCTGACTAGCTTGTCGTCTTTGAGGTAAACACTCTCCTGTTTTCATCTTCCTTCCATCCTTCTTGTGAACATTAGGGATGCAAATGATCAATTAATTAATTGTTAGTTGATTGGCCTTACCGATTGGCTCACGATTAATTGATGAGCAGTGTTTTTTCCCCCCCAATCTCAAAGTTAAAAAAAAAAACTAAAAAAAAACAAACTATTTAATCTTAAATTTTGAAATAAAAGTGAGATAAAATGATACATTTAAATTAACATATACGGTGGGCGTTAGGAGGCTTATGATGAGGTCAAGGGGGTGTTTGTTCGAAAAAAAATACACCGTCACAAAACTACAACGTCATCATCATCGCCTGAAACCCTTTCAGCACACATGGGTGTTGCTGACTAAACTGTGAATTAAAGGGACACTCCACCCAATTGCATTAGGCTTTCCATTGATAGACACCCAGTCTATAATTAAAGAATCTCTGGTCATACTTTTGAATGGTCGTGCAACACTCTCTCAATTCCCCCTGAGACAGGAGAAATCTGTATTCACCTCTTAACACTTCCTCCTACGATGACGTAAAAGTTGTCATTTCGCATCATTGTAGGAGGAAGTGTAAAAGAGGTGGATTTCTGTTGAGACTACAAGCCCTTTTTCCAACCCTTTCAACCCCGCCCATAGGGGGTTGGACCTAATGCGCTAACAGACCTATCACAGATCAGTGTGCCAGTGCTTTTGAAATCACTGGCATTGAGGTTCCAGTAAGTTACTGGCAGAGCTGCCTGGGTGTGGCCTGTGGAACTTGAGCATTGCAATGAATAATGGGGATTGTTGTCACAGCACTAAAAAGTCATTTTCTGCCCTTTCTCGGCCAAGAAGGCACCAGATTAGAAATGTATGCTACTATTCTACAACATATATGACCCACTTTCAATACATATTCATGTCTCCACCGATGGAATGCCCCTTTAAAACAGCCTCATGTTGCTCAGCTGATAATGGTGTAAAACAAGACGCAATAAATAAACTCCATGCTGATGACATGATGATGGCTTGTTGCACGTCACGTCATAACGCTGGCAAGCCGCCTTGCCAACACAAGGTATTTTTATCCATCAGCTTGCCACCGAGAACACTAAGACTCACGTCACGTACTCTCATTAAATCTTGTGGAACCTGAAAACACATGATTAGAAAAGTCATGCTTTCCCTATTGCACAGGATCAAGAAGCCTGTCAAACAAAGGTTAAAGAGAAAGAGAGAAAAACAAGCTACAAAGACATCATAAGAACAACATTAACCTTGGAAGCTCGAGCTCAGTGCACCAATTGTGAGCAGTCTTTCTCCACCTGGTTACCAAGGAGGAGACACAGACTCGGGAGTAAAGAGACACCACGATCCTCAACACACACGCACACACATGTACACGCAAACACACACATACACACACACACACACACACACACACACACACACACACACACACACACACACACACACACACACACACAGAAAGACAGACAGAGACACACACACACACACACAAAGACAGACAGAGACACACACAAACACACGCACACGATCATCATTTGGCAAGATGCCCAAAATTCATAATCAGTCTCACTCTCATCTTTCCAGGTGGATTTTTTTGGTTTCACAAAAAATGCCTCAAAAGCCATTACCGGTAGTTAATACCGGACACCACCACAAGCAATATTTAAAAAAAAAAAAAACCGTGAAATGACGTCTGTAAAGAGCTCCAAAGGCAAAAACAATCCAACGACGAAGGTGGAAAGAGCCTTGGCAGGTCGGGAGTCGAACCGGCAACCTTTGGGCTACAAGTCTTACGCCCTAACTGCTTACCCACAACTGCCCTGTCATGGGAAGTAAAGTGCAGTAAAGAAAAAAACATGTGCATCCGTCTAAAAAAAATGTTGGGTGCACGACTAGCAAAGTCACATGAAAATTGAAAATAAAGTCCGCACACCAGGCTCCCGTTTCTTTTCATTTAAATATGACGTTTTGGGCAGCATGCCCTTCATCAGACGCTGAAGCAGATTAAATGAAAAGAAACAGGAGCCTGCTGTGCGGACTTTAATTTTCAATTTTGTTAAGACATGGGGAAGTGCCCATCGAATTCTTTCACTTCACTTTGGTTGGGTTAGCAAGCAGCACAGTGTGACTGGCAGTGTTGCCAGATTGGGCTGCTTCCCGCCCAATTGGGCTGCTTAGGATGGCCGTGTGCGGGAAAAAAAATGGATTTTGGACGAAAAACCGCCCACTTTTTGGCCCTTGAAATCAATAGAATTGGGCGGGATTCATTGCTTCCAAGTGGGTTTTGAGAATTTTTTGGGCTGGAAATCATAAGCCTCATCTGGCAACCCTGCTGACTGGTGGCGGTGGTTAGGGCCGACCAAACCAACCTGAAAGGTATCAGTATCACACTGCTGTGACCAGGGCCAGAGCTATATGGCGGGCGAGCAGTAGCCTAATTATCATCGACTTTCAAATCTCTTTGAGACTTGGTCTGACCAAGAGCAATTCACATTTCCCAAACGGCATGGTTGACCTGCCTCCCTTGGTTTGCTTATGGTTGTTTGCTTACAGAAAAGTGGGAGGAGTTCCCGTATTTGCAGGAACTCAGAAAGTGCTTGCATTGACTCTTGACCTGACTGGTAGCAACGCTGAAGCTGTGGCGTCACTAGGAGGGCACGGCCTGGCTAGGCGAGCAGGGCATTTGCCCCTGGGCCCCGGGCACTCTTGCATTGGTGGTGGGGGCCCCAGTCGTAAGTAATCTTGTGAGGTCACATAGGGGGCCAGATAACTGTTTTGCACTGGGGCCCTGTGTACAATTGTTCCACCACTGGCTGTGACTACAGACAGACACTTCACCAAACCAACCTGAAAGGTATCACAGTGCAGGGCTGCTGAGACTCCAGACAGACACTTCAGCTCCTTATATGGCAACATTGCCCGAGGCGGCCACAATAAATCTCTTGTAGTTTTCCAGTAGCCTGGAGCTAAAGTCTGGCCGAGCCGGGCGGCACCAGTGTTGCCAGATTGGTCTGATTAAAGTCCGCCCAAAAGGTTCTCAAAAACGCCAAAATGTGTTAAATTCCGCCCAATTTCAACAAATTGCATTGGTTTCTATGGGCACAAAAACGGCTTAAAAAAACGCCAAATGGCCAATTTTTCCCGTTTTTACCCGCAGACGGCCATCCCAAGTGGCCCAATCTGGCAACCCTGCTGAGCGGAACCAGAGCAGTATCTGGCACGAGCAGGAGGAGTTATGAGGTGAAGATGCAGGAGGAGTTATGAGGTGAAGATGCAGGAGGAGTTATGAGGTGAAGATGCTTTTACATGAATGAATGAGCTGATGAAGATGGAAATTGTTTCCTCACAAGGTGTACTGATCATTTAGAACTCACGAATGATGTCGAAAAACACCCTCTTTACTTCAAGGTGGGGTCATCCCACTATGTTCCCCAGGTCCTACAGTATGTTTCCCGCTACCGGGGAACTTAGAACTCTTGTTTAAAAAAAGGGTTCCATGTTCCACGCTGCTTTCAAGTAGAGTGCTGCCGCATGGCGAGCGCCGGGTTGTAAGGGTTGTGGTTAGGGTTAGGGTTAGGCTGCCACTGTGCGCAAACTTGACAGGAAATATGCATGGCAACCGTTGGTGCAAGAAATATGCATGCGCAAGCATCCTGGGCCTTATCCCCTTGTCAGATACAATGCGGGGAACATAGGACCCTTTTTTAGGAAAATACAAAGACCGGGTAACATAGGTACGCTCCCTTCAAGGTCAAATTAAGTAGGCCTATAATTGCAGCCACTCTGTTGCTCGTGAGACTGAAGGACAGACAGACAAGCTGAAAATACTCAAGCAAAAGAACACACAACTGGTGCAGAGCGGGTAGCCTATCTTTCCATTTTACTTTCACAGCCCCAGTTACAGCCCCATGTGCAGTTTAGAAAAAAACTGTTTCTGTTGCATTTCCTGTAGATCTTAAACAAGCGCAAAACGGACTGAAGATCTGCAGCAAGTTCTCAGCGTGTGGTTTTGCAGTAGATACAGCGCAGACCCTCTTTTGTGGTCAGAGCGATGAGAATTGAGCATCGCGTGCTGCAAGTCTGGCTTCGGAAAAAGTTAGCAATGACGCAGGCCATGATGTCAGGTTGAAAACCGCAGCGAGATGCAAACCGGTGGTGGTCTGATGTGACGATGATGAGTAGGGTTCAGCTGGTGAGAAGGGCTCAGAGAACATTCTCACCTTGTAGGGAGAGGAGACACATTTTCGTCGCGTGCAACCTTCTTCAGGCATCACATGCGAGGCCTTCTGCAGGCCTTGTCCCAATCAAGGACGTTTAACTTTAGAACAGGGGCAAGTTTTCTGAGTCTGAGGACGACCAAGGCCTATTCGATGGCTATTTAGGGCTACTGAGGGCTACTCAAGGGCTACTTGTTTATTCAAAATCCTCCATAAAAATCACTCAAGTCACACTGTGTTTTTTTTCTTTTTTTTAAATTCCTCCAATTAATCAGATTACATTGATTAACGAGTGAAATCGCTACTAAATAAAATGCCATAAAACTAAAACACAAGCTTTTTCCCTGAAACTGAACTGTCAGTTCTGCAAGCCTCAGTGTGTAGAAAGAGTGGCTGGTGTTGATATATAGTATATGGCCAGTAAAGCTTGAAAAAAAAAAAAAACACCTGACCAAACGGATTTAACATTTTTCCTCAGTGAAAGTGGCCACCTGAGAACCACAGACCTCGTGTCTGTTGGTCAGTTTCTTTTTTGTTTCTCTTCCTCTGCAAGAAAAATTTTCCCCTCGCGGCCCTTATAAGGTACTGTCTACTCTTCAGCCTTTAGTTAGAAACCAAAGCTTGTCATGTTAAGAGAAGGTCATCTTCCCATGCTCCTCTACTCCTGCTGTGCTACTGTACATGTGAAGCTGCTTAGTTCTTCACACGCTACCAAAATCAGCATCTCCACCCTCAAACGTTTTCCACCTTCAAACGACAGTTCATTCTCTTAAGAAACTTAAAGCTACCTCAGCTTGCTCTCGCGGAATTTGAACACGGCCGTCTTCGGCAGAGGTGTCAAAACAAAGTAAAAGTAAAAGTTAAAAAAAGAAACACAGTTTCCTTCAAACACAAGTAACTTATCTGAATAACCAGTATACCTGTGTACTTGTCTTGTGATCAGCTAACTCTGCACTGGTTGGATCAAGTTGGTGGTGGGTCCTTGTTAGGTTTTCAGTGTTTTTCAGTAACAACACAGTCTATCTGTCTATCTCATTAGGTACAATTGAGTAAAATTTAATGGTGTAACAGCTATGTAATGCCATGTGCTAGTGTTGTAAATACACCACAAAAGTGGCACCTCTGGACTTGAGATTGAGAGCAGAGATAGAGAGAGAGAGAGAGAGAGAGAGAGAGAGAGAGAGAGAGAGAGAGAGAGAGAGAGAGAAATGGGTAAGGGTTGGGAAAATGTCCCAGCTCAGAGTCAGACTGGAACCTGGGTCCCCATAGGCATGCACTGTAGCCCGTATATGGCCAACCAGTGCTTTAGCGTTTAGCGCGCTGTGCCACAGCACACCCCTTATCAAGGCACTGGGGGCTGTGGAAGGGGGAGGGGGTGACCTCAGGGATACAACATCTGGCTCCTGGAAAGAGATACAGATACCTGTGTTGGCCACTGGGGCTGGGACTAGCCTGCGGAGCTGTACCACTGGGGCTGGGACTAGCCTGCAGAACTGTGCCAGAGAATGGAAAAACACATTACTCCATAAATCTGTAATTTAGTTTCTCATGTAAACAACACTTTAAAAAAAAAAAAAAATCTAAATTACAGTCATATCCCTCAGTCTTCATTTTGTTCTGTCCCTTTGTTTTGATTACAATCATCACATCACATTTTTCCCCCTGAATTTATTGTTGGGGTTGGGGGGGAGCCATTTGTGCATCAATAAAATGAAAAGGTCATTGCAGAAAACGGCAAAATGCAGTTTTGATGGGAACCCCCGAGGCAAGGGCCCTGTAGGGGGATGATCACGATGTAGTGGCGGTAGTGGAGGAGAGAGAGAGAGAGAGAGAGAGAGAGAGAGCGAGAGAGAGAGAGAGAGAGAGAGAGAGTGTGTGTGAGTGAGTGAGTGAGTGAGTGAGTGAGTGTGAGAGAGAGAGAGTGAGTGAGTGAGTGAGTGAGTGAGTGAGAGAGAGAGAGAGAGAGAGAGAGAGAGTATGTGTGAGAGAGAGAGAGAGAGAGAGAGAGAGAGAGAGAGAGAGAGAGAGAGAGAGAGAGTATGTGTGAGAGAGAGAGAGAGAGAGAGAGAGAGAGAGAGATCATACCCCCCTCAGTGGCGGAGCAGAGGTCAGGGGCTGGTTCTATTTATAGCTCCACTCCGCGTAGGGGAGCAGAGCAGAGCAGAGCTGAGCTGTGTATGACTTGGTTTCCATCAGTAAAGAAGACGGCAGGGCTCCGGTCACAAGACCCTCCAGGTGGAAATGACAGCCTTTCTTTCCATAAGCCTGAGAGACTGGGTGCATTCCAGTATGTCACCTTGTGTCCTCCACTGATGCCTCGCCTCTGTGGAGAAAACAATTAAGTTTCCCCTGCTGTCGGCCTAGCAATATTCATCATTCACCATCCAGTTTGCAAATGAGAAAAATGACTTTTTTGAGCTTTTGCGAGATATTGGGATATAATGCTGATGTCATCACGATGCATTGATTACTTTCTGGTACGAGGCCACAAACACAAGTGGAGGACGCAAGGTTGCATATTGAATGCACCCCCAGCGTTTCTTTCCATAAGCCCGAGAGACTATGGTGGTCCTGCCATTTTCACATACCGTATTTAAACACGTCCGGAAGTAACCCCATGTTGTGTCCCAATGTAGACCTATACGAGGAACATGCGATTTGCTGTTTCACAGTAACGACACGAACAACAGACATTAAAAGGGAGAGCTTATGCAATAGGATTAGTCTGACAGGGCACGCCGTTTCAGTGGGCTAAGGCACCACGCCATTAAAGGACCAGTTAAGTCAATTTGAAAGCGAAAGTGAAAGCCCATTGGGAAACTCCAACTCCCATTGTCATTGTGACACAGCACTCCACAGCACACAAGTGAACACTGCACACAACGGAATTGCATTTATGCCTCACCCGTGCAAGGGGGCAGCCCCCAGTGCGCCCCATGGGGAGCAGTGCAGTGGGACGGTACCATGCTCAGGGTACCTCAGTCATGGAGGAGGATGGGGGAGAGCACTGGTTGATTACTCCCCCCACCAACCTGGCGGTTCGGGAGTCGAACCGGCAACCTCTGGGATGCAAGTCTGACGCCCTAACCGCTCACCCATGACTGCCCATTGACATGCATGCATGCAGTTGTAATGCTCACATTACCCTGGACTTTTTTTTTTTTCTTCTTCAGCCTTTTCCGAGATCCTGGTCATTGTAATGGGGGCAGCGCTTTGTTTACATGTTTTTATTTATTCCCAAAAACATCCAAAAGGTTATACAACATCAGCAGACAACTAGCAAACAGCGGTACCTTTTGGGAAAATATTTAGAGTGGGCCTATGTTAATTTTTTTCAAAAATGTAAACAAATGCTGCCCCCATTAGAATAGCTCATATCTCGGAAAGAGCTGAGCCGAAAAATGTGGCATCACCGGGTACTGACAAGTCAAGGGTAGCGTGAGCAATACAACAGCATATTGAAATTGACTGAACTGGTCCTTTAAGCTGGGGACCTGGACTTGGAGTCCGGCCCGGGGTCATTTCCCAACCTTTCCCCCACTTTCTCTTTCTCCCTGTCACCATCTCCACTGGCCCATCTCTAAAGGCAAAAAAAAGAGACGTCTGCTGAACAACCTTCTGGGAATATATAAAACATCACGTTTCTTAGAACAGACTTCAATGGTTTCAGGTATAGGACAGGACAGTCATCATGCTTGGTGGGGGGCAGGACATTTGATCAAGACAGTGCAGAGTGATTTTCCCTAGCTCAAGCAAGGTAGCCAGCGTGTGTTGTTAGAAGGAAGTGCTAATACAACACTAAGACAGTACTCTGGGACAAAAATACACTCTAGACGATGTTAAACGGAAAGGGTTGAATTTACACTGCTTTTTTTAATGGTGTGTATATAAGCATAGGATGTGAGTGATGTCATGGCAGCTTTGCGACCTGCAGCCCTGCTGGTGATTAATGAGTGGGAGAAATGTCATTACACAGTCCGCTGCAGAAGGCGGCTTATCGACGCGCCGCCAGGCAAGTCATGGCCGCCGCTGCTGCTGCTACCGTTGGCCACCCACGGCTACCCGGGCAACCGGCGTACACAAGTTAATTATAGCCTGGGAAGCAACCGGCCCGGCCGCCCCTCCGTGTAGCTCTCCCTAAACACAACAAGAACAAATTAAACCTGAAAACATCTCGACTCTCTCTCTCTCTCGCAGAATCACATTGATCTGCTTGTAAACCGCACTGAGAGTGTGCTTAGTCTTAACTGGACAACATTATCACGGTTGCATTCAGTCAGCATCTGCACATGATGTAAGAAATCTTGAGGAAACTGCCGATGAGGGCAGAAAGTGAAAAAATACACTTAGTACACAGCAAATGTGGCTACACAAAGCCTTGGACATGAAGGTTTGAGAAGTCTGTTTCTTTGTAGCCCTGTATTATTTCTTGCATTGACAGAGGGTGCTGCTGGACCTGTACGATGGAAGCACAGAACGGTAGCAGTGCTGCGCTCATCCAGCAAAAGAGACCACTGTTAATATTCAGTGACTGCTGCAAGTTACAGCAGGGTCAGGAGTGTGTCATTTTCATACTAGAATATAAATTGTGTAGAATTCATAAAATATGGTTTAAGGACAAGTCACTGACAGAGGTCATAACTTTACATGGATTATTTAAGTTATGCGAGGCTTAAATCATGGCAATGTGTGAGACCCTGTGTTATTAAATGTAGCAGGGAGACAGACTAGGGCTGGACTGGCCATCTGGCATACCGGGCATTTCCCAGGTGGGCCCTGCACCCATGAAGGCCCCTATTTTCAAAAATGTACAAAAAAAAGTTTTTATTTTTATTTATTTTTACATATCTGAAAATAGGGGCCCACGAGGGTGCAGGGCCCACCGTTGAGTCAGTTCTGTGTCGCAAATTATGAGGGGCCCCTTTAAGCCAAAAGTGCCTGGGCCCTATTTCTCCCCCATGAGGGGCCCCTTTAAGCCAAAAGTGCCTGGGCCCTGTTTCTCCCCCATGAGGGGCCCCTTTAAAGTGGTAGTTCGCTATTTTAGACATTAAGCCCTGTTTGTGTGACTTCTGGGGTGAAGTAGAGATGTTCTCATCACAATTTTGACATTTGGTGCTGAACGGAGCATTTGGGTATCCAAGACTGCAGCCCCCCCACCTTTACATTGACTCCAATAGAGCACTCAAGCAATCGATTATAAAATGGCATTAAACTTTTGTTTGAGAAGACATGGAACTCACCGTGTGGTCAGTGGTAGACAGCGATAAATTGACCCGAAAATTGCAGCGAAATATGCCTTCTAACTGTTGTTTAGCATTTGGCGGACCTATTTTTCCCCAGACGCCGTTGAATAGCAGTAGACATCCAGCCAGTAGGTAGCGATAGTGTGTTGTTTATGTAGACATCAAGGAGCGAGGTAGAACGGCTATCTTTGAGCGGGACTGGCTACAAAAACTACAGCTTGCATACAAACCATAGATAGTAACGTAAACAAACGCACCCCCATTTCCGGTCGCGCGGAGTAATACTAGTCAAACCAATACAATCAATGAAGACGGACAAAAATGATTATATCTTCTCTGGAAGTGTATTTCGCGGTGGTTTTCGAGCCAACGTATCGCTGCCCACCTCTGACCATTCGGTGAGTTTCATGTCTCTGCAAACGAAAGTTTAATGCCATTTTATGATCGATTGCTTGAGTGCTTCATTGGAGTCAATGTAAAGGTGGGGGGCTGCAGTCTTGAATACCCAAATGCTCCGTTCAGCACCAAATGTCAAAATTGTGATGAGAACATCTCTACTTCACCCCAGAAGTCACACAAACAAGGCTTAATGTCTAAAATAGCGAACTACCACTTTAAGCCAAAAGTGCCCGGGCCCTATTTCTCCCCCATGAGGGGCCCCTTAAAGCCAAAAGTGCCCGGGCCCTATTTCTCCCCCAGGCCAGCCCTGATACAGACACACACCATGGGTACATTCCAATATGCAACCTTGCGTCCTCCACTTGTGCTTGTGGCCTCGCCCCACCTCCTGGCCCCTCCTCCGTGGAGAAAACAATAAAGTTTCCCCGCTGTCAGCCAAAGCCAAAACATTTTTTGGGGGACTATTCTTTATTCACCATCCAGTTTGCAAATGAGAAAAAGACTTTTTCAATTGAGCTTTTGCGGGATATTGAAATATAATGCTGTTCTCAGTGATGTCATCATGACATAATACTTCCTGGTATAAGGCCACAAGCACAAGTGGAGGACGCAAGGTCGCATATTGGAACGCACCCCATATATCTACAGACACGCACGCATACAGACACACACTATATATCTAGGACTAGGGCTGCACGATTATGGAAAAAATCATAATCACGATTATTTTGGTCAAAATCATAATCACGATTATTAATCACGATTATTGATTTTTGTTGATTTTTTTGAAAATTATAACAAGATGAAATATAACCAAGAATGAATTACATACGGGATGAGCAAAATTAAATGAATTGTAATAATTATGTAAGGGCAATAGCATGAAACTCAAGTGGACAGATTTCTGGCCTGAAACACCAGCCTATCAGTATGTTCTGGCTTCAAGGACGCTCTAAAAAGTAGGTCACTATTGCCACGATTAAATCACGATTAAAATCATGAGTTCGATTTCACTATTTTATCACAATTTTGATTATTTCTCGATTAATTGTGCAGCCCTATCTAGGACACAGTCATGTGATCCCTTGGATGTCTTCCATTAACTCACTAGGAGAGAGAGAGAGAGGGAGGCCACAGCATGTCACCCCACATAACGATGACTCTTTTAACGGGGGCCATTGAAGTATGCAGACAACCCAACTCTCCCCATGTCCCAAACGGGGCGAGAAAAAAAAAAAAAAAAAAAAATGAAGGGGTCAGGCCAGGGATTGACCTGCTGAAGTTAACTCCCATGTTCCCTGAAACGCTAAACGCACACACACACACACACACACTAGGGATGCAAATTATCGATTCATTCATTAATCATTAGTTGATAGCCTTATCGATCGACTTACCATTAGTTGATAAGCTGTGTTTCCCCCCCGAAATCGCAATGTTTCTCAAAAAAAAACTACTCAATCTAAAAATTTAAATTAAAAATTAAGATAAAATACCACATTTAAATGAATTCTATTTCAATTCTTTAATCTCTTCACACACACTCTTCACATGCCCATTTCACCTAGGTCACTTGTCAGTTGAATTGTCGATTAATTGCGATAAATGTTTTTTAATCGATTAACGCATTCATTGATTAAAGTCGATTAATCGATTAATCGTTTGCATCCCTACATGTGACACAGGCAAGCAAGTGAAGGTGTGTGTGGTGTTGAGGGGTTGGTGGCATGGGGTGTGCCAGGGTGTGTTGTGTGGTCGCACGGCAACAGTCCTGAGGTGAACAGGAACCCCAATGTTCCTTTGGGCGTCTCTCTCACCATGTGACATACAGTAGGAAAGCAAGACGTGGTGGGGGCGCGTGTATGTGTGTGTGTGTGTGTGGGGGGGGGGGGGGGGTGTCAGGGGTGTACTGTACAGTTAAATTTAGATAAGACTTCCACCAGGAATCGCCTCGGTTGAAAGAATTACAACATACAGTCACCACACACACACACACACACACACACACACACACACACACACACACACACACACACACACACACACACACACACACACACACACACACACACACACACACACACACACACATTTTGATTATTTTATTTGGGAGGACCAATAATTATTGAGAAACAATACAGCGCCCCAAACAATATTAAAGTAGCAATAATGTGTCTTCTACATAAATGCAAAAGTTATACTGGTCTGAAGCCTATTTCAGGGATACAAGTGGCATCTCCTCCTCCAAATATGCAGACTGCCTATAACTGCAGATATTGAACAATACTTGGCTATCTGTTTT
Source organism: Engraulis encrasicolus (assembly GCF_034702125.1). NCBI lineage: Eukaryota > Metazoa > Chordata > Actinopteri > Clupeiformes > Engraulidae > Engraulis > Engraulis encrasicolus. Next base: position 7,874,519 of record NC_085857.1, on the reverse strand, counting down.
GCTTTCTTCTTATTTAGTCCAGCTATTTGCAAACCTCTGACACACAATTTATGAACATGTCCAAGGCTACCATAGATAAGTGCCGCCATGGATGTTTTGTAGCCACTTACTGTCAATGCATGAATTACTGGTTGATACTTAACACATTTTTCAGCAAAGCACAAAGCATCAAAGCAGCATCCTATTTCCACAACTGTGATGGTTTTTTGAGTCTCATCCACAAGAACAATGTCAGGGGTGTTAGGGCAGTCTTTAAGAACATTGTCCAGAACATCATTGGTGGTCAAATGGGAAAACCAGTTTGGGTTGATTTTTCTGTCTGTGTGTACATGTGTTGGTCCATGTAGTTTGCGCAGTTCTGTTGCAGTAATGTCCACAATGCGGTTGTGACGGGCGGTGTACAGGCCTTTAAAAGCAATACAGGCATTCATGGTGTGCGCTGTAGATTCTATAGTCTCGTCAGTATGTAACAGGCAGAATGGTTTATGGCGCATGGGGTACCAGAGAGAAAGGTTATATTGAGTAGGGAGAACTTGGAGCCTTAGCTAGCACACACACACACACACACACACATACGCATACACACACACATACACACACACACACACACACGCACACACACACATACATACACACACACACACAAGGTAACATAAGCCACTAGTGTAACCCTCAGCTCTATTGCACGCAACCCCCTACACAGGGAAAACATACAGCCAGAACAGAAACACACACACAGGCAACAGGTGACAAGAACAGCAACACACAGCCAACAGGTGACACGGTCCAACAGGGGCCAGTGGAGCGAATAGAGAGCGGGGTTTTCCACCGACGAGAGGAAACGCAAAACTAAATGGAGGTGTCGAAACAGAACTGTGCATCCCAGTATGGAGATGTCAGTGCAGTGGGGCAGCGTTGATAAAATAAATGAAAGTCACTGAGCTAAACATTAGGAGTGTAAATCACAGGCTCCATGACGATACTATTCAATATTGATATCTTACTATTCAACGTGATGCGATTCGATTATATTCGATAGTTAAGAATTCCCCACGATACAATACAATACGATTCGATCCAACTTTTTTCAATTACTTTTCTGCTTCTATTATGTTATGGAGCTAGGGCATTGGGCAGGGGCCTGCGCGGCCAGCGTGGAATGCCCCATGATGCGATGCAATTCGATTCAATCATCACATTATATCGCAATATATCGATACATTTCGATTATTATTTACACCCCAACTAAACATTTATGAGCACGCCAAAATTATCAAAGAATTATCGCACCCAGTCATCATTCAATGTGGTTAAAAACGTGGAGTATTAGATGTTTACGTACAGTAAATAAACTTAACACATATTAACATTCAAACAACTTGAAGAAGGATAATGAATCAAGCGTGTTATTAGGAATTCATAAAATAGGCAATGCAACTAAAACTCTTCTGAGCTTTTCTGGTTTTAATTTACATTCTGTCACATCTGTAAGTACTTATTACAATGACATTTTTTCTTCTCCCAGGGAAATAAGTATTCGAGGAACGGAACATGCAATGGCTTTTTACTGTACATAAAGAATGTGGTCACTTGGCAACTGTTGTTAGGGGAACGAAACTCTTTTTTTCTCCCCCTCCTATGCCTACAAAAGAGATAGCGCTAGGTTGTGAATTCCAATTACTGCCATAAGTAGTTGTTGAGCACAATGCTCCGCTTGGACAACATATGGATTTCCGAGTTCAACCAGGCTGCTTTCTAGATACATCAATGCTTGAAAAAAAATGGCTTATTGTGTTTCTGTGTGATTGCATTCCAACAAACTGACCACTTCAGGCTTTAAGCACCCTGCCTGTGTGTGTGTGTGTGTGTGTGTGTGTGTGTGTGTGTGTGTGTGTGTGTGTGTGTGTGTGTGTGTGTGTGTGTGTGTGTGTGTGTGTGTGTGTGTGTGTGTGTGTGCTAGAAAGCCACTTCTACAAAGCTGTTGTACAAAATCGCTTTAAAACACAATAATGGGCTTTTCTTCATATTCAGTCAACTACTATTCTATTCTGTGTGTCTGTAATTTCCATCAAGCGCATAAATCCCTCTAGTAGCGAACGGGTATAGGCAAATTACAATTACCAGTAGAATTGAGCGGGGCCTATCAGCCCAAAGAATATGGAAATCATTTTAGTCACAAAGGAAAGCCCCATACATGCTAATCTCTTTTAAAAAAAAGATCAGACATTGAAAGGATCCTTAAAAAAAAAAAAAAACCAGCACTGGTAAGATTGATCAATTTCACCATCTTTTCAAAAGGTGACAATGCCTGGTTTGTTTTGTGTGGAGATGTACAGGATCCAAGATCCGGTTCCGGATCCGGCAGGATAATAGGGGTTTTTCAGACTATCCGGATCCGGTTCCAGGATCCAGGATCCGGTAGCCGAGGCTTTTAAGTCAAAATAGTTTGAGCCAACGTTATAAAAAGGGCCCACGTGTGTGAGTAGGCTATGAGTTTCAACCCTTTCGTAGGATCCGGTATCCGGTTCCGGATCCGGCAGGATCTTAAGCAGTGGATCCGGTATCCGGCAGGATCCTAAAAATCAGGATCCGGTGCATCTCTAGTTTTGTGTGTAGGCACAGCGGCCCCTTTAAGCCAAAAGTGCCGGGTCCTATTTCTCCCCCCAGGCCAGCCCTGTGTGGCAGCAACCAATTGAACCTTCTGCAAGTACAACCAATTAAACTCCACTTATCTGACAGCGCTCGTGTTCACAACACACCATAGAGGAATGGCCTGTTCTCATGACTAATGTCACCACAGACTTGGGGGAAAAAACAAAACATTATTGGTGTGACATTAAAATTCAATTCCTCCTTTGCCCAAAGAGGGGAGGCCAGCTGTGGCGTTCCAACAAGGACAGGCAGCATGCAGCAAACTCCACTCTAGTTTGAATGGTCACATTGATTCTATGGGGACGGCAAAGGGGAGATGAATGCCACTGTCAACAACAACAACTGTTGTCATAGAGACTCATCTGTAAACAATCCATTGCTGTCCATTACTTGCCATTAATGAAGGGACAATCTAATGAATTGTCAAGATGCCATGCTTGGAGACAAGAATCAAACTGTTGGGACATCTGGTCATTTCAATGACGAACCATACCAACATCTGAAATATCCACATGACAACGTACCATGGCCAAAACCATGGTGTTGATGTCCACATGTCTGTCTTGTATGCTTTATGTCTGCATGTTGGCTGTCACGATGGTTGCAAATTTGCCCTTGGGACAATAAAGGCTATCTATCTATCTACCATCTCAAGTATCCACATGACGACGAAGCATCCACTTGGTAAACACCAAATCAAACTTGTACTACAATACATATGATCACACATCAAAGGCCATCACTTTTGATTCATGTTGCATGTTCCACAGGCCTTCTCTTTGTCCTATCCCTAAGCCCAATAGAACACGTTCCACTACCTGTTCCTCTGACGGTCATGTGACGGTCAGTTCAGACATTTTGGCAATTTGCCCAAAGTCACATGACAAAGAACCATCATGCACTTGGTAAACACAATAAAACCTCTACAACACATACAGTACGATCAAAGACCATCGGTATTATGTTTCATGCTCCACCTGTCTTCTGTTTGTCCCATCCCAGTTTGCCACACACACACAAAAAACAGAGACAAACCGCAGACAAATACATGTAGGCTCAGGGTGGGTGAGGCCCAGGCTCTTTGTGCCCAACCTGTCCTGCGGCCTGATCCCAACCTGTCCTGCCCACAAAACCAGTCCTGAGGGCCACCTCTGTCAACAAACCTCCATGTCCAGATCCGTTTTGAATGTGGTAGGCAAAGCAGACGGCATTGATTTACAGGTACAGTAACTGTAAGTTAGTTGGTGTTTGTTTGTGTGTGGGCAGCAATGGCCAGCCTTGCCAGGGGGGTGAGGGGGAGGTGGGGGGCAGGGGAGGGGGTTGCGAGGGCAGCAATGGCCAGCCTTGCCAGGTTCCCATGGGAGACTTTGCTTGCCTGCGTCACAACTTAACTGCATCCAGAGAAACTTTGGCATTACTCCCCATTGTGTGTGTGTGTGTGTGTGAGAGAGAGAGAGAGAGAGAGAGAGAGAGAGAGAGAGAGAGAGAGAGAGAGAGAGAGAGAGAGAGAGAGAGAGTGTGTGTAATGGGGGGTGGGGGGGTTGGGTGTTGAGGGGGGTGGCTGGCAACTTAGGGCCGAGGTCTCACAAAGCCCATCTGTAATGCTTAAACAGTAGGCCGCCTGGCCTGGCATCATGACTGCAGCATTCAGTCCCTTTTCCTATCCAGCTGGATCCTCTAACAGCTTCACACTCAACTCATCCCCTGTCAAATGATGAGAGCCAGGAGGGGAATGCCGGCGGGGGAAAAGCAGTTCAGGGAAAGGGTAGGGTAGGGTAGGTTATTGTGCCCAAAATCTGAAAGCCTGATGGGCTTTTGTTGCTTTCCTAGAGTGCTACGATCAACAGAGAAACTTGCATACAAGTAGTCACAGATGCAAATACAAGGTAAACAAGTCCGACAGGCGGACAACTATGCGTCCAAACCGATATGATCCCAAGAGTTCAAGAATAGCAAAAATGTTCATAGGGAATCATATTACAGTTGTTTATTATCATTTTGAAGCAGTTTTCAATGATTGGGAAAACGCGTCACGGCGGACGGATTGCAGGTAGACTGATTCTCTTATTCTTGCAGAGCAAGGTCAGACCTACAACCCCTCCCAAAAGTCAAAAAAGTGCAAGTCAAAGTACTTCCTCCCGTCCTTTGCTGGTCCTCACATCCTCTTGTTTTGGTGTGGTCCCATCTCTGTGGAGATCATATTAAAGTTTCCCCAATGTCAACCAGTGCAGAAAACACTTTAGATGGGTTTACCCTTTTCAACATCTCAATTGAAAATGAGGTCATGACCTTTGTCAGATGGCCACAGGAAAGGACAGGAAAAGACAGCTTAACTCATAGCCATAGATTTTCTCCCTGTTCTCCTCCTCTTCCCTCTCCCTGTTCTCCTCCTCTTCCCTCTCCCTGTTCTCCTCCTCTTCCCTCTCCCTGTCCTCCTCTTCCCTGTCCTCCTCTTCCCTGTCCTCCTCCTCTTCCCTGTTCTCCTCCTCTTCCCTCTCCCTGTCCTCCTCTTCCCTGTCCTCCTTTGACACGTACCCATAGAGTTTCTGCACTGAACTAAATAACAGACCACTTACAGTAGTTCTTAGTTCTGCTTGAGGACACTCCTGAGCTACCACAGGTCCCCATGATTGACTCTCGACAAGCCTTCAAGTGCTCTGCCAGGGAGAGGCCATGACTGGACTTTTGCTCTTCTCGACAAGCCGTAAAGTACTCTTGAGTTTTTCTTTCGGTACTGTCGAAACATGTCAGGTAAAAGATAAAACTTTTACATGTCGGAAGTAAAAGAAAAACTCAAGTGTTGATTTAAACAGTTAGACATAATTAACGTTATACGAGTACACAAGGCACAGGGAAGTATTCATGAAAAAGGTAACATTAGTGAATGGGCAGCATGAATTCTGGAAGTAAACAACTAAAAATCTCACACAGTGTCCCTTTAAAGTGCTCTGCCATGGAGAGGCCCAGCCAGGACTGAACTTTTGCTCTTCACTTCCCTTTTGAGTGTGGCCTCCTCCTGCATGACTAACGCCCAATTTACAAGGGCGCTTCCAAAGCGGTAGAAGCGTGGCGTTCCATTATTTTCCGTTGGGACGCGGCAGCGAGGCGAGAAGTGGTGACGTAGGGAAGCGAGGGTGGCGGGCGGTGGGCGAGCGAGGCGAGAAAGTTGAGCTTGGCTGAAAAATGTAGCGGCACCGCGAAGCGTTAACCAATGGGAGAGCTTTCAACGCCATGACGTCACGTGCGTCACCAGCACTACTGGGATATTAAAAATGGAGGCTGTTTTGATTTCGGTGGTGTCAAATCTGCCGATCGTTTTTCACAGATGGTTTTAAAATAAATGACACTTGGGTTAAGGTGACCAATATATTCGCTCCTGTTTCATCATTTTAATTTGTACATACAGTGTTTGTGATTGAAGAGAGACGGTTGTTTGACCACAGCATTTGCTAAGCTAAGCTAATTTGACCGGTAAACGATGCTACGTCACCACGCGAGGCGAGCGAGCAGGTTGAAAGCGGGTGGAATTCGCTTACATGTATCACAGCCGTAATCAAGGTAGGCGGGGGAAGAGACGGCCAGCGAGTGAGGAAAAAAAAAAAAAAAGCTGTTGAGTACAGCACACCTTTTACACACGCCGACATCTAATAACACCTTGGAGTTCCTGAGATGTGTTTTGAAATGTGATTATAAGGTCGATCACGTTGGTAATGGTGCTGTGCGTTGGGTGACTCAGTCTAATGGGGGGAGATTAACGCGCCTGACGCGGCGTGAAAAATACGCTCGAGTTCTATTTTCCAAATGCAGCGCGGAGCAGAGCCGGCTCCCGCACCACTCACGGCAGACTACCGCCGGTTGGTGTGTAAGGACAGATATTATGTTTCCGTGTATTTTCACCAGCGCCGGTAAAAATCGCTTCCGTCCCGCGACGCTTTACCGCCCTACTATGTAAACGGCCAAATAGAGCAATGAAGATGACGTCAGACCAGCCGTTCACTTGCACATTCTAGAGCGCAAGTTCTCAACCTTTTTTGAAGAAACGTCCCCTTGGCCTCTTCACAAGCCTCCCAACGCCCCCTTAGTATTAAAAAATTAAATGGAGGGGGCACTGTGGCGCAGCGTACTAAGCCCCCCACATTTGAGCTTGCATGCCCACGGGGACCCCGGTTCGAGTCCGTCCGGGGTCATTTCCCGATCCTGCCCCGTCTCTCTCTCACAATCGTTTCCTGTCTGCTCTCATACTGTCTTGTAATAATAAAGGCCAAAAAGCCCCCCAAAAAATATATAAATAAAAATGAAATGGACTAATGCCCCCAAAATGGCAACTAAGCACCGTCCCCTCTCAGCTGTATCCTTCTCACACACACACACACCCAGAGCTCCCCAACGCGTTGAGACACACTACCTAAGAGGCACTCTCCTCACTGGTCTAGAAGGCGCAAACCATTTCCTCAAACTCTCATCCTTTTCTCTGACCTGTTGCCTTGTTGATCTCTCTCTGACTGTTCTTTGCCCACTACAACCTCCCTGGTCTGATTGCTTGTGTCCCAGGTGCACAGAACAGTACATCTTGCTGTGTCCATGCAGTACTTCAACAGTCAAAGAGTACTTGAGACCTGCTCTCTAACTGTTGATTAATAAACACTGCAACATTTCCACTGTAGTGGTGGACACAGTGCTGTTCCCTCCTGGACTGCTTTGTGAGGCTCTTGATAATCAAGGCAGCATCGGAGAGAGAGAGAGAGAGAGAGAGAGAGAGAGAGAGAGAGAAAGAGAGAGAGAGAGAGATGGAGAGAGAGAGAGAGAGAGAGAGAGAGAGAGAGAGAGAGAGAGAGAGAGATGCGTGTGTGAAAAGGAGAGAGAGCGTTTGTGAGGGAGAGAGAGCATGTGTGAGAGAGGGCAAGAGAGAGATGGAAAGAGGGAGAGAGAGAGAGAGAGAGAGAGAGAGAGAGAGAGAGATGCGGTGTGAAAAGGAGAGAAAGGACAGGTCCTGCAAGCAGGGGTGATGTACCTGGCACGCGTCCTGGGCTCTTATCAAGAGAGGGAGAGGGAGGGAGAGAGGGAGAGTGGGAGGGAGGGAGGGAGGGAGAGAGGGATGGAGGGAGGGAGAGAGAGAGAGAGAGAGGGAGAGAGGAAGAGAGGAAGAGAAGGAGGGAGGGAGGGAGATGGAGGGAGAGAGGGAGGGAGGGAGAGAGGGAGATGGAGGGAGGGAGAGAAGTAGAGAGAGAGAGAGGGAGGGAGAGAGGGAGGGATGGAGGGAGGGATGAGAGAGGGGGAGTGATGGAGGGAGGGAGATAGGGATGGAGGGAGGGATGGAGAGAGAGAGGGATGGAGGGAGGGATGGAGAGAGGGAGGGAGGGAGAAAGAGGGATGGAGGGATGGAGGGATGGAGAGAGAGGGATGGAGGGAGGTATGGAGAGAGAGAGGGAGGGAGGGAGAGAGGGAGAGAGGGAGGGAGGGAGAGAGGGAGAGATGGAGGGAGGGGTAGAGGGAGAGAGGGAGAGAGGAAGAGAGGGAGGGAGGGAGAGATGGAGGGAGGGGTAGAGGGAGGGAGGGAGAGAGAGAGAGAGGGAGGGAGGGATGGAGAGAGAGAGGGAGGGAGGGAGAGAGGGAGAGATGGAGGGAGGGGTAGAGGGAGAGAGGGAGGGAGGGATGGAGAGAGAGAGGGAGGGAGGGATGGAGAGAGAGAGGGAGGGAGGGAGAGAGGGAGAGAGGGAGGGAGGGAACAAGGTAACGCAGCACTCGGGAGTCTGACTTCATTAACCTTGAGGATACTAATGGTGGCAAAGGTAGGTGACATGGGGAGGAGGAGAGGAGTGTCCTGTAGCCAGGCTGTGCCCTCTTAGTGACGCAACACTTTCAGCGTTGCAACTAGTCAGGTCAAGAGTCAATGCAAGTACTTTCTGAGTTCCCGCAAATACGGGAACTCCTCCAACTTTGTCGATAAGCAAACAACCATAAGCAAACCAAGGGAGGCAGGTCAACCATGCCGTTTTGGGAAACGTTAATTGTTATGCTCTTGGTCAGACCAAGAAGAGATTTGAACGTCGATGATAATCAGGCTAAGTGTACTGTAGGATTTGCAAACAGGGAATCTGAGGCAGGAAAGACATAACTTACAGATACAAGTAGTAAGATGTGTAGAGATGACAATTAACAGACAAGTGAGTGACAGAGACAAAAAAACGATGGTGAGCAGTCAGCAGAGAGACAAACAGAAAGTAAGAATGGAAGAGAAAAAAAGAAAGAAAAAAAGAGAGACAGACAGAAAGTGAGAGAGACGTCAGAGAGGTCAGAGAGGAAAAAGAACGAAAAAAAAAAAATCTTATTGTACAGCTTGGAGACTGAAAGCTAGTCAAATAAAGCCAGAACTGGAGAGCAGTGAGGAGGTCAGCTGATTGCTTCGGGGCCTTAGTCGAGGCCCACAAACACACACACACACACTCAAACACACACACACACACACACACACACACACACACACACACACACACACACACACACACACACACACACACACACACACACACACACACACACACACACACACACACACACAAGGCTTTAGTCGAGGCCTGTACGGCGGTGACCTGACTCCTCTGGGGTGAAGAATGTGGGAGTAGCGAGTTGCAACATCCTCACTCCCCAGATGACTGATCCAAACAGAGATGGTTTTACCAATAGGCAGATTAGACAATAGCCTAGGGCCCCACTAAAATCTGCCCTCTATAGGGGGCCCCAACAGTCATCCCCGACGATGGTAAAAACAAGCAGAAGTAATTCATGAGGGCCCCATATGTATATTTCGCCTAGCAGTGGCGTTTTTAGCCCAAAATTACCACAGGGGCCTGACAGGGGCCCACATGTTTTGAGGGGGGCCCATGTACCTTATATTCTTCGACCTTACTTTTGCCAAAATATCGGCCTTTTTCTAAACCCAGTGTTGCCTAAAAAACCTGCAAAAACACATGCTTCAGCATCTGAAGCACATACTAAGCATGTAATTAATTGAATTAAAAGCTGCTTCATTTTGCAGTATCACCCATTCATTCAGCTTTAACATACAAACTTTCTTCATTTACAAAAAAATTGAATTTCATGAGCCTAAAGCTACATCATGCAGCTCCTGGCACTACGGTCAATGATAGCATTTGGCACAGTATTTGGCATCAATGGGTTAACCAACTTACCAATTTCATATTTAATCTAACTGTTAAATCACAATGAGCTGCATGCCTTGTTTGAAATGTGCTATACCAATTATTATTATTATGGAAAAAATATAATGGCAAGAACATACAAACTAGGGATGGGCGGTTTTGAAAAAAAAATGTGTATCACAGTTTTCTTGATGACAATTGGATCTGCACATTTTTTTAAATATATATAAGTGGCGACTTTCCCCCAAACCTTTCTAACGAAAAGACTGAAATGAGATAAAATCATGAATTTAAATTAATCTCCATTTCTATTTTATCACTTTTTCATTTCAATAATATTTCTATAATTAACAGTTTATATTTCCCTATCCAACAAAGTCTCAAATAAGAGAAAATGCAGCATTGCATAAAATAGCCTAAAATCTCCACCACGGGGCATTCAGTCCCAATAGTAGATCTTTCAAGGAAGAAGGGTTAAATGATTATAAGCAGCTGCTAATTTCTCTGGCAGCTGTTTTGGGCTTTTTTTTAAGACAGCCCAAAACAGCTTATTTCTCTTACACCTGGCAACACTAGTTGCTTATTTCACGTTCTACACCTGGCAACACTGGTTCCTAGGTCCGGCGTCCTGTTGCTTGCGCTTGACTAGCGACAGAACAGTAGGAACAGAAATGAAACAGACTGAAGACACGGAAAACAAACGGATTTACTGACATTGTGTGAATATTTCCTTTGAATTAAAGGCCAAATCCAACGTAGAAGGTATTTTGTCCGGTGGTTTGTGTCATATGGCGATGCATTTCGCTCCTATTTTGCTCCCAAATCATTTCAAACAGCAATGTAGCAATGTTGTCTGTCCATTGCATTTGTAAGCTAGGCTACGTTAGCCTATGACAAAACTCATAAGCAGCCTTAATAGCAGTGCTGCAGCACACACAGTTGGGATGGCAATTAAATACCGTTATGAATCTGAGCACTGTTAATAATTAATAAAATAGCACCACATAGAATTGCCTTTTAACTCAGCCACATACAATAGCCTAAGTGCCCAAACCGAATGCATGCAACCATTCCGTTTAAAACCGGCTTATTCCTCACCTACAGACACTTAAAGAAATGAATTGTTTCCTCACTTCAGCATGTTATCCAACTCCATTTAAGTCCAGCGATAATAGCTCCAAAAATGAAGAAGTTCTAGCTCACAAGTCTGCAGGTGGAACATCTCGCGAATCGGGTGGAGTGCGTGCAGGGGCAGTGGCAGTACCTCATCCGAGCCTGGGGGCAAAGTATTGACGAAGGCCCCCCTACTCAACATGTGTAATGTCACTAGGACCCAATTCTGTACCCCCTCTGTGCCTCTGCCTGGGACAACTGACCCTCCTAGTCCCTTCCTGTGTGTGTTGCACTTGGAATCTGTCAATGCACGTTGCAAACCTGTTAGACATTATTTTTTTATTTTTTGTATGATTGGCTGGCGCAGGGGCCCTAGGGGGGGCCTGGACCAATCCTACAGGGGCCCAGGCCCACCCTGGCCCCTGTCTAAAAACGCCCATGTCGCCTAGGGCCCCCAAAAGGATAGAAATGGATGAAGATCCAAATGCTCAGTGCCGAGCGAACGAACGCCACATCCAGGGAAGCCGGGGGGTTGGGTGGGCGGATAGACAGGGGGCCGGGTAGACAGGGGGCCCAGAATTGGGTTTTCATTACATTGCATGTATTGGAATGGGGGGGCCTTTCAGATGACTTTGTGCTGGGCCCAGCAAAAGCCGTTAGCAGCCCTGAATGTGGGAGTTGCAACATCCTCGCTGCCCAGATGACCAAGATGATCCAAACAGCTCAGTAGGGATGCACAATATATCGAAAATGTATCGAAATTGCGATATCAAGAGTGGCGATATGCATATCGTGAAAATGACTTAATTACTGCTAACGAGTAAAACATTTCTGTGTAGTCCAATCACTAGCTGGATATCAAAAAAGTATCCGCAAGAAGCCCCCCATGACCAAAGCCACGCTCCCGCCCCACACAGACCGACAAATTGGTGACAAGAAAAACGCTGTTCTATATTTCTTAACATTGTTTAAATATCGTTATTGAAATATTGCATGCTATTATCGAGTATCACATTATTTTCTGATATTGTGCAGCCCGAATGCTCAGTGCCGAGCGAACACAGTCTCCTCACTAGGGCTGTAATAATAATAATTGTATTTGTATAGCACTGTGTCATACAAGGCATGTAACTCAAAGTGCTTAACAAATGGGAAAAAACATTGTTAGAGATAGATTTAAAAGGAGAGGTATAGAGGAGAGGCAGAAAAAGCAGGAAGGCAGAGGAAGAAGAGATAGACAGAGAATGTAGAGTCATAAGGTCAACGTAGGTTAGGACCAGGATTCTTAGATGTGTAAGGTCCATAGTGGCTGGGCCTATCATAAGTCATAGATAGTCACACAGAGATTGGGCGCTCAGGTGCGGCCCCTGGTGGCATCAGGGGTGAGGAAAAACTCCCTTTCGCTCCCTTTCGTAACGATATTGGATCGAACCGAGAAATCGTGATACTCAGAGTTATGATACTGTATCTTGATGTAAGGAGGCAGTATCGTGATACGCCCTTTCAATGTTTTGTAATACTTCAGTCCAGAAAACAACCATATGATACAATGTGACAGTGCTTCCAAGCTTCAAATGAGATGCATTTCAGAAATCGTGGGGTGTATCAAACCGTAGGTCAAAAATCGTGATCTGAACCGAACCGTGAGTTGAGTGTATTGTTACAGCCCTACTCCTCACGGCCATTTCCTGTGTAGTGGCGTCTGTTTATACGCACTGCTCTGCTGTCTATGACCTCTCCTCTCCTCCTCGCACAAAAAAAACTGTTTGTAGGATAGACGGATGGAAAGTCTGCTTCTGTGCCAAAGATGAGCGCATCAAAACATTTTCTTTTTCTTTCACAGCTAAGCCAACCAAGCCTGTGCAATACCTCGTCCCAGATCCTCCCAAACCTGTCTCTTTGCTTTTGTAGCTTCTGTAATTTCAACTGTATTGTCGTGTCTGTCTACTACCACGTAATGATGTCTTTAAAAGATGAACAGAGATGAACAGTTTTCAAATTTATTGGTGGCAATTACTGCAAACTATTCCTTCTGAAAACGAATCCAACGCGACGCTCTCTCAGATGTACTGTATATGCGGAGCGAGACGGAGCCGTCTACCTTTTAGAGTGTGGGTTTTTGAACATTCTAAAAAGTATGTGTTCTATAACAATGCAAGATTCTAAAATTCCATATTGTATTGAATGACGCCCAGAATTCTATAGAACTTTCACTGCCCAAACATTCCCGTCACACCGGTGTGACGGTGCACTTTTAATGGAACAGACCTTGCCTTGCCCTGCCTCCTTGGCTAAAAGGAAGCGTTCAGGAGCCTTGAGTTTTCACGGTGACACTCGCAGATATGTTGCGTTAACTTCTGACAAACGCTGGAAGCAGATGTGTCTCACACAACAGCATTTTGATTATTGGAAGGTCAGGGGACTTGCGGATGAACTCCATTTTGCGGATATACCCTTTTACCGAAGCCATGGTCAGCTGTGGAATACAGCAAAGGGATTGGAAGGTCAGGAGACTTGCGGATGTACTCCATTTTGCGGATATATCCTTTTTTTTTCACCAATGTTGCGTTCTGACAAACTCTGGCAGCAGATGTTTCACACAACAGCATTTTGATTGGACGGTCAGGGGACTTGCGGATGGATGTACTCCATTTTGCGGAGCCATGGTCAGCTGTGGTATACATGCAAAGGGACTATTCTAGTGTTTCTCAACGGGGGCAGTACAGCCCCCCAGGGGGCGTTGTGGGGCTCTAGTGGGGCATTGAGAAGGATACAGCTGAGAGGGGGCGGCGCTCAGTTGCCATTGGGGGGCATTAGTGCATTTCCTTTTCTAATACTAAGGGGGGCATTTTCAGGCTTATGATGAGGCCAAGGGGCCGTTTGTTCAAAAAAAGGTTGAGAACCTCTGGACTATTCTGTCACACATGACCCTGAGATGAGAGCAGTTGACAGGCGTGCCAGCCTGAGAGTAGAGCTCTCTCTTCCCCTCCCCTCCCCTCCCCTCCCCTCCACCTAGACAGACATCTTCTCTTCCTGTTGCGTTCAAAGTCCTGGCATCGCGCCCGGCCCATGTTGACAGAACAAACAGGTTTTTAAAGAGATCCCCTGACCTGTCACCGTCAAACTGACGGCCGGCTGCCCTACAGTACATGCGGGCCGACCAAACACCAAACACAAAAACACTCACGGTGTTGACATGAGAGGACAAGAGGGAGGAGTGACTGATCTTAAAATTAAGTAGTTAAAAAGAGAAAAACACGCACATCCGTCTTGGGTGCAGGACCAGCAAAAATACCATGAAAAACTGAAAGAAAAGTCCACGACACCAAGCTCCCGTTGCTCTTTTTTTAATGTGACGTTTCGGGCAGCATGCCCTTCATCAGACATGGACTTTTCTTTCAGACCATGTCTGATGAAGGGCATGCTGCCCGAAACGTCACATTAAAAAAAAGAGCAACGGGAGCTTGGTGTCGCAGACTTTTCTTTCAGATCTTAAAATTAAAGCATTGATGACATTGCAGGAACAGAGAAAGGAAAGGGGGCAGGCAGGCAGGCGAGGCGGGTGGCTATTGTCCATCCATACAGTCCTATTTACTGCAGAGTAGCACACGTGCACATACACACACACACACACACACACACATGCACGCGCATGCACACGCGCGCATGCACGCACGCACGCACGCACACACGCACGCACGCACACATAAAACACACAAACACACAAGCACACACGCACGCACACGCTCACATACACACACACACAGTCTGACGTCAGAGCAACATTTGGCCCATTTTCACAAGGCGTGCGAGGCGACCTTGAGCTGTGCTGCGCTGGGCTGGGCTGCATACTTTGGCTAAATGTAATTCGTCGTCCTCCCTTGCGACTCATGATGTCTGACGTCACACACAGACGGAGGGGGGGAGAGAGGGGGGGGTGGGGGGTGGGGGTGGGAGTCCCACACAGGGGGGGAGAGAGAGGGAGGTGGGGGGTGGGGTGGAGGGGTGGGGGGTGGGTTGAAGGAAAATAAAACCTTCTGTTTTCAGCCAACACTGCTGTGCTATGCAACAAACAGCAAGGACCTGGCTCTGGCTGCAACCGACAATAATTCAGAGACTAGCGTTGTTTACTGCAAGTGACTTGCCTGCCTACGCAAGCCACATCCTCCCCCTCCAGTGTGTCGACCCCCCCCCCCCCCCCCCCCCCCCCCCCGTATAACTGTAAACAGAACAGCAGAGCGGCCCACGAGGAAAGAGGTCTCACATCCAGCTGTCTATCTGGCGCTTACGCCGGCCATGCAACAAGTCACCATGCAGGACAAATACTTTATTTTTATTTTTTAAAACCATTACATTATATTATTACATTTGACAGGCATTTATATCCTTTTTTAAGGCGTTTTTATTTGTTTAGCCGGCGTTTTTGTAAACGGACATACAAAAGAGGGCATGCTGTAGACAGCAATATACTGAGGTGTGGGGAGGAGGTGCAGGGTACACTACAGCAATATACTGAGGTGTGGGGAGGAGGTGCAGGGTACACTACAGCAATATACTGAGGTGTGGGGAGGAGGTGCAGGGTACACTACAGCAATATACTGAGGTGTGGGGAGGAGGTGCAGGGTAGGCTACAGCAATATACTGAGGTGTGGGGAGGAGGTGCAGGGTACAGCAATATACTGAGGTGTGGGGAGGAGGTGCAGGGTACACTACAGCAATATACTGAGGTGTGGGGAGGAGGTGCAGGCTACACTACAGCAATATACTGAGGTGTGGGGAGGAGGTGCAGGCTACACTACAGCAATATACTGAGGTGTGGGGAGGAGGTGCAGGGTACAGCAATATACTGAGGTGTGGGGAGGAGGTGCAGGGTACACTACAGCAATATACTGAGGTGTGGGGAGGAGGTGCAGGGTACACTACAGCAATATACTGAGGTGTGGGGAGGAGGTGCAGGCTACAGCAATATACTGAGGTGTGGGGAGGAGGTGCAGGGTACACTACAGCAATATACTGAGGTGTGGGGAGGAGGTACAGGCTAGAGCAATATACTGAGGTGTGGGGAGGAGGTGCAGGCTACAGCAATATACTGAGGTGTGGGGAGGAGGTGCAGGCTACAGCAATATACTGAGGTGTGGGGAGGAGGTGCAGGGTACACTACAGCAATATACTGAGGTGTGGGGAGGAGGTGCAGGCTACAGCAATATACTGAGGTGTGGGGAGGAGGTGCAGGGTACACTACAGCAATATACTGAGGTGTGGGGAGGAGGTGCAGGCTACAGCAATATACTGAGGTGTGGGGAGGAGGTGCAGGGTACACTACAGCAATATACTGAGGTGTGGGGAGGAGGTGCAGGGTACACTACAGCAATATACTGAGGTGTGGGGAGGAGGTGCAGGGTACACTACAGCAATATACTGAGGTGTGGGGAGGAGGTGCAGGGTACACTACAGCAATATACTGAGGTGTGGGGAGGAGGTGCAGGGTACACTACAGCAATATACTGAGGTGTGGGGAGGAGGTGCAGGCTACAGCAATATACTGAGTTGTGGGGAGGAGGTGCAGGGTACACTACAGCAATATACTGAGGTGTGGGGAGGAGGTGCAGGGTACACTACAGCAATATACTGAGGTGTGGGGAGGAGGTGCAGGCTACAGCAATATACTGAGGTGTGGGGAGGTGCAGGCTACAGCAATATACTGAGGTGTGGGGAGGAGGTGCAGGCTACAGCAATATACTGAGGTGTGGGGAGGAGGTGCAGGGTACACTACAGCAATATACTGAGGTGTGGGGAGGAGGCGCAGGGTAGGCTACAGCAATATACTGAGGTGTGGGGAGGAGGTGCAGGCTACAGCAATATACTGAGGTGTGGGGAGGAGGTGCAGGCTACACTACAGCAATATACTGAGGTGTGGGGAGGAGGTGCAGGGTACACTACAGCAATATACTGAGGTGTGGGGAGGAGGTGCAGACTACAGCAATATACTGAGGTGTGGGGAGGAGGTGCAGACTACAGCAATATACTGAGGTGTGGGGAGGAGGTGCAGGGTACAGCAATATACTGAGGTGTGGGGAGGAGGTGCAGGCTACACTACAGCAATATACTGAGGTGTGGGGAGGAGGTGCAGGGTACAGCAATATACTGAGGTGTGGGGAGGAGGTGCAGGGTACACTACAGCAATATACTGAGGTGTGGGGAGGAGGTGCAGGGTACACTACAGCAATATACTGAGGTGTGGGGAGGAGGTGCAGGGTACACTACAGCAATATACTGAGGTGTGGGGAGGAGGTGCAGGGTACAGCAATATACTGAGGTGTGGGGAGGAGGTGCAGGCTACAGCAATATACTGAGGTGTGGGGAGGTGCAGGGTACACTACAGCAATATACTGAGGTGTGGGGAGGAGGTGCAGGGTACACTACAGCAATATACTGAGGTGTGGGGAGGAGGTGCAGGGTACACTACAGCAATATACTGAGGTGTGGGGAGGAGGTGCAGGGTACACTACAGCAATATACTGAGGTGTGGGGAGGAGGTGCAGGGTACACTACAGCAATATACTGAGGTGTGGGGAGGAGGTGCAGGCTACAGCAATATACTGAGGTGTGGGGAGGAGGTGCAGGGTACACTACAGCAATATACTGAGGTGTGGGGAGGAGGTGCAGGCTACAGCAATATACTGAGGTGTGGGGAGGAGGTGCAGGGTACAGCAATATACTGAGGTGTGGGGAGGAGGTGCAGGGTAGGCTACAGCAATATACTGAGGTGTGGGGAGGAGGGGCAGGTACACTACAGCAATATACTGAGGTGTGGGGAGGAGGTGCAGGCTACAGCAATATACTGAGGTGTGGGGAGGAGGTGCAGGCTACACTACAGCAATATACTGAGGCGTGGGGAGGAGGTGCAGGGTAGACTACAGCAATATACTGAGGTGTGGGGAGGAGGTGCAGGGTACACTATAGCAATATACTGAGGTGTGGGGAGGAGGTGCAGACTACAGCAATATACTGAGGTGTGGGGAGGAGGTGCAGGGTACACTACAGCAATATACTGAGGTGTGGGGAGGAGGTGCAGGGTACACTACAGCAATATACTGAGGTGTGGGGAGGAGGTGCAGGGTACAGCAATATACTGAGGTGTGGGGAGGAGGTGCAGGCTACACTACAGCAATATACTGAGGTGTGGGGAGGAGGTGCAGGGTACACTACAGCAATATACTGAGGTGTGGGGAGGAGGTGCAGGGTACACTACAGCAATATACTGAGGTGTGGGGAGGAGGTGCAGGGTACAGCAATATACTGAGGTGTGGGGAGGAGGTGCAGGCTACAGCAATATACTGAGGTGTGGGGAGGTGCAGGGTACACTACAGCAATATACTGAGGTGTGGGGAGGAGGTGCAGGGTACACTACAGCAATATACTGAGGTGTGGGGAGGAGGTGCAGGGTACACTACAGCAATATACTGAGGTGTGGGGAGGAGGTGCAGGGTACACTACAGCAATATACTGAGGTGTGGGGAGGAGGTGCAGGGTACACTACAGCAATATACTGAGGTGTGGGGAGGAGGTGCAGGCTACAGCAATATACTGAGGTGTGGGGAGGAGGTGCAGGGTACACTACAGCAATATACTGAGGTGTGGGGAGGAGGTGCAGGGTACAGCAATATACTGAGGTGTGGGGAGGTGCAGGGTACAGCAATATACTGAGGTGTGGGGAGGAGGTGCAGGGTACACTACAGCAATATACTGAGGTGTGGGGAGGAGGTGCAGGGTACACTACAGCAATATACTGAGGTGTGGGGATGAGGTGCAGGCTACACTACAGCAATATACTGAGGTGTGGGGAGGAGGTGCAGGGCACAGCAATATACTGAGGTGTGGGGAGGAGGTGCAGGGTACACTACAGCAATATACTGAGGTGTGGGGAGGAGGTGCAGGCTACACTACAGCAATATACTGAGGTGTGGGGAGGTGCAGGGTACACTACAGCAATATACTGAGGTGTGGGGAGGAGGTGCAGGGTACAGCAATATACTGAGGTGTGGGGAGGAGGTGCAGGCTACACTACAGCAATATACTGAGGTGTGGGGAGGAGGTGCAGGCTACAGCAATATACTGAGGTGTGGGGAGGAGGTGCAGGCTACAGCAATATACTGAGGTGTGGGGAGGTGCAGGGTACAGCAATATACTGAGGTGTGGGGAGGAGGTGCAGGGTACAGCAATATACTGAGGTGTGGGGAGGAGGTGCAGGGTACACTACAGCAATATACTGAGGTGTGGGGAGGAGGTGCAGGGTACACTACAGCAATATACTGAGGTGTGGGGAGGAGGTGCAGGCTACAGCAATATACTGAGGTGTGGGGAGGAGGTGCAGGGTACACTACAGCAATATACTGAGGTGTGGGGAGGAGGTGCAGGGTACACTACAGCAATATACTGAGGTGTGGGGAGGAGGTGCAGGGTACAGCAATATACTGAGGTGTGGGGAGGTGCAGGGTACAGCAATATACTGAGGTGTGGGGAGGAGGTGCAGGGTACAGCAATATACTGAGGTGTGGGGAGGTGCAGGGTACAGCAATATACTGAGGTGTGGGGAGGAGGTGCAGGGTACACTACAGCAATATACTGAGGTGTGGGGAGGAGGTGCAGGGTACACTACAGCAATATACTGAGGTGTGGGGAGGAGGTGCAGGGTACACTACAGCAATATACTGAGGTGTGGGGAGGAGGTGCAGGGTAGACTACAGCAATATACTGAGGTGTGGGGAGGAGGTGCAGGGTACACTATAGCAATATACTGAGGTGTGGGGAGGAGGTGCAGGGTACAGCAATATACTGAGGTGTGGGGAGGAGGTGCAGGGTACACTACAGCAATATACTGAGGTGTGGGGAGGAGGTGCAGGCTACAGCAATATACTGAGGTGTGGGGAGGAGGTGCAGGGTACACTACAGCAATATACTGAGGTGTGGGGAGGAGGTGCAGGGTACACTGCAGCAATATACTGAGGTGTGGGGAGGAGGTGCAGGGTAGGCTACAATATACTGAGGTGTGGGGAGGAGGTGCAGGGTACAGCAATATACTGAGGTGTGGGGAGGAGGTGCAGGGTACAGCAATATACTGAGGTGTGGGGAGGTGCAGGCTACAGCAATATACTGAGGTGTGGGGAGGAGGTGCAGGCTACACTACAGCAATATACTGAGGTGTGGGGAGGAGGTGCAGGGTACACTACAGCAATATACTGAGGTGTGGGGAGGAGGTGCAGGCTACAGCAATATACTGAGGTGTGGGGAGGAGGTGCAGGCTACAGCAATATACTGAGGTGTGGGGAGGAGGTGCAGGGTACAGCAATATACTGAGGTGTGGGGAGGAGGTGCAGGGTACACTACAGCAATATACTGAGGTGTGGGGAGGAGGTGCAGGCTACAGCAATATACTGAGGTGTGGGGAGGTGCAGGCTACACTACAGCAATATACTGAGGTGTGGGGAGGAGGTGCAGGCTACACTACAGCAATATACTGAGGTGTGGGGAGGAGGTGCAGGGTACACTACAGCAATATACTGAGGTGTGGGGAGGAGGTGCAGGGTAGGCTACAGCAGTGCTCCTAAAACTTTTTCAGCGAGGACCCACTTTTGGACCAACGAATATTTTTGCAACACCCCCACCTATTCAAAAGCAATTGTTTATCGTCCAATTTTTTTTCCAATAAAGAGTACAGCATCTCAGAAGAGGCAGGTCTGAAACAGTGTATAGATCCTGTTCATAAACAAAAGTCCACTCTAGGGCTGGGCGGTATACCGTTTAAAAAAAACGTGATAACGGTTTTCACCTACACAAGGTTCACTTTTTGATGAGAGAAGGGTTTTTTTTACATTTTTATTCCAAAAAAGTGATTAAAATAGAAATGGAGATTTATTAAAATTCAGGATTTTATCTAAATTTTAAATTTAATTTCAGCCTTTTCTTCAGAAACATTGAGATGTGGGGGAAAATCGCTGCTTATGAAAAAAAAAATTGTGCAGAGAACCGTGATATTAATTTTCATCAAGAAAACCGTGATACGCATTTTTTCCAGAACCGCCCAGCCCTAGTCCCCCACTTAACGCAAAAAAAAAGCCCTGCTGTTTAGAGTTGACTTCAAGAGGCCGCTATGACTCAGCACTTGTGTCCTGTTTGACGGCTGGCTGGCTGGGGGAAGTTAGAGTTGGCTTGGCATCAGACGGCAGGCAGGTCACCACTGGCTTGGCCTTTCCATTAGCGCCATCCATCTTAACCTCTCTGCTGCCTTCAAAACAGAGGAGGCCTACACCATTTAGGCTTTTCTTGGACGTCATTGTTTTTTCTGTTGTTGCTTTTGTCTTGTCATCCCCCCCTACACACACACACTTTTTGTGTGCTCTTAATTAGGGACGTCAACAATTGCTCGATTAATTGACATCAGTCACTATCTAATACATTTACTGTGTATCATGAATACACTCTCGACACTATTCAACAGTCAGCTAAATGTTATCTTAACGGTATTGTGCTTTTCTGCAATTGATAAGAGTATATGCAAACAACACACATCGTTTGATCCACAGTCTCAGTCCCATGACTTTGCTATTCAAGGGTAAAGGTCTAAGTTACTATGTGTGTGTGTGTGCGTGTGTGCGTGCGTGTGTGTGTGTGCGTGCGTGTGTGTGTGTGAGTGAGTGTGTGTGTATATGTGTGCGTGCGTGTGTGTGTGAGTGAGTGTGTGTGTATATGTGTGTGTGTGTGTGTGTGTGTGTGTGTGTGTGTGTGTGTGTGTGTGTGTGTGTGTGTGTGTGTGTGTGTGTGTGTGTAGAGTAGAGTAGAGTAACTTTATTAATCCCCAGGGAAATTCAGGAGGAGTGTGTGTATGTGTGTGCGTGCGTGCATGCGCGCGCGCGCGCGTGTGTGTGTGTGTGTGTGTGTGTGTGTGTGTGTGTGTGTGTGTGTGTGTGTGTGTGTGTGTGTGTGTGTGTGTGTTTCAATGTGAGATATGGAGTCTATGGGCCACACAAACACGCAGCAGCAGCAGAGTGCAGCA
>NC_085857.1:7740041-7850041 GCF_034702125.1 Engraulis encrasicolus | reverse complement strand
ATCAACATCCTCGCTGACGTCTCTGGAGCAGGGTTGCCAGATGAGGCTGATGATTTCCAGCCCAAAAAAATGCTCAAAACCCGCCTAGAAGCACAAAATCCCGCCCAATTCTATTGATTTCTATGGCAGAAATTGGGCGTTTTTTTCTGCTAAATGCCATTTTTACCCGCACACGGCCATCCTAAGCAGCCCAATTAGGCGGGAAACAGCCCAATCTGGCAACACTGCTCTGGACTTGCACCTCACTAAGGACTGTAAGGGAGGTGGGGGGTAGGGGAGGACAGCAGTTCTCCCTCTCTTTCGACAGAGGACTGGGAGGGAGTAGGAGAGGACATTTTCATTTTCTCTTGCTCGCTGAAGAATGTGAGATGTGAAGATGTGAAAACACTTTGTCAGAGGTCCAGTTCCACAGCGTCTGACAGGAAGCCACATCTTTAATCTGACCGCTTGACAGAAAGCCACATCTATTTTGGCGACTGATCAAAGTTGTTACCGTAAGTCGCCGAGTAGCTGACTGGGGAAGGTATTTGCCAGACGCGCGTTTCCAAAAAGGTTTCATGACCATCCTTGTTTGCGTTTGATTCCTTTATTTACTTCTCTTGTTTAAAAGGTTAAAAGTTCAGGGTTTCCATTGACATGGTTACACTTCATAGGATTCATCAGGGACAAACGAAGCCATTGTGCAAAGGTGCAGAAAGTGCCAGAGATGTGCAAACTAAGCAAGTACAGGAGCCGTTCTAAGCATACACGCTGCGGACCGGTGTAGCGTGGCCCAAGCAAGCGGTAGCAAGTGCATGTTAACGCGGTCAACAGAAAGTAGGCCTTCCCCGACACCTACTCTACTACTACTAACCCACCATTACCAAGCGCCCAGGTGAAATACTAAATTATCCTCACCACGTGACCCAAGCAAGCGCACGTCACCTCCCAAGCCTGTCAATCACAATCTAAAAGTGAAATCTGTCCGCAACACCATCTTTAATCTGACTGCCTGGTTATCTGGCTGAGGACACAAATCATCAAACTTGTACATTATTTTAAACGTCATTATGTGCATAAACGGTAGGAATACAGTGTAGTGTTAGTAATTTTTAATGCTACCTACTCAGATAAATGCCTAAAGGGAGTACCCTGGTCTTCGCACACTTAGGAAGGCACGCGTCGAAACGCATCTGTGCACACAAAAACAACAACAACAAGAACAGTTTGATGCAAGGTGCCCCTTTCAGTTTGATTTGGTGCCCTGGTCTTGCCATCTGTAAACCTCTAGTCAATTTACATTTCCCTCCACATTATGTCTGGGTCGGGTCTCCTGGGAGGAGATTAGTCATGTCATCATGTTACCAGACAACATGGCATCGCAGCGGTAGGAGGGAGGGGGTCTATGAGGACGTATTACATACGTACACTCAGGCTGAGGCTATTATGCAACCATGTTTTTTTGGCAATAACTGGAAAAATGTTGGTGTCGTTTCTTTCTTTCGCTCATGTTTGGATTTCACCATAAAAAGTAGAGAGCAACAGCACCAATATTTTTCCAATTATCGCCAAAAAACATGGTTGCATAATAGCATTAGCCTCGCTGTACGAGCAGATTACATGTCACATTCAAACGTTAATGACTGTCATCAAACGCACATTTCAAACTTGAACAAAGTTCATTCTCCTAGTCCAGTAATCGTTACTCAATTCAGCCGTTCGCATCGCAATCAATGGCCGTTGCAGAACCTTTGCATGAATTAAAAAATGAGTGTGACGGTATGGTACAATTACCTTAGAAAAAAGGCACTCCTTATGAATGAAGATGCCGATGCAGAAGGGCTACAGACACAACAACAACACCAGGTCAGCTTTTTTTTGCAAAGTAAACAGAAAGCGAGTTTGATCTTTAGTAATGGACACTTTAGTAATGTGCTGAGCCAGCACCTCTTCTACGCCAGCGTAGCAGGAGATCATTCAAAACGAGTTTATAAAAGGTGACAGGAAAGAGGCTGCAGTAGAGCTCACTGTGATGCATCATGGGGCGTGAGGTGGGAGAGGAGTGATGCATGATGGGTCGTGAGGTGGGAGAGGAGGCAGGTGGGGAGTGCGTTACAATATGCGACCTTGCCTCCTCCACTTGTGCTTGCCTCCTCATCCCGCCTCCTGGCCCCTCCTCCATGGAGAAAACGATAAAGTTTCTCAGCTGTCAGCCTAGCCACAACAACTTTTGAGGGACTGTTTTTCATTCACCATCCCAATTGCAAATGAGAAAAAGACTGTACAATTGAGCTTTTGCAAGATATTGAAATATAATGCTGTTTCCAGTGATGTCATCATGACATATTACTTCCTGGTACGAGGAGACAAGCACAAGCGGAGGAGGCAAGGTCGCATATTGTAACACACTCACCGTCTTGTGGAACTGATTAACAAGAGGCTTCATCTGCAGACATAAGTGACTAGCAACTAGCTAGTCAAGATAATCAAGATAATCAAGATAATCGGCTACTTCAGTTCACAACGATAGGTCCAAGTAACGCATTGCAGAAATAAGGTCAAAACAGTCCACTTTTGATGAGGGAAATGTATTCATTTTTCGGTTCCAATAGTATTGTGATAGAGGAGTTAACATGGTATTTGAAGCTTAATGTCTTCATGTTTATCTGTTTTTGTTTGGAGGACACACACGAGAGTTGAAGCTTCTGTTTGCAGACACACATACTGTATGTTTTGTGTTCTCTTTTGAAATATCATGGACACGCACGCACGCACGCACGCACCCACCCACCCCCACACACACACACACACATACACACACACACACACACACACACACAGACACAGACACACACACACACACACACACACGCCATGATCGTCAATTAGGAAGATTTCCGACACTGCGATCTGCGGTCATTGCGGACAGTAGCTCGAGTGGAGTGGATGTTTCGTGTTCTCTTTTGAAATATCATGGACGGACACACACGCACACGCACACACACGCACACACACACACACACACACACACACACACACACACACACACACACACACACACACACACACACACACACACGCCATGATCGTCAATTAGGAAGATTTCCGACACTGCGGTCATCTGAGTGGACTGTTGTTCTCCAGTTCCTTCTGCCTGGTAATACCAAATACTACCAATTAAAGGGATTTAATTCAATTGCAAGTGGAGGTGAAAGCCTCCATCCATCCTGAAGCAAGTGAAAGTGTGAGTCTCATCACTCAGACCTGAAAGCATCCCGAGCGAGCGAGCGCTCGTAAAAATAAAAAGGTGCCGTTAAGAGGAAAAGGCATCTGACATCTGAACATCTGCTCATGTTTGTGTTTCCGAGGTTGTAAAAGACCCTGAGAGGGTTTTTGTGGGTAGTGAGTGGCTGACAGGGGGGTGCATTCCAATATGCGACCTTGTGTCCTCCACTTGGGCTTGTGGCCTCACGTTTGGCTGATGCCCCGCCTCCGTGGAGAAAACAATTACGTTTCCCCGCTGTCAGCCTAGCCACAATCATTTTTGGAGGACTATTCTTCATGCACCGTCCAGTTTGCAAATGAAAAAATGACTTTACAATTTGAGCTTTTGCGAGATATTGAAATATAATGCTGTCGTCAGTGACGTCATCACATCGTATTACTTCCTGGTACGAGGCCACAAGCACAAGTGGAGGATGCAAGGTCGCATATTGGAACGCACCCTTAGTGTCGTGATGATGGGAAACACCATTGCCATGATGGGATACTAGGAAGTGATGGGGGGGGGCTGAGCGGCCAAACAGAACATGATGCCACATGCACTCAAAAACTCACATTAACACACGAGCACACATAACATATGCAACCATTAACATCTGAGGTCTAAGGCTTTTCAGAGGCTTTTAGGCTGCTTGCACCACCCTAACATTTTCAAGTATTTTCATTTCATATATATATATATATATGGGACCTGGAAGGTCTGAGGTTTCTAATGGTGTGACTTATATGTTTCAATGACAAAAACTCACAGAGTTACAGATTTGATTTTGGAGACACATTGCCCTCTGAAGGGCACTCGGACCTCAGAGGGTTAACATCTGAAGAGTTCAGATGCAAAACCCCCTAAGCGCCTTTTCAGAAAATAATCTTAATTCATTTTTATTTAATACAAAGCTTTCAAAATTGCATATTTTAAATTTTATTTATGTAATATAACTATTTATATGTATTATCAAGTACATGAATGTAAACCAAACCAACAACGGGGTTCTCTAAAAATATAGAAGTGCAGGTCTTCAGAAATGGAGTTAGGGGGTTTTGCATCTGAACTCTTTCAGAAGATGCACTAGACTCCAAGACACCACACCCGCAAACGTGCACCACTTTCATGTACTTTTACTCCTAGTAAAAAAATCGGTAACTTAACACTTTACTTGATGCCGGTGTCATACGTATGACATAATGGTGTCATAACATTGTCATATTGTAGTCATGAATGTGTCATAAACATTATGTCAATGTCATAAACATTGTATGACTTTGTCTTTAAGTGAAAGTCGGTTATGACAAAGACAGGCCTAAGAATGTCAACTTTTCATGGTCATGAAAACATTTATGACATTGGCATTATGTTTATGACTCGTTCATGATACTATTATGACACTGTTATGTCATAGGTATGACGCCGGCGTCAAGTAAAGTGTTACCCAAAAATCTTAATCTTTCAGAGGAGGTGTTTGTTGTGAGGATGGCCGTCTTCAAAATAAAATAAAGTGCACTGTTGAGCCATGAGCTGCTACCCTACCTGACAGAGCTGCATTTAAGCAGTCAGTCCGTCAGTCGGGGGTCGGGGACATTACCGCCGCCCGTGGGCATATCTAGTGCCATAAACCCTTCGCGACTCCATGACAACCATAATCCTCTAGCCGCAGGCAGTGTAGCTGCCCTACACTACACTAACGGTACAGTGCTCTCTTGCTCGCTGTCGCTCTCACTCTCACTCTCTCTCTCTCTCTCTCTCTCGTTCTCGCTCTCGCCCTCACTCGCTCTCTCTCTCTCGGTCAGCACTCAAGGAGAGTCTGCAATCAACATAAACTAGGAAATCTGAACCTGGCTGTGAGGATTAGCTGTCAACAGCAGGGCCATATGTTTACAAGAGGCCACTCTACTCTCGCTCCGTTCGCCTGCCTGGCAGACAACTTCAGCAGCTCAGTCCAACAGCGCTGTGCTGTATTGTACTAGCTTCAGCTCTCCAACCACCTACTGTAGCCTACAGCTATGGCATCCAGTCACATCTCTCACACATTCTCCCTCCAGGACACTTCAGTAGAGTCAGAGTCCAACAGCGCTGTGCTGTGCTGTACTGGCTTCAACTCTCCAACCACCTAAGCCAGTGGTGCTCAAACTGTGGTACGCGTACCACTGGTGGTACTTGAGACATCTCTGGTGGTACTTAGAAGAATTCATTTTCTGTGCATTGATTTGAAGCAAGCAAGCAAGAAATTTCAAAGCAAACTTGCACTGAATGTGACCATAGCTGTTGATGCCGTTATGAACCTCTCCTGTATTGACTGGCAAAAGTGAATATGGAAGGCCTTTGCTGCGATATTCTAATGTTGGTTGTCAAGGTGGTACTCAGAGAGCTCAATATTTTCTCGGATGGTACTTGACACAAAAAGTTTTAGAACCACTGACCTAACCTACAGCTTTGGCATCCAGTCACGTCTCTCTTCTCCCTCCAGGAGACACAGTAATGGAACTGGGTGCTAATGAAGGCCAATCCCGGCTTAGCTTCTAAGCACTTTTAGTGAAAGTGAAGTGGAAGCTCACCTATAAAACTCCCACTCCCATTGTCATTGTGACACAGCACTCCACACAAGCACACACAAGTGAACACTGCATACGGCACACAACAAAATTGCATTTATGCAAGGGGGCAGCCCCCAATGGCGGCCCAAGGGAGCAGTGCGGCGGGACAGTACCATGCTCAGGGTACCTCAGTCATGGAGGTGGATCGGGGAGAGCACTGGTTAATTACTCACCACACCCACCTGGCGGGTCGGGAGTCGAACCGGCAACCTTTGGACTACAAGTCTGACGCCCTAATCGCTTACCCATGACTGCCCCATGTAGCGGTGATACCCCCCCCCCCTTCACAGTAACACCTTGAACGTGACCTTGTAGATCTGCACTACCAGCGACTGAAATATTTAATGAATGTATGAAAATATGGTTTGAATATTTTTCCGTGTGCAAGAGAATACTGAAATCTTAAGTGTTTGATTTCTGTGTAGGTGGAGAGTGTGCACTTCTGTTTACATTTGCATGCTAAGCAGTTTGTAATTAGCTACACCAGTCGATGGCGTGTCAGAAAAAGTAAACAGTTTTGCCACAAACAGTTTGCCATGAGTAAACCTCCCTAGTAAACCCCTGTCTGTCTGTCTGTCTGTCTATCTCTGTCTCTCTCTGTCTCTCTCTGTCTCTCTCTCTCTCTCTCTCTCTCTCTCTCTCTCCCCCTTCCCTTGCTCTCTTGTTTTCTCTCTCTCTCTGTGTGTCTCATTCTATCTGTCTCTCTCCGTTCAAGCCACGATTGGTCCCTGCCGAGTGTGTCAGAGGCAATTACACTTGTTCCAAGACACAACGCTGGAGGAAGGGCTAACCACAGGGGTCCCCAGGCCAGACCCCCTAACCCCCCCCCCACCATAAAGCACGAGCATCTCACCGCCCAGCTATAGTGTGCTGTGCCGTGTTTCAACACTGCTGTTGCTGGGGCAACAGGGGGCTGGCTGCGTTCCATTCCGTCCTACTACATCTGTGCTGCACAACAATGCACAGACTAGACATGTAACTTACAGAACGCCAAACATGTGTCATCCAGATCCAGGCCTCGAACACTCCCCATGTTGCGCTAAGTTTTTGAACAGCAGTGATTTGGCGTTTTTTTTCAACATAACCGTTGGAAGGAAGCAGCTGTAGAGGCTGTGGAATGCAGTGTTGCCAGATTGGGCTGTTTCCCGCCCAATTGGGCTACTTAGGATGGCCAATTTTTGCCATAGAAATCAAACGAATTGAGCAGGATTTTGTGCTTCTAGGCGGGTTTTGGGTTTTTTGGGCTGGAAATCATCAGACTCATCTGGCAACCCTGCCGGAATGCTCAGAAGAGGAGTTCCAAAAATCGCTAAGCGCCGCTGAGCTGCGTGTCCTCCCCGTGTTGTTAGCTGGGCTTTGATGTCTAAGCACTCGCGCCGCAGGGCAATGTTCATCCATTTCAAATAGACGCCCACAGAGTCAAACGTGTACGCAGGGAAACCGACAGGCACGGGGGGGAGGGGGGGGACAAAGGGGTCAGTTGTCCCGGGCCCTGGAAGATAGGGAGGGGGCCCAAAATTGGGTCCTCATTACATTTAATGTTTTATTGGGTAGGGGGCCCTTTCAGATGACTTTGTCCTGGGCCCCATCCAAAGCTGTCAGCGGGCGGCCCTGTGTGTACGTGTAGCATGAGCGAGGGCACTCTAGATTTTCCAGAGCGGGGTCGCGGAGGTGGTTGCATAAGAAGCTGATGAAGAAGAAGAAAAAGAAGAAGAAGAAGAAGAAGAAGAAGAAGAAGAAGAAGAAGAAGAAGAAGAAGAAGAAGAAGAAGAAGAAGAAGAAGAAGAAGAAGAAGAAGACGAAGACTGCCTGCGCTCTCTCAAGGTTGAGCTAAGACAGACGCTGCCGTGGATGTGAAACAACAAGCTCTCCTAATGGCAAACATCATCAGCCCCCCCCCCCCCCCCCCCCCCGCCAAGTGGGAAGACCTTATCGGTGTCCCCGGCCTCACAGATGTATCCTGGCAGATTTGGCACGCTGCACTTTTCTCGCCCAACACAGAGCAACCAAAGTCTACATAACTCAATACATCAATTGAACTGACACTGACTAACTTAATCACTTCATTGGAAAGAAAAGAATTATGTGGGGAAGTTCAAACAAGTTACTTCTGTACCGAAGTTATAAAAGCATTTTTTTTTGCCTCCAGACACTAAAGCCTGGCATATGAAAAACCCAGAGATGCATCATGGTTATCCCACAATCATTTGTATCTATAAGAGAGATGGCAACAAACTCTCTGAGTCTGGCGGTGACCTATTTAGCTGAGTGAGGAATTCGACATGGCTCGGGTAGGAGGCGAGGAGGAGATGTGTCAGCCAGCATCAGTTCAGCAGTAGACATGGACCCATGCAGTAAGACTGTCAGCTAGGCCTGCACGATATTGGACAAATATGTGATACACAATAACATGACTGTATACCGCGATATCGATATTACTCGCAATATTTATACATATGTTTTCCCCTCTCTACTTGCCATTCTACACTTTATCATGTATGAAACAACTGAGAGCAATGTTTTATTTCCAAAAACATGTCTTATTCGGAAAAAAAACATGGCTAATATACAGCATCAACTTAAAATGTCAACCTTTTGAATACCTTTTTTAGCCTTTTCACCAAATTAAAAATTAAAAAGGAGGCATCACGATATACAACCAACTTATACGGTGTATTGCATGCCGTGATATTGCGATATCGATACATTTTCGATATATCGTGCAGCCCTACTGTCAGCATTATTTTTGCCCAAGCTGTAGTAGTCAGCCATAGGATACAATTGATATATTATTAACACGATGTGTAGTCTTAATGCAGTGTCCAGTACAAATTAATCTGTCACTTCTAAAAAAAAATCAGTTGGAGTAGAATTAAAAACTACAAGATCCTTTGTGACTTTGATGGCGCCAATTCTATTGATATACAACAAAAATACTGTACCAAACAGCAGTGGTGGACAAAGTAAAAGTAAAATAAAGAAACACAGTTTCTTTCCAACACAGGTAACGTATCTGGGTAAAAAGTAGACCAATGTACTTGTCATACGATAAGCTGATTCTGCACAGGTTGGGTTGACTTTGTGGTGGGTCCTTGTTAGGTTTTATTGTTTTTCAGTAATAACAAAGTCTATCTCAATAGGTAGGTAAAATGGAGTAAACGGTGTCACAGCTATATAATATCTTGTGCTACTGTTGTAATTACACCACGAATGTACTTTTACTTTTACTTTTTCCACCACTGCCAAACAGAGAAGCGAATTGACTCTAACCAATCCCTGAAGTTTCAGAAAAGATATGCACATCTCTAGCTTACTGCTTTACTCTCAAATTCTCGTATTGTAGGCCTATGCCTTGATGAGTAGGCTACACTGTGCATGAACTAACCGAACACACAGCAGGCATCTGGAAAGAAGTTTATTCCAGAGCATTTTATTCCACCACAGCTACACTGCATCACACTCTTAATGGTCATCAACTGTAGGATTACTGGTCCAGCCGTGTAGGCTATTTTTATTTCACTTTGAACAGCAGGAAGGAAGGAAAAAATGCCAGCACACTAAGCAAAGTGGACCAATCCTTTGGATGCATTTCGGGGGCGATGTGTTTCTTTCTTTCTTTTCTTTTTTTTTCTTCCTCTTTCCACCCATCCACCCTCTAGCGATGCCAGAGCCTATGTGCCAATTTGTGTTTGATTTCTCTCCCATTGTCTCCCTTCTCCTAGTGTGGCTAACAAGGGGGCCAGGAGCGTGACTCCGTCCTCAAAGCCGCGTGGTCAGGGCCGGGTTAACGCACAGGATAGATATGGCTGCAGCCTAGGGCCCCCACCTGCTAGGGGCCCCTTCATTGGCCAAAAGTGAAAAATTGCAGAATTGTGACAAGATGAAATATTGAAAATTAATCTCTGGTGTTGAGTACAATTGGTAGACATGGTATCCTAAATTCATAGCTCGTAATTATGACACTGTCTATGTAAATCTGCCACAAAAGTTGCCCTCCAGGGGGCCCCACAGCAACCTGTAGCCTAGGGGCCCCAGGCCATTTTAATCCGGCCCTGCTTGTGGTGGTCCCTTGCAATGTGAGGAATGTCTTGGGGGAAGAAAGCGAGCGTCTGTGACGATGCCTCTGCTGCACGGCACGCCTCATCATCATAGACAAGACAACAAAGCAAAACACGACCACCGTACTGGGGGAATGGCTGCAGCCGCGAGCCTTTAATTAGTGCCATGGATGGTTGTTGCCATGGGGACCAAACTATTTTTGAGAAGGTGGCATATAAAGGTATAGCCTAGCCTAGCCTAGCCTAGCGTGCGAGTCGAGTCGAGTCGACTGAAGTGAACGCTGACTGGAGAAGAGGAAATTGGGTTTGACCAGCAGGGCCGTTAGGTGATTGACAGATAGGCAGGCGGGGAGGACAAGACTGATGAGCTAATTGTCCAGAGCTCGCTTAATTGCGTGTGGCGGCTGTATGCGCCCAGAGGCCTGCCTCAGGTCGTCATCTGGTCACAGGCTTGTGCGTTTTGACACGCAAATCACTTTGAAAGGGGAATTGCAGGTTTTTTCACTCAATATGTCAGATCGTCTATTTTCTCTCTCACTGAACACTACAGGTTGCCGTGGTGCACTAGACCCACATTGAATCAAGTGGAGGAAGGCAGGCAGTGAAATTCTCTTGCTGTTGACTGGGGCTACTGCAGCATGACTAGACTACAGGTTTTTATCTCAACTAGAACTGACATAGGCTACATGAATAAATAGCGGCTCCTATGTTGACACTTCCAGCTCAAAGCAGTCATTCCACAGTCTGAATTAAGCTACCTTGTCACGTCTCGTGGAGTAACGGAGTTGGGCTTTCACGGCTTTCACGGCTTTCACTTTCACAATAACTAACCAGCACTAACCAGTTTCCAGAAGTTGTAAAGAATGCACCCACCAGACATTTTAAAATCTAGACTCAAGACAAAGTTGTTCGCTGATGCTTTCAGACAGCAGCATTTTTAATCCTTTTTCTTTGAAACTAATTATAACACATGATCCGTTTTAGAGTCTTATTTTAAGGTTCTTAATTTTCTGTGATCCACTTTGATATGCTTTAATCTTTTTATTCTAATTATTTATGCTTTTACCTTGATGTTTCAAGTTTTTCATTCTTTCTTGTTACTTGTATTCTTTTTTCTGTGAAGTACATTGAAATTGCACTTGTGTCTGCAATGTGTTATATAAATAAACTTAACTTCACTTGGTGTTTCATGTTTCGTTAAAATTGGAATAATCCCAAACAAGTCCTTTGTTTGGAGGATTAAGACTTGTTCTAAGTGAATACTCAGGTAGGACACTGAATAGCGGTGTAAATAATAATAGAAATGTATCAATGCATCGATCCTACGGCCGACGATTAAATCGAATCGCATCGTATTGTGGGGCATTCTTAAGTATTGAAAATAATCGAATCGCTGGCCCCTGTCCAATGTCCTAGTTCCATAACATAATAGAAGTATAAAAGTTATTGGGAAAAATCGAATCGGATCGTATCATATCGTGGGGAACTCTTAAGTATCGAAAATAATCCAATCCAGGGCAGGAATTTCGCGAGGGCCATGAGGGCCATGAACCTCGTGCCCTCCCACTTTGGCCTTGTGCCCTTGAAAAAATGTCTGTCATAAGGACACAGTGGCCTTGATGCACTCTCTGATGCCCTCTCAAGTGGCCCTGCCCCTAAAATGACGAAATTCCAGCCCTGATCCAATCCCTGCTTTAAGAAATCGATATCATATCGTATTGTGCATTTACACCCCTAACACTGAACTTGCTTTCTGGATCATCCTTCACCCACTCTTTCCATATCCACTAATGGCTAGATGTAGGACAGATGAAACAGAAGTCCAAATCAATGGAGAAACAGCTTTTCCTCTGATTAACAGATGAGTCAGGAAAGCCAAACAAGATGTTTCCATTATTGGGTTGTTCATTGCCTTGGTAATGGGTTTGTTTACGGTGCTGAAGTCAATTGTTTGCTTTGTTAAAAGGGTTTATTGTCCTCCAGACAAGATGCTTGGGGTTCTTTCTGTATGACGGTCAAGAAGGACTAAATAAGACGAGAGAGAGAAAAAAAGAGGCCTCAACATGACCACTCGATAGTGTTGCCAGATTGGGCTGTTTCCCTGCCCAATCCCAATTGGGCTGTTTGGGACGTCGTCTGCAGGTAAAAATGACAGGCTTTTCCTGTAAACTTATGGCCATAGAAATCAATAGACTTTAGTGCATATTGGGCGGGATTTAGAGCTTCCAGATGGGTTGTATGCCGTTTTTTTGGGCTGGTAATCATCACTCTCATCTGGCAACCCTGCCGGCACTCGACGTGACTCAGAACTGAAAAGCTGAAATCACCCGACTGAGTGCCCTGGCCTGGCTGACTGACTGTGCCAGCTCACAATATGCCCTCTGTTGCCCGGGCAGTCAAGTCCAGTCTCTCAACACTCCCCTTCTACCATCGCCGGGGCAATGGGCATCAATCCAATCCAGTCAACCGCCCATATGAAAAAGTCTTATTAAAAATGCATATGGATTATATCTGTTCCATAAGAATATTATAAGGGTCATACAAGGCACAAACCCACATATACAAATCTAACTATTTTTTTTATTCATTTTCAGTCATATATGCCATACACAATTTATGTTCGTATAAGTAAAAAGATTGAAAAATAGTGCTGTTTTTGGATGAATGCCAATCAGATGTGTGCTGTATTTGTGCCATGTTGTTGTTGTATGTGTTACAGTAGGCCCTATGTGTATGCCATATTTAAAGGTGCACCATGCAATATTTGTTGTAGCTTATTTCCAGCTAGGGTGACCACCTGCTAATAAGTCCAAGGGGGGACAAGGGGTAGGTCTATGCTTCGGAAGGACAATGTGGGACAGACACCCCCCACCCCCCCAACATTTGTATTTAGGCAATATAGGCCTATATATATTCAAAGTGATGTAGGCTAGGGTGCATCAAAAAATGCTTTTTTCAGCCTATTGATCTGTCTGGGTGATAAAAGTGTTCCACTGCATGTACAAATAACACATGCAAAATATTTTTGCAATCCATGGGTGTTTACAGGTCCAACGGAATATGAGCTGATATGAAGGAACTGTGGATTAACTGCGTCAGTCTTTTCCAATTCAACGAAACCCTCCCACCTAATAACTTGGACTGTTTTTGTGATTTTGTTGAAATATTTTAACCTAAATATTTAAATGAAATAAAACCACTTTGACATATGTAAAATAACAGATTCCTAATTAACTATAATCATCATTACCCCCAAAAATAATAGATATAAGTATTTCCGAGAAACTGGGAAATTCACACACTGACACACAGGCTAAGCAAAAGGAAAAAAATCTTCAGTTTTGGATAGAATGATGTTGTAATAAATAAAGGCCTCATGAAAATCAGAGTGTTTGACTCTGAGTTTGTTAGGCATGGTGAATAACTGTTGAGCTGATCTTCAGCCATGGAGGGACTTTGAATTCTTACTTGCAACTCTCACAAGTAATTTCTGAAAGGACTTTACTCTGGTGTCTACAGGACACAAAGCAGGTCTGGCACCACAGTCTTGATTCCACCAGACATCCTCAGCCGGCCAAATCTTGTGTCACTGGCTACAAGGTTGAAGATGACTCCTATGCAGCAAGCTGCTTTCACACGTGGCCTGATCTCAGAGTCAGGTGGTGGTGATTTGTCAAAAGTTTCCACATCCTATGCCACAGCAGATCGATCACGCCGTAAAGTGCTGAAGACCATCAGTGAGGAATGCCATGAGCAGTGGATACCACCTGCCTTGTGCACCCTGCACTGGGACAGCAAGTTGACGCAGACACTTGACAATGTGCGCCAGAAGGAAGAGCGCCTGACAGTTGTTGTTGGAGATAATACACAGCTGAAGTTGCTTGGTGTGCCTGCATATACAAAGGGGGCTGATGAAGCTTGTGGAACTATCATTGGCAACCTAACATGCAAATTGCTCCAAATTGCACTGTCATCATGTGGCAATAGGTGCCAATTATCCCTCAGACGAGAGAACAGTGCAACCTCTGGTGAGCGTGACACCTCCAGTCTGAGGTCATTAAATATTTGACTGAGTAGCACCTCGCCAATGTGATGGCGGCACCCAGACCACAGCAGTGGTCGTCCCAGTGAAAGCTGTATGGCTATGCAGGCTGCGCTCAGATGGCCAGTATTTGAAGCCGTGGTATCAAATGCCATATTGACAACTTGATTGGTGCATTGCCATTCTTGGAGCAATTTGCATGATTTTTTTCCTTTTGCTTAGCCTGTGTGTCAGTGTGTGAATTTCCCAGTTTCTCGGAAATACCTATATCTATTATTTTGGGGGGTACTGATGATTATAGTTAATTAGGAATCTGTTATTTTACATATGTCAAAGTGGTTTTATTTCATTTAAATATTTAGGTTAAAATATTTCAACAAAATCACAAAAACAGTCCAAGTTATTAGGTGGGAGGGTTTCGTTGAATTGGCAAAGACTGACGCAGTTAATCCACAAGTCCTTCATATCAGCTCATATTCCGTTGGACCTGTAAACCACTATGGATTGCAAAAATATTTTGCATGTGTTAGTTGTACATGCAGTGGAACACTTTTATCACCCAGACAGATCAATAGGCTGAAAAAGCGTTTTTTTGATGCACCCTAATGTAGGCCTATCCCCCTATTAACCTAAACATTGCGCATATGGACATTATAATATCGTGCAACCAACGTGCAGTTTTTTCCTTCTAAATGCTGCAAATATTAAGTAGCCTATCAAATGTAATCAGTACTTAGACCCTACATCCCTAATAAATATATCAATCATAATCAATAGGCTAATATGCAACACAAGACAATCTTCATTGTCAGTAGACCTCCATGTGATACAATAAGTCAGGGATGTCAAACTCAGGCCCGGGGGCCAAATTTGGCCCGCGGAGCCATTTTATTTGGCCCGCGAGATCATTTCAAATGTGTATTACAGGTGGCCCTCATACACCACAACTGTGTAGTTTATTAAGAGTTGAACATGAAAATGCTTATATCACAGGAATATGAGTGGGCCCAGGCCATTGCAGCTCACACTCAAATTCAACAGAATATGTGCAGGCACATTTTAACTAGGCCTATTTGGTTGAATTTAAACATGAGCCATTTTAGTCAATTTTTGTTTAAAATATAAATATATATATATATATATATATATATATATATATATATATATATATATATATATATATATATATTGAGTTTGGCCCGGGACTTCGCTCCAGCTTTTGATTTTGGCCCTCTGTCGATTTGAGTTTTAAACCCCTGCAATAAGTGAACATAATTTCAATATCTTGAAAAGGCACCTTGTGCATCTGTGCAGTTGTGCGAAATTGGTAGCTTATGAGGACCCATAATAGCCTAGTTTGTACGCCTTTAAGGACCTGTAGGCTACATTTTACAATAATACGTTTAGAAACCTACAACATCACAGCATTTGGGGAAAACACTTCAACATTTGGATTTAGCAATTATTGGCTGGCATTGCAATTCCTGCTCTTATGTTTATTCTGTTACAAATGGCAGGGGGTTTCGTAATGAATGCAGGATGGCAAAAAGCTGTTCAATTCAATTTGCGGCTGCTAGGGGCGTCTAGATTTCTAGACTACGGACGCGCCGTAATTTAAAATCTAACGGACTTTGTTGGGGCAGACACGACCGAACAGCGCTCTCCAGTAAGTATTGATTTATTTATATTAAGCGATTCACAAAAGTACAAAAAGTATATCTGAAGCTTCTATACTATCAATACTTTGATATTTAGCAGGATTTTGTTTTATGACTTTAAAAAGTGTATGTTTTTTCATATTGTTTTCAAAACGAGACAGGTAATTCATTCATTCATTCAAATACATTGAGAACTACATTGGCTATTGTAGTATTTCATAAATACTGATAAAATATAATGCCATCCGATACATGGAGGAAGTGCAGTTAAATAAAAAGTATCTAGGTTGTGCCCATTTTAACAGCTTGTTTACGTTAGCTTGCTAGCCAGCTACTAGCACACCGGTTGGCTGAAGCAAACTTGTGTAGCTCTAAAGTTAAACGGTCACAAGTGTTCAAATACTCTCATGAAACCGCTATATTGGTCTGAATTTGGTTCGTGGTACACTTTTACACCGATTGGTGATGGTCACAACAGGTTTGGCACCAAACTGTGTTTTTAACGGTACAAATCCACAAGCGGTGGCATCATGTTCTCCTCACATTAACGAATTCCAGGCTAATTATTTATTAGCAATTAAGCTTAATGGATGCCCATGAACTGCGCCCTCGTCCCATATGCTGTCCATCATTGGTGAATGAATGAAGTACTACCTGGACTCATAGTTTAATACAGGTGTCCGTGGTTGGGCTACAAATAACTGAATTTGTTCTTAATCTTGTGCAACAGTAAGCAGGTGGAATTACCTCTGGGTCGGACAGGGCTAGCCAGCTACCCACCCTGCTACGGTGATGCCT
Organism: Engraulis encrasicolus; assembly: GCF_034702125.1. NCBI lineage: Eukaryota > Metazoa > Chordata > Actinopteri > Clupeiformes > Engraulidae > Engraulis > Engraulis encrasicolus. The sequence goes on along the minus strand of NC_085857.1, from coordinate 7,833,635 downwards.
GCCTGGCTGCTGCCTTCAGTCCCGGCTTTTACGGACCAAGAGTAAGTAGGACATTGTACATCTTATAATATTCAACATCATTACTGTCACGGGATAGAGATGTGAAAGAGAGCGTTGTCCATTCCATGTCGTGATGCAATGTCTGACTGTCATCCTACGAAATTTACATGAAAGCTCTAAGTTTAGCTCTACACCTGTTGCCTTTTCAGATCGGAGCGCTGGTGTGATGTTTCCCCGTCGACTGATGAGGGGAGGAAGGCAGCCACGGCACGCGATTGTTCAACATGACAGTCAAGAAAGAGAAATAAAAAATCATGAGTGAAGTTCTTCGTCAGGTTGTTTTTTTTTCTGGGAGCTTATTTAGACTGTCTAGGCCTGTGTTATATACAAATATTACATTTAAAGTCTCATGCTTCATATGAGAAATGTGCAGAATTCATATAAATATTGGTGTCAGAAACTGTTTAAGAAATGTACAAATTAAATAAGGTTTGCATATAATTAAATGTATAAACTTTATAAAATTTATATACGAATATTACATTTCAAGTTGTAAACTTCATATAAACTTAATATAGAAAGTCTGTAAAATCCAACTACGGAACATGTACGGAACATACGTAAATTGAATAAGACTTCAATATGATTTTAACATAAAACGTGCATTATTTCTATAGGAATATAGTAGTTTTCTCCTATGTTTTAGTCAATATAATATAGTATTATGCATTGTTGGCATGTCAAACTCTTATAAGAATTTATACTGCATGCAGCCATGTTATACGGCATGCGTATAAGTTCCATATAGTATTTCTTTTCGAAAAGGGGCCATAATCGACTATCATGATAGACATATATTAGAAAACGCATAAGTGACTCTTGCAAATCTGGCACATTTTTTCTATACGATTTCATGTAAGGAACATGCATGTTTGCAGTATATGAATCATATAATTCTTTTTCATATGGGCGTAAAAACAAGGAGCTCACTATTTTGCTGGAGAAAGATTTGAGTACATATGCAGGCTTAGTTTTCCCCAGCGTTTCCTTACCCCCACCTGGACTTTTTCACCTGAAAAGATAAAAGATTTTGAAATACAGTAGTATTGCGAATCTCTATATAAGGTTGGGTTCAACGATAATATACAAGCCATCCATTTTTTCTTTTATTTTTTTCAGACCATATTTTATATGAAACTGCAAAGCATAGCATTTGTAATGGTGATTAGGCCTACAGTCTCATGTCTCTGAGGATACCCACCCACCCTGATTAACAAATATTCTTTGGGAAACACTGCTGCCATGCCTGAGGACTCTCATATATCCAGGTCATGTTTGTTTATTCAAGACGTTTAGCGATCAGCAACAAGACTCCTTCTTTGAGTGATTGTGAGGTGAGGAGGACGCTTCTTAGCCCTTTCCATGAAGAAGTGCCCTCAGTTCAGTTCTGCTGGATGTGGATGCTGAAAGGAAATATTTTCTCTCAAATATAAATCTTACGGGAATCTAATGTGTACACACACCCCCAGGGCTGGACTGGCCATCTGGCACAGCGGGCATTTCCCACTGGGCCCTGCACCCACATGGGCCCCTGGCCATCTGGCACAGCGGGCATTTCCCGGTGGGCCCTGCACCCACATGGGCCCCTATTTTCAGAAATGTAAAAAAAATTCTGAAAATAGGGGCCCACGAGGGTGCAGGGCGCACCAGTGAGTCAGTTCTGCGCCGCTAAGTATGAGGGGCCCTTTTAAGGCAAAAGTGCCCGGGCCCTATTCCTCCCCCAGTTCAGTCCTGGCTGTACACACACTCCATTGCAGCGCAGCAGGGCAGATGGTGCTACCACATGTTGGGGACGCCCTGGGGGGAGGTGAACTTAATGGATCCTGTGATTGTATCTGTTTCTGATGGCACTATATTCCAGAGGCTGTTCTGTCTCACTACACTTGAATGTGACTAGCAAATATGGGGGTTGGGTTGGGTGGGGACTGGGCTGAGCTGCTGGGGGGGTGAGAGCGAGAAATGACAGCCCAAGATGCATAAAAGGAAAGGAAATGAGTTCAAATTGAAAGTGAGAGGCAGGTTGAAAAAAAAAAGTGAACAGGGCGAACAGAAAGATGTCTTTGTACTGTAGCTCTATTTTTGTCCAACCAGCGATCAGAGGGCGGACGGCCACGCAGACAGCTGGAGCTCCATATTACTTCATCACACTGCTAACTGTGATCTGAATATTACTTCATCACACTGCTAACTGTGATCTGCTGGAGATTGGACATTAATGCAGCACCCTTCTCTGCAATTGTCACAAGGCTCGTTCGTGGTGAAGCAGTGCTGCTTTTGCTAGGCAGTGGGCATGCGCACTTTGCCTGTTTGATGCACTCTGGTTAGAATTTTCTAACCACAATGCATCAAACTGGCAAAGTGTGCATGCTCGCTGCTTAGCAAAAGCAGCACTGCTTCGTCACGAACGAGCCTACAGTTACGGTACTGGTAGGTGAAAAGCCAACATTCCAGGAACCCAGGGGTGCGTTTCCCGACAGCGTCGTTGCTATCTGAGTTAGCAACTTACATAGATGCAACGCGATTTCCCATTGGAAACCTAGTAATTTACTAACTGGTTAGCAACAATGCTTTTAAGAAACGGGGTCCGAAGAACTACTCCCAAAACCTCGGCTGCATGGAGTAGCTTGCAAGTTTGCAGGGTTGTGCTGTGCTGCTGCTGCTGAATAACAATGTGCCTGTAGCCTGCAGTCTACACATGATTTCATAGCCCATTAGGCTCATGTTTATCGCCCCGTGGCTCGGGTCTCATGCATTTAGATGCTGGTCTTCCAATATGCATGCACGCAGCGCGCAGCGCGTACCATGAAATTCAAGCATTGCATTAGTTCCAGGCAGGCCACGCTCAAGCTTCAGCTGACTCTGATGGTCTGGCTGCCTGACTGGATCGGTTGGGAGAGCTGCTGACCAGACAATTGGATCCAGGCAGGGCTGGATTAAGATGACGTGGTGCCCCCCCCCCCCATATTTCCGATACCCGATATTTGGGGCCGATATGGGTTAAAAAAAAAAAGGTTAAAAAATGACAAATATTCCAGGTGTAAACGGTTAAAAATAAACATAAATAAACATTCCTTTAACATTATCAAATTGAGGTAGAACTTGTAACATTTAAACACCCACTCTAACAATCAAGGAATGTCTAACAATCAAGTAATAAAAAATAAAGTTTCTTGGTGCATTTAAAAAAACCTGACTGATATAAAATAATAAATATTGCGTATCGGCCAAAACCACACGCGTATCGGCCGATACCTTTACACTTAAAAAATGCAAATATCGGCCCGATATCAGACCGATATATATATCCGTCTATCCTTAATCTGAATTATCGTGGAATATGACTGCTGCTCTTGCTCTCTTGATCCAAGCCATTTCATGTACACCATCTTGCTCAACATTCTGTCATCATGCACCTGAATCTTTTCAAATCTGTTGGAAAGTCACAGACATCCCATGCAGACAAGTGTAAGCGTTACAAACTAATACCGTACATTGTATTGACAAAGGAAGATGACAGAAACGCCTGCTATTGCTAGCATAACTGGCAACTTCATTTTGACGGAGGGTCTGGGGGTCCTCCCCCTGTAAATTCTGTATTTCTTCGATGTAATTTCCTGCATTTTAACGTCCTGTGTCCCATTTCAGCTCAATACAGAACCCTTATTTTATTTATAAATATGGGAAGATTCTGTATTTGGCGATTTCCTTCGAAATCGCCATTTCACACCGAAGAAGGGTGTAAGCCCGAAACGTCTGTGATGTGAGGCAATTAAAATTGAAAAAAGAAATCTGAGGAGTGCTTCTTTATTTACTTTCTTTTGAGAATTGAGTTCATTCATTGATGAAGTTAAGCACCCAGTGTAAAAGATAAGAAGACAAGGTGTTGAGCGCGCTTCCTGATCTTTCTAAGATTCTGTATTTAAAAGGGACGGTTTGCAAGATATAGTTCCCAAGAGCCAGATACAGTTCCCAAAAGAGCCACATGTGGCTATAGAGCCATACTGTAGGTTCCTGACCCCTGTTCTAAATCAAATTGTCATAGGCTACGTGTGTTTGCTTCACCCTGCCGACTTCGATAATTACTGTACCTCTTCAACACGGCCAAACACTTCACTTGTACCGACTGCAATCAGCAGTCTGCAGCATAGTCTCTTAAATGGCCAGACTAGAGTAATACGTGATGCTGGGATCAGAAATACAAAAGGCATCACATCAAGCTCAGCCACAAGGCATCCGAGAGCTGCATGGCGGATTAGATAAGCCCCCCCTGTCCCTGACAGAATTACAAGCCAGCCAGCCAGCCAGCCAGCAAGAGACGAGAGCTCTGGCTCTGGTCTTGTCTTGACTCTAGGGATGCACCGATACCGATACTGGTATCGGGATCGGCACCCGATACTGCTCATTATACTCGTACTCGTACTCGTCAAGCACTTGCCGATACCAGGAACGATACTGCTATTACACAAAACAATGCAAAATCTTGTCACGTTCTGTGGACTTCAAAGCAGCATAGAAAAAAGTGCCACCTGATACATTTACTAACATTTAAATCTACATGGAAATGGACAATAAAAATATCACAGGTGGAAAAATACAAGGCCATGCATTTATTTTCATTGTATTTTGGTCCGTACTCGGTATCGGATTAATGTACTCGTTAAGGGTGGGCGATATATACCGTCTGCGAAGTTATCGTAAATGTTGTTTTGACGATGAGTAATTTTGCAATATCGAGATATTTTTATGAAGACTCTAAAATCAACAAAAGCGCTGTGACAGGACTCATTCAGACAATGACGACAGCCAAGCCTTTCAGCCAATAGTAATGTAGTTGTGAACTGGAGAAAAAAGTCTGTGAACCAATGAGCAGACAGCGCTGAGGGGGGGCGGGCTGCAGCGTTTTGCCAGACAGGAGAGGGAAATGTCCGTGTCACTCGTCAGACAGCACTGCTGCTGCTGGGTAGAGGTGCTTAACTCGAATCTTTGAGGCGTCCGGATTGATTGGATCATTCCAAGGAGGGTATCCGGATTAGACGGATCAATCGGATCACACGGATCACTTATTTAAAATAAATAAAAATAATGTATTTTTAAAAACGTTTCTGCCGTTAAGTAGCTATGCGCCTCGCCTTTGTTGTTCCATTTATCAATTCACGTTGATAAATCAAAGAGTAAGACAGTTTGATCAACAAAACTCACTTTATGAATGTAACAGTTCCTAAACTCATGCTGCGATCCGACCCACCTGGGTCTCCTCACTAAACATGCAACCACAACTCGAACAGCCTTTGGCAGCAGTGAAACGGCATGTTCCTGATTTTGCAATAAATAATGTGTGTGTTTGTATTTAAGACTAAAAGTCAAACATTTGGGAGCAGAATTCTAGTTGAGCAGGGACAGTCAGGAGGCGAGCAGCAGATGACCACTCGCTTCCGCTGCCGAGTTGCCTTGCGACTCACACACTCGTGGCAAAAACGAAACTTAAGCGATTGATCCGATCCGTAGGGGATTCGCTGCTACCAACAACTCAGTCAGGATTCGTCTCACCGAGTCGCCGAGGGCGCCGCTGCTGAGTGACTCGGACGAGGGGACTGTAGCCTACGCTGTAACGCAGTGAGTGATCGAGTCACGTCTGTAGACTATAATTTCCCTAAGAGTAGCCTACAGACTGAGATGTTAAAGCGTTGGCAGAGCACTATTAACATTAAAATGTAGACCTCAACAGAGTCAGAAGCACACGCATAGGGAGCGGGGATCCGCGACTCAAACACTCAATTGGCCACAACATAGGCTGGACGGATCAAACAGGCTCGATGAATGACGAGGCGGGAGTTGGTTCAGTTTTACTCAGTGAGTGTTCGTGACTGAACAGCATACTAGGGAGATTAGAGAATGGCTGTTGTAGTCAACTAAAGAGGATATATTCCGGTTTCACAATTTCTCGCGCTGTAACAGCCATTTTGTTGACATATTAATGAAATGCCGTCTGACCCGCCTTTGGCGGATCAATGCACGACAGCCATCCGGTCTGTTCGGATGAGGTCTTGATCCGGCTCTCCAACCGGATCCTCCAGGTTTTTTATCAGCTCTACTGCTGGGCACTGGAGGAGAGTTGCTGTTATCCAAATGGTGGATTTACATGAGGAATTCAACCACTAAACCAGCCATTGCATGGTGCTGAGGGCGTTTTTAAACTATGTGCTTTACTTAGCAAACGTCTGTGATTATGGAAAGCCAAATAGTTAGGAAGATAAATAGCTTTGTCTCTGGTCTGAGAAATCGCTAGTTAGCATGCTAGTTAGCGAACTAGGCTAAGCAATGTTGTTCTCTACAACTATTAGTGACTGTTACTCACCACTCGAACACCCACCTGCATACAGATGGCATAACTGCTTAGGTGGACAAGTACTGTTAAGTTAGACTGGTGCAGTGAGTTAAATTACAATGTGTGAAATTCAACACATGCAATTTGCAGCCTTGCAGCCTATCCACGTACTGTTTCCAGTCAAAAATGGCTGTCATCTAACAGAATCATAAGCAATACATTATAAAACTATTTTTTATTTACATGGATATGTTTTCATGCCAAGTGATGAAGTATTACTTTACAGACCAGAGCATATGCATGTTATTAAATTCAAAAGCTCTTCAGCACAGCATTTCTCCCAACTCTCTGTCCCTCCCCAGTTACAACACAAATGCAGCACTACTACCTCCAGTGCAGAATTGAAATTTGTCTGGAATCATGCACAAATAATAGACAGCATAAATGTGTAGCTTTGTTATACTGCCATGCTTTGTGATGTAGCCCAGTGTAGACATGCCATCATTTATGCAGACCTCTTGGTAACATGCAGTTTAGGCTACATAGGCCTACAAATTATCTGCTTTACTCACCCTGCCCTGCCAAATTCATATACAGTAAAATTCAAACACATTGATTACCCCCCCCCTCCCCCCCTGAAATAGGCCCTACTGGTTTTTGCAAGTGTTTTTTGGAAATTATCGTCAAGTTATCGTTATCGTGAAAATTCTAAAACTTATCGAGATAATTTTTTTTGCCCATATCGCCCACCCCTAGTACTCGTACAAAAAAGTGGTATTGGTGCATCCCTACTTGTCTCTTGTCTGGTCTGCTGGAAATGTCTCTCTCAGTCAGCTACACTGCCCTACAGTAACTACTACACCAAGATTGAAACTGAGAGAAATGCCTGCAAATCCTTAGTACAGTATAAGCTCGGATATTGGAGTTATTGCAAATTTGACATTACTGTACAATATCTCTAAAACATGACACATTTGAACGCTTTGTCACAAGATAAAGGAGGAGTATTGAAGACTGGCCAGCCAGCGCAGCTGCAACTTGACCGAGAAGAAGCCAAAGTTGTCCGAGGTAGTGTGATGTCACAATCGATGGGCGGTGCTTGGGATAGGGCCAGCCGCCCTTCATCACGCTCAGCCGACCACCGAGGAACACCAGGAGCACAAATCACCACCATGACCTCGGCGGGTTCATTGGGGTCAGTAGGGTAGCACTATTGACAACACTGACGAAGGCAACAGCCAAAAGTGTGTCTGTTATTCTGCTGCTAAAAAAGGAAAAAAGAAAAAAGAAAGAAAAGAAGAACCAATCCACCTGCGATCAAGTGCGATCCATCTTTTCACCTTCTGAGAAAGGTAATGTAGTAGAAACTGTTCCTATTTCCTAAATTATCAGAATGTAGACCAAAATCTATGTTGATGAGTTTAAGTTTATTTGACTCTTGTAACAGTTACACTGAAGTACACGCTGAGGCCCTTTGGCTGAAGTGCTACTCGCAATCCCACCCCCACAAACCGGCCGGCTTTCTCCCTCCTCCGTGTTCTGCAGACAACCCTCCTCAGGCCGCGTTTCCATTTAAATAACCTTCCTTCAGCCAGTTTGGGGCCGGCTTCCGGCCAGATAGGCCACAGATTGGAGCATCCCTCCAACCAATGGGGTGTCCCTCACATAGACCTCCCATTTCCCCAGGCCAGCCCACTGTTCCCTCCCACTCATCATTACATGTTTATCATAGAGACATTCTTTTCCTAAATATACTATATCACACTAAATATTCAATATGGCTTTGTATAAAATAGAAATCTCCTTCATGTAACCTCGGATTCATTGGGGTCATTGGGGTCGCTCATGGAGATGAAAAGCACTATTGGTCTGAGGTAACCGAGGCAATTCCCATTAAAGCACTATTGGTCTGAGGTGAGGTAACCTATTCCTGAGGCAATTCCCATTAAGCGTCCTCTTCTTTTTCGCACGTCATCTTTGCTTTCTTTTCTCCTTACCTTTACACATTCGCCATTCAGCAGTTTTTTTTGTCAGTAGGCCTATCTGATTTGATGTCTGCATCACTCCAACGGTTGGGGAAGCCATCTTAACAACTTTCTGTGATTAATTTTTAATTAATTTAAATACATTCCAATAGTTTTAATTTCAAAGTTCATCTATTGCAACTCTTCATTAATCTTGTATTAATTGTTTTGCTTTCTAGATTTGCTAAAGGGTTATTGACAAAGTTTATGAAACACAGTAACCATACCGCCTTGGACAAATATTCTCGCTGCAGAACTACCGCACACCACAACCTTTACATTTACTTTACAATCACTAAAAACTCAATAACTGGCATGCACACACATGCACACAAACACAGCGAGCCCCTGACTCGCGCTCTGTAACAGAATGCCCTCACATCTGAACGGGAGAGACTGTGTGTGTGCAATCATGTGCATTACATAACCCTGGAGAGCTGGCTGGCTGACTGGCAGGGTTGCCAGATGAGGCTGATGATTTCCAGCCCCAAAAATGATCAAAACCCGCCTGGAAGCTTTAAATCCTGCCCAATTCTATTGATTTCTATGGCCAAAAATTGGCCTCCAATTTTTCCTCCAAAATATTTTTTTACAACCCAGATGACCATCCTAAGCAGCCCAATTGGGCGGGAAACAGCCCAATCTGGCAACACTGCTGGCTGTTCCTGTCTGATAGGGACTCGGAGGAGAGCAGGCAGGCGCCACTCTGCAAAGCAAACTCATCTCAATGGGAAACACGACGGGAAATTGGCTAGCATTAGCACATGATTAGCGGTTAAGCTCCGTCTGCTTTATGAGGTGCGTCTGTGCCGTGGCCGTGAGGTCCGTGAGGACCGAGCACTTTGGCCATTAGCACATGCACTCAACTCAGTGGCGAGCTTTTTCACAGTCGCATGTCATACCATTTGCACTGTGCAGTGAATGTCAAAATGGCATTTTTTACCCTATTCATCTGTGTGCCATGTGTTCTCTCTGTCTGATGGTGGTATGTACGTACGTGTTTATGTTTGTGTGCACTTCGATCCCTCTAGTCTGTACAATGTGCTGCTAGACACCTTAATTTCCTCACAAATCAATAAAGGAAGTCGTCCGCCCTACCTTCACAACTGTAAACAGTTTCAAAGCTTTTGTGCTTCTGCTGTACACACAGCTATGCAATGCATTCAGAATGAATAGGTGAAAAAATACCAAAGGGGGCTTTTGAGTTAACCTTGAGCCTTGAATGACACGAGCTGTGAAAAGGAGTGAATGAGAGTGAGAGTGGGCTTGCACTATACACTGTGAAAGCACTACCCCACAAGAGCGCACACACACACACACACACACACACACACACACACACACACACACACACACACACACACACACACACACACACACACACACACACACACGCAAGTATATATACTGTGAAAGAGAGCGGTGATTCAGCTCTGCCCTTTACAGCAATTCATCCTCTGTCTGACTCCCATCGTCACCGCTGAGCCACTGCTGCCCTGCTGACATACAGCCCTTTCCTTCCTCACAGCAACTTCCCACAGCCTGCTCTCTTAATGATCCATGTTTCAATGTCACAACACATAGGCTAACACTTCAAGTTTTGGCAGAGGACGCGCTCAACTTCTTGCGAAAAACGAAAGTATTTGGATGCGCGATAAAATGTATCAACTTGAGGAAGAAAAATCCGCACTCACAAACTGTGCGTCATTATTTATTTATATTACCACCATGTCCAAAAAGCAAACGCGTTTCGGCTATCAAACCTTCATCAGTGCGTGGTACGACAACATATAACACACCAACACCAACGCCAACACCAACACCAACACACCCACACACGGGCAAGTAGCCCACATGTGGGCCTGGGTTCGAATCCAGCCTAGCTCATTTCCCAACCTTACCCTCTCTCGCTCCCCTTCTACCTTCTCCTCCAACAAATCTTCAATGTCTGCCAAAACCTCTAACATTAGATTCGAAAACAGAATAGCACTAATCTCTGGGACAACTGCCGTCTAAGTCTTCCAGAAGACAAAAGTCAGAAATGCTTTCTGCATCTCCAAAATGGCATGGTATCAAGCAAGGTGGCACCACAGATTGGGCTTGAAGGTTGCAAGGTGAAGAACCTTTTTTTAAACCCATGTTTCACCAACAAGCAGCCCAGCATTGCCATGGTTTAAATATCAACAGGTACTTGGTAAAAGAAAAGAAAAAGAAAACGGGAGCAAGTGTGTGATGACAGCCCACCTTTATTCTCATAGCGCCTCACCTTTTGTCCTGCACCTGCATATTGGATGTGCGCACGACTACCTTACTTGTAATATCAACAGAAAATGTAAATAAGAGGACACACCTTGCCCATTATATACCACTTTTATTAATACTCATTTTAATTGAGTATACAATTTAGGCCAGCAGCACTAAATACAGCTCTGATGAACACTGAGCCGAACACGAAGCCTCTTCTGACAGGCATCGCTAGGCTACTTAACTTCAGAAATACCAACGGGGTTCTAATTGCACAGCTGTCAGCTTAGCTTCCAACCAATTGCTAACAGCCAATGATAGCATCACGGTGCCAAGAATATATAAATTTAAACCAAGCTGTCATGGTAACAGAAGGACTTTGTAACCGTGGGCGGGCGGGTGCGCAGGCCGCACGCAGTCTCTCTTGGCAAGCACTGGCTGGCTGGTGGAGGAGCTCGCAACGCAACAGCGAGCGCAGTCTCTGACTTTAGCAGCAGTTTAAAAGTCTAGCTAAACTTCACTGACGGAAAGGTCACTTCTAAGTTGTGCGCTTCTAATGAGCATTTTGATCACTGCACGGAGGGAGAGTAGGGTGTCTTTCCCCCCCTGAGGGATCTTGTCTTCTATAGGGGCTCTCAGTTTGCAGATGGTATGCAATGCAGTAAACGAGTGTAGCAGCTGACACCTTGCACTGTTGAAGTGTGTGTTCCAATATGCGACCTTGCGTCCTCCACTTGTGCTTGTGGCCTCGTACCAGGAAGTAATACGTCGTGATGACATCACTGACAACACAATTACATTTCAATATCTCACAAAAGCTCAATTGCAAAGTCATTTTCTCATTTGCAAACTGGATGGTGAATGAAGAATAGTGCCCCAAAAATGGATTTGGCAAGGCTGACAGCAGGGAAACTTACTTGTTTTCTCCACAGAGGCGGGGCATTAGTAAAACGTGAGGCCACAAGCACAAATGGAGGACGCAAGGTTGCATATTGGAATGCATCCTCAAAAGCCTGCCTCAGCCCAATGAGTATACGTCACTAAAATGCAGCTGCTGTGCATTCACCCGGCATGAGCGGCATCCGTTGCAGGTCTTCGGGTGTACGTAAGAACGTTAATGCCCCTGCTACACCTGAGTGCCCAGTGCCCAAAACAAATCATTAGTCAGCAAATTCATTCGTCACAACAAACAGCATCCGTTGCAGATTTTCTGGGTATCTGTTTGTTAATGCCACCACACCACACCTGGCACCTGGGCGACGGCGGCTGCTGATCGTAAATGCCAAGGCCGCGCTGGTCTTAACCAGCTGGGGAGGGGGGTGCAGCCAGCCCAGTGTCCAAAACAAAACATTAATCAGCAAGAGTGGCAACATAACAGAGGCAGCGGCCGAGTCGAGGTTTAAGCTAACTAAACCCCCCCGGGGGAGATTGGAGGCTGGTGGAGTGGATTTGGAAATCACAGCTCCAACGGGGTAATACAAGAGGTGCTGATTAACTGGCCTGAGCTCCAGTGGACATCAGCAGATGGGGCCGAGAGGAGAAGAAAAGAAGAGGAGAGGACAGGGGAAGGAGAGGAGAGGAGAGGAGAGGGGGATAGAGGAGAGGAGAGGACAGGGGGAGGAGAGGAGAGGAGAGGAGAGGACAGGGGGAGGAGAGGAGAGGAGAAGAGAAGAGAGATGAGGAGAGAGGAAAAGAAGAGAGGAGATGAGAGGAGAGGAGAGGGGAGATGAGAGGAGAGGAGGGAGATGAGAAGAGAGGAAAAGAAGAGAGGAGAGGAGAAGAGAAGAGAGGAAAATAAGAGAGGAGAGGAGAGGAGGGAGATTAGAAGAGAGGAAAATAAGAGAAGAGAAGAGAAGAGAAGAGAAGAGAGATGAGGAGAGGAGAGGAGAAGAGAAGAGAAGAGAAGAGAAGAGAAGAGAAGAGAAGAGAAGAGAAGAGAAGAGAAGAGAAGAGAAGAGAAGGGAAAAGGAGAGAAGAGGAGAAGAGAAGAGACGAGAGGAGACGAGAGATGAGGAGAGGAGACGAGAGGAGAGATGAGGAGAAGGGAGAGGAGAGGAGAGGAGATGAGTGGAGAGGGGAGGAAAAGAGGAGAGGAGAGGGCAGAGGAGAGAAGAGGAGAGGAGAGAAGAGAAGAGAAGAGAAGAGAAGAGGAGAGGAGAGGAGACGAGACGAGACGAGACGAGACGAGACGAGACGAGACGAGAGGAGAGGAGAGGAGAGGAGAGGAGAGGAGAGGAGAGAGCAGCTCACAGCAGCTGCAAGTGTGGCTTGACACTTCATCAGGGACGTTCTCACACTCAAACAATGCACACACGTGCGCACACACAGCCATACATTACACAGCATATCACAAACACTCGCAAACGCACGAGCATGGGCACGCACACGCGCATGCACACACGCACGCACGCACGCACACACTTCCTTCTTTTCCTCCCTCACTCCGTCTCTCTCCCTTCCCAAGCACCATTATGTCATACACGCACACGCAAAGACTGGCACGGCACTGTATGCTTCCGTTCTTGCATGGCGGGAAAGCAAAAGCTGAAGTGAAAGCCCATTGGGAAACTCCAACTCCCATCGTCATTGTGACACAGCACTCCACAGCACACAAGTGCACACTGCACACAACGAAATTGCATTCATGTCTCACCCGTGCAAGGGGGCAGCCCTCAATGGCGCCCCAAGGGAGAAGTGCGGTGGGACGGTACCATGGTCAGGGTACCTCAGTCATGGAGGAGGATGGGGGGGAGAGCACTGGTTGATTACTCCCCCCACCAACCTGGCGGGATCGGGAGTCGAACCTTTGGGCTACAAGTCTGAAGCCCTAACCGCTTCCCCATGACTGTCCATGTATGTAACGAATGTAACCTGACTGATATTTGCATACCGTTTGCAAAAAGTAAAATGACAGTAATGGTGGTGCGGATATGCATATGTGTAACGTATGGTTTTGAATACAAAATAGGGCTGCAGAATTAACCAAAATAATCGAAAATCGTGATAAAATCGTGAAATCGAAGTTGTGATTTCACTCATGATTTAATCGTGGCAATAGTGACTTACCTTTGAGAGCGTCCTTGAAGCCAGAACATACTGACAGGCTGGTGTTTCTGGCCAGAAATCTGTCCACCTAAGTTTCATGCTATTGCCTTTACATAATTATTACAATTCATTTTATTTTTCTCATCTCATATATAATTCATTCCTGGTTATGTTTAATCTTGTTATAATTTTCAAAAAAATCTGCAAAAAATCGTGCAGCCCTAATACAAAATATGCATCTTCATAGGGCTGCACGATTATGGAAAAAATCATAATCACGATTATTTTGGTCAAAATCATAATCACGATTATTGATTTTGCAGATTTTTTTGAAAATTATAACAAGACGAAATATAACCAAGAATGAATTACATACCGGATGAGCAAAATAAAATTAATTGTAATAATTATGTAAAGGCAATAGCATGAAACTTAAGTGACACCAGCCTGTCAGTATGTTCTGGCTTCAAGGACGCTCTCAAAAGTAGGTCACTATTGCCACGATTAAATCACGATTAAAATCACGAGTTCGATTTCACTATTTTATCACGATTTTGATTATTTTTCGATTAATTGTGCAGCCCTACATCTCCCTGTATTATTTATATTTTGAATGAATACTTTGACTTTGAGCTTCTTGTTCTGTCTTTGCTCCGTGTGACAGCGAGCCGTAACGTATCTGTGGTGTGGTGGGTGGTGGTACCAAACACTGAGTGGTTACAATATGCGACCTTGCCTCCTCCACTTGTGCTTGACTCCTCGTCCCGCCTCCTGGCCCCTCCTCCGTGGAGAAAACGACAAAGTTTCCCAGCTGTCAGCCTAGCCACAACAACTTTTGAGGGACTGTTTTTCATTCACCATCCCAATTGCAAATGAGGAGAAGGCTTTACAATTGAGCTTTTGCAACATATTGAAATATAATGCTGTGGTCAGGGATGTCATCATGACATATTACTTCCTGGTACAAGGAGACAAGGCAAGCACAAGTGGAGGAGGCAAGGTCGCATATTGTAACGCACTCACTGACTACTGGCTAACGTAAGCAGGGGAACTAAAGATAGTCATCCCTCTACAGTTGCCTGGGGGCTGCTGATCAGGGGTGTGTGTGTGTGTGTGGGGGGGGTGGTTGGGTCATATTTGCACAGTAGGCCTACTGCTGCCTGCATCACATGAACCCTCCTCGCTCGCCTGTTTTATCCCTGCAGACGCATTGGAAGAACTGCTTAGACTTGCCAGCAGCAAATATCAGACGAAGAGCTTTGTGAGGCGTTTACAAAAATAGGTTGTATTTCTATAAAAATAGGCTGCATTTCTATTAAAAATAGGCTGTATTTCTATTTAAAAAGTAGGCTGTATTTCTATAAAAATAGGCTGTATTTCTATGAAAAAAAAACTTGTTGCCTGGTTATTTAACACCAGACTCTGACTTGAGATGCAGATGCAATTTCTAACATCTAAGTGGCTTCTGGACTGAGATTAGTTGGGGGGGAAATGCCAGATTCTTGCCCTGGATTTTAGAGGGTTTTGCACTCTTCTTCACATATTGTACATCGCAGTGGTCTCCAAATGGCAGCCCGCGGGCCAGATCCGGCCCGTTCATGGCAAACATCTGACCCGCCATGAGGTTGGAGCAAATGAAAGCTTACCGGGTATACGTACAGTATGTGTGCTATCTGACCATACGGCCGGGTGATTTCTTTGGCCCTCGGAAAAATAATTGGAGACCATGAATGCCAGATTCTTGCCCTGGCTTTTAGAGCAGTGATTCTCAAAGTGTGGTCCGGGGACAGATTAAACCTGGAGCTTATGTCGAGCAAAATAAATAAATAAATGAGGTGAGGTAAATATAATCTATTCTTGCAATTAATACCATTTGCGTCATGCACTGGGATTATATAATCTTGCGTTAAGCAAAGCCCTTAATCCTCCGTTTCTGCCAGAGCAGAGCAGGAAACATGAGGAAAAGGAGAGAGCTCTTGGAGAGGTTTAGTTTTCTCCTTGTAAATGTGCGGAGCGGAGGCATGTGATCCATCATCACTACACTACATCATCACTGCTGATGACAATACTCAAACTGCTTCATCTATTACAACGTGCCATTCTCTTTATAACACTTTATTACGTATTCTGACCATTGTGCTGGTCAGAAATGAACAAAAACTTGCCAATGTGCAGGGAGAGAGGAGGAAAAAGGGGGAAAGAGTAGGAGAGACAGGGAGAGAGGGGGAGAGACAGGGAGAGGGGGGGAGAGAGACAGGGAGAGAGACAGGGAGAGACAGGGAGAGAGGGGGGGAGACAGGGAGAGAGACAGGGAGAGGGAGGGAGAGGGGGGGAGAGAGACAGGGAGAGAGACAGGGAGAGAGACAGGGAGAGGGGGAGAGAGACAGGGAGAGAGGGGGGGTGACAGGGAGAGAGACAGGGAGAGACACAGGGAGAGGGGGAGAGAGACAGGGAGAGAGGGGGAGTGACAGGGAGAGGGGGGGGAGAGAGAGGGAGAGAGACAGGGAGAGAGGGGGAGTGACAGGGAGAGAGACAGGGAGAGGGAGAGAGACAGGGAGAGAGGGGGAGTGACAGGGAGAGAGGGAAAGAGTGGGAGAGAGACAGGGAGAGAGGGAGAGAGACAGGGAGAGAGACAGGGAGAGAGACAGGGAGAGAGACAGGGAGAGTGACAGGGAGAGAGACAGGGAGAGAGGGGGAGTGACAGGGAGAGAGACAGGGAGAGAGGGAAAGAGTGGGAGAGAGACAGGGAGAGAGACAGGGAGAGAGGGGGAGTGACAGGGAGAGAGACAGGGAGAGGGAGAGAGACAGGGAGAGAGGGGGAGTGACAGGGAGAGAGACAGGGAGAGAGGGGGAGAGACAGGGGGAGAGACAGGGAGAGGGGGGTGAGAGGGGGATAGGCTACATCATGGGTGCCTCTGCTCTCTGACTGTATGTCTTGTTGTCAGTAAAGTCCATCATATGGAGCATTCATTAAACATCCATAGTGCTCCAAAGGGGATATACTATGTAAGGGTTAACGTTCGGCGAGAAGGTCGCTACCGTGGAATAGCAGCACGACAGAGAGAATCTTTAGACCCCGACGCGGAGCGGAGGGGTCTTGTTCTCTCTGAAGTGCTGCTATTCCACAAAGCGACCGACTCGCCGAAAGTTAACCCGCTTATTATATGGATATACTTAAATGATTCACACATGGCGGGGACATTTCTTTAGGCCTATTTAATGTTAAGATTGTTGCTGCGCAAAACAAAACAGTGCCGTTGTGGAACACCGCTAGGCAACAGCTAGGTAGCCAGGACAACAGGTGTTGTCTATCACAGCAGCTGATTAGAGTCTTGTTGAAAAGTCGCTTTAGCAGTGAAAAGTCTTGTTGCCATTGACAGCGGTCTGTTATAGACCAACCCGTCCGTTATCGAAAAATAACAGACGTGCGAACGTTGGGGAGCCCCGTTGAAATGAATGGAGCATTCGACCGATGACGTCACACCATATAATACATCTGGAATAAAAGCCCTTGTATGAGGACAACTGTGTTTCAAAGTTGGTTTGACAGCAACGGTAGAGATGATTTTTCAGAGACCACCTTTGTATTTTGTTAAATGAATGTCCACTATAAAACTGACTTCACCCAAGTTGGTCTGAGGTCGCAGAGGACAGGAAAAGGCCAAGTTTCGGGAAATTATTTTCACCCCAGATCAGGACTGGACTGGTAGTCTGGCATAGAGGGCATTTTCCCAGTGGGCTGACGCTGTTGTTTTTTTTGTTTGCTTTATTTGTTTTTCCCTTAGAGACTGGCGCTCTATTTAGATGACGTGGTCAATTGGTCTATCTTTAATAAAGACAGCGACATTAGCTAATCATAATATCGTAGAAAAGCAACAGGCTGTGTTAGGGGCTGGACAATGGCAAAAACATTCCCGGGCTGTTTTTCTGTCCCTGTCCAGCCCTGCCCCAGATAAGTGATAGAGGAAGATGGCCAAGCGGTCAAGGCACTGTTCCTCCTGAGGGCTACTTGGTTCTACACAGCGGACACCAGTCAAAGTGGGGAAAAGATTGTATTGCCTTCTGCCACAGGACACGCGCACCACGCGCCACGTGCCAACCAACCGTGGTCACGAGAGCAAAAGACACTTAGCGCACTGCTGCTGCCGCCGCGAATCACCTGAGCGAACGGGGTTGTGTGTGTGTGTGTGTGTGTGTCTGTGTGTGTGTGTGTGTGTGTGTGTGTGTGTGTGTGTGTGTGTGTGTGTATGGGTGTGTGTGTGTGTGTGTATGTGTGTGTGTGTGTGTGTGTGTGTGTGTGTGTGTGTGTGTGTGTGTGTGTGTGTGTGTGTGTGCTGCTGCCGCTTGCGAATCACCTGGGTGAACGGGGCTGTGAATGAATCAGCAGCACTGCTGGGAGATTGCACACCAACACGACCGACCTCTACAAACAAACCATCTGAGCGCATGGTGTCATTTGAGACCAAGTCGAGTGACTCACTGGTATAGAGCTAGTCATAGATTCATCCTGACTCTGGTGAAAAAA
Source organism: Engraulis encrasicolus (assembly GCF_034702125.1). NCBI lineage: Eukaryota > Metazoa > Chordata > Actinopteri > Clupeiformes > Engraulidae > Engraulis > Engraulis encrasicolus. The sequence goes on along the minus strand of NC_085857.1, from coordinate 7,815,412 downwards.
AAGAAGAACCTAAACATTTTTTTTTCTGTTGCTTTTCTTGCTATGATGACGATGTCTACTTCCGGTGGGATGACAGAAGTCAATCCTTTTTTCTGTTACATTCCTGTGTCAGCTCATGTCTACGGTTTGTGCTGGAGCGGGTCAAGGCCGGAGTGTCCTTTCAGTCGGTACTATATCCTATACATGCATGAAAGAAGACACGTCAATAGTGGTCAAGGAGAAAATTGAGTGCGTGTATACACACACACACACACACACACACACACACACACACACACACACACACACACACACACACACACACACACACACACACACACAGGTGACAAAGGTAATGAAGGAGAAAATGTCTTTCCAGGAAACAGAACTATTTTCAAGAAATTCACACAGTTCAGTCTTACACCATTTGTCAGCGGGCCTAAGCCTATAGGACTACAGTACGGCACATCTCAGAGGCAGACATTTGAAGGGTTCCAGTGAAAAACCTTGGGGCTTGAGATTCACAAAAATATAGACAGCATATCTACACTGTTACCAAAGTTCAAAAGCTTTATTATTTTTTTTTCTTTTTTGTTTGGGCTTCACTTGTTGATAACACTCACATAGCCAATTGATAGAGATTACTTGGGGAATAATACTATTTTAAATGTTAAACATTTTTAATGGCGTACAGAGGCTTTTGCATCTGAATTCTAAATGGGCTCCAATCAGAGGCGCATTGCCACCAGGCAAGGCAGGCAGACGCTTGGGGCCCCCAAGCCCCTGGTGAATAGAACAGCCCACACTGTCCTACAGCAGTGGTGATTTTGCTTCAAATATTCATTCTTCTGCATTTTCCCTTGGGGCCCCACCTGACCCTCGAATCGCCTCTGGCTCCAATGAGTCTACTGCTATGCAATGGGAAGCTAGGCAGAGGTTTGCGCTGCTGTGGACGGTCGCCTCGCCATCCTCATCCCGTTCCTTAAACCCAGTTCTCCGGAACTGTCACAGCGAGCCTGCCTGCCTGCATCCCGGGCCAATTGCCAATGGCTTTCTCCCAGACCAATGTGCAAAGTCACGATAAGGTCCCGTTCTCAAGAGCTGCTTCACAGCAGTGCAACCGAGAGATTTAACCGGGTTTAACCGATTCCAAACAGTCAAGGGACACAGACAAAATGGAATAGCTGTGGATTGTTTGGATATATGTTATGGAGTTGATGTATGGATGTTATAGATGTCGATGTTGTTGTAGTAGTAGGGTGACTTTATAACCAATGTATGCCCAACACAGGGTCACTATCACATATCACTGCCACACTTACATAGACCTACAACTTCTTAAGTGAGACATTTTACATTTAAGTCCTAAAGGAGGCATTTTTGACCGTGCTGCTGCGCGAAACATGATGCGTAAAAGAAGAAGGCATGCACACAAAGCTCCACATTCACTCCACTGTAGGCTATGGGAGTTCATCACAAGCAGATCATATTATGTCATCTCATGACAAGACACACTAGAACAAAACTGCAATGTGGGTCTGACTACAAGGGTCGCCAACAACAAACTATACGAGACAAACAGTTACAGAACCCAAACTCGTGACATTCATTTTTCACATCCCTGTAATTGGCCATTCTACAGAATCTTGAGTTTGGTCCCGCACAAAGAGTCTGATGTTTTGATCCGCATGACAACGTTTGGCAACGTCTAGGCTTGTTCTACTTGGTTTCAAGGGTTGAACATCTGTTTCCTTAGCGAACTGGCTTTAAAAAGTCAAGATGGTTGGAAATCGCCAGAGACTTACCTCCTCCACAGTGAGGGGCATGCATATCCTGTACTCCTTCAGCAGCATCGCTGTCGGTGGGCACCGCACGTGCAAACAGATTCTTCTGATACCTCGTACCGATTCTTATTCCTTCTCAAGACTTTTCCTCCGGTTCTTCAAGCTACTCCAACTCTGTTTTTTTGCTGGGCTGCGCATACAAGTAGTCCTGCGCGGGGTCTGTCTACCAAAGCGGAAATTAGCAAAATGTCTGTTGTAGACCTTCTAGTTCCCTCGCAACAAATCGTATCTTCAGAAAGCGAGCGCAATAGCTGCAACACTGTATCGACCTGCCCCCCTCTATTTCACGGGACAGGACGGAACAGTCGCAGTCAAAGAATACACAATAAACGCTTCTAGGACATGGTGAAAGTAAACGAATTTCCAAAGAAATTATGCTTCAGGTCTGAAAATGAGCTGGCGACTGATGGTGACCGACTGCGCGAAGCTGTAGCCTATTTCATAGCTCTTACAACACTGACTGCTGAAGCCTCATCTTTTGTGCGCGAGGCGGAAAAAATAGCTCTAATCAATATTTAAATTCAACGGGAGTTCTCCTTCCAGACTCGACCCCTGTCACCTACGACCCTTCACCGGATAAGTGCAGAAAGAAAACAAAAACTTAAACGATTGTCACGGTTCCTTGCCGAGCTGTCAATTGGCCAGCGAAAAGCGTCGTGCTGTGTTGATGGGGCACGGAAGAAGCAAGCATGCCTCTTTACCACGCGAGCAGGAAATAGTGTGCGCGCGTGCAATTAGTAGGCTACTGTCAATGCATCAGTTGTGTTGAATTTGCCTATTGAGACACAAAACGAAACAGGAAGGCAATTGTTTAAAATGAACTCCGCACATAAATACATTATCTCTATTTTATGTCATTTTGTAACATCCACTGGGAAAAAGCCGGACCCTGACGGTGCTCAAGGTTTATTTTCTTCTTCCTGTCACATCCCAATGACAGAATATGCTGCTTGTGAAAGAACCTTCATGGACTCAAGTCAAGTCAAGTTGGTTTTATTGTCAATCTCTTTAGGCTACATGCGCTGGTCATAGGCTACAAAGAATTGAAATTAGGCTACGTTTCTTACTTTTCCCATGCAGACAGACATAGACTCTCTATACTGGTGTGGACATAGACCATAAGACATAGACAGTATAGGCCTACATTACACCTAGAGTAGGCCTACCTATACAATACCCATACAGACATATAAAGTGCAAGATTGGGCAACAGCAGACATACATGGAACATAGCCTATATTAAGAAGTAGTGATGTGATGTGATGCATGTCAGTTGTGTCCTATTGTGACAATTCTGATATGTTAGCAGCATATGAATAATAATATGAAGTATGCAATTGAAGAGTTCAGATGCAAAACCCCCTAAGTGCCTTTTCAGAAAATGATCTTAATTCATTTTTATTTAATACAAAGCTATCGAAATTGCATATTTTTTTATTTTATTAATTTAATATAACTATTTATATGTATTATCAAGTACAGGAATGTAAACTAAACCATCAACGGGGTTCTCTAAAAATATAGAAGTGCAGGTCTTCAGAAATGGAGTTAGGGGTTTTTGCATCTGAACTCTTCAATTGTAATGTGCAGTTGGTAGCTGGCTATTCAGTGCAGTCATTCAGGTAACAGGCATGAGATAGCAGCAACTGTGTCAGTGTGTGTGTGTGTGTGTGTGTGTGTGTGTGTGTGTGTGTGTGTGTGTGTGTGTGTGTGTGTGTGTGTGTGCCTGTAGAATTACTCATGTCTGTAGAATTAGGCTAAATTCCTTTAGATTACTTGGTTGTGTCTGGTCTGTGCATTACATTGCGACTACAAATAAACATGCAGCAACTGATTCACACATTTCATCTACGTTCAACTGGTCCGCTGCTTAGGCCTACTTGAATTGGGCTACCTACTTTCCAATGTGGATGAAGGTGATTGCAAGCAGGTCTATTCATAAAAGCATGTGTTGTGGATGACACAGGGACTCAACGCTGAACAGTACATTGGCTGCAACACTGCTTTGTAACGGACAACAGTGACACCTGCTGGTGTGTCAGATTTAATAGTCGTCTTGGAAAAAAATGGACAAGTGGCCCATTTCGTTGGCTATGTATGAAATACTTTTGCAAATTCTCTCTCTCTCTCTCTCTCTCTCTCTCTCTCTCTCTCTCTCTCACACACACACACACACACACACACACACACACACACACACACACACACACACACACACACACACACCACAAAACACACACACACACCACAAACACACACACACCACAAACACACCCCAAAACACACACACACCACAAACACACACACCACAAACACACACACACACACCCCAAAACACACACACACACACACACACACACACACACACACACACACACACACACACACACACACACACACACACACACACACACACACACACACACACACACACACACACACACACACACACACACACACACACACGACCTATGGAACTGCTTACACTATGAGACTTGCACCTACAACTATGCTGCTAAATGCTAGACCACTGGACTACAATGGACCATGCTGGACGGCACAGTTTGACTTTTTGTATTCCACTATTGGACTGTACCTGCACTACCCCACAAGAACACACACACACACACACACACACACACACACACACACACACACACACACACACACACACACACACACACACACACACACACACACACACACACACACACACACACACAGTACCAGGGACTGCACCTTACCTTTGACCACAGGAAGAACAGTGCTTCTGTAAAGGAGAAAACTGATGGGTTGTCAATAAACCAATCAATCAATCACCTGCACTACCTCAGTCCTGGAACCTACCTCTTGTATTGTTATTATACTGTACTTCACTGTTATTATTTCTATTATTGTAGTGTCTACATTCTTTATTTATCTTATCTCTGTTACATGTTCAATGTTACATGTTAAATGTTCATTTATACTGTATTTATTATTGTCCATTGTTACCAGTCCATCACCGTTACCTGTCCTGTCTGCAATTTATGTCAGTCTGAAAAATGTCAGTATGTCTTGTCCTGGCATGGTATACAGAGAAAACGTAATTTCATTTTTCCTTGTATGTCTTGTGCATATGATGAAAGTGACAATAAAAGCTGACTTGAAATTCAAGACAATGTGCATCTCACACATTTGACTAATCATTCACCGCAAAACACTGTCAGTTACACACACACACACACACACACACACACACACACACACACACACACACACACACACACACACACACACACACACACACACACACACACACACACACACACACACACACACACAGAGAGAGAGAGAGAGAGAGAGAGAGAGAGAGAGAGAGAGAGAGAGAGAGAGACAGAGAGAGAGACAGAGAGAGAGACAGACAGAGACAGAGACAGAGAGAGACACACACACACACACACAAACAGATTTCACAAAATATATTTCTTAATAAAATGTCTTTATTTAAATCACTTTATGAATCATAATTACAGAGCCTGCAGTCCATTACTATTATACATGATAGGACAAAGAAAAAAAAGCACAAGGCCTGCAAACAAAAATGAAAACAAAAACAAATCTGCTACACTCGAAAAGAGCGAAGACAAATATTTAGTCATTTCACACAACAGTTTATCTAAACTGCTTCCAATTTTCGTTTGACTGCTACACCTCCTCAGTCCCCCCCCCCACCCCCCATACATATGGCATTTGACCAGGGGTGGAGTCCAATATGCAGACTTCCGTCCTCCCTTGCTCACTTGCCTGCTTGTGACCTCATGATGACATCACTGACGACAGAAAATTAATTCAATATCTTGCAAAAGCACAATTCTAATGTAATTTCCTCATTTGCCAATTGGGATGTTGAATGAAAAAAACAGTCCCCCAAAAGTTGTTGTGGCAAGGCTGACAGCTGGGAAACTATTGTTGTTTTCTCCGTGGAGACGGGGCCAGGAGGTGGCGGGGTGAGGCCACAAGCAGAAGTGGAGGACGGGAGTGTGCATATTGGAATGCATCCCTTGTTTCTATTGGCTCCGGCAGCGCTAGGATCATTTCAGTAGCCTGGCACGCCAGACTATGAGTGCATCTTAATATGGGACCTTGCCTCCTCCACTTGCTTCTCGTCATGATGACATCACTGACAACAGCATTATATTGCAATATCTTGCAAAAGCTCAATTGTAAAGTCTTTTTCTCATTTGCAATTGGGATGGTGAATGAAAAACAGTCCCTCAAAAGTTGTTGTGGCGAAGCTGACAGCTGGGAAACTTTGTTGTTTTTTCCACGGAGGAGGGGCCAGGAGGCGTGGCGAGGAGACAAGCAGAAGTGGAGGACGGGAGTGTGCATATTGGAATGCATCCCTTGTTTCTATTGGCTCCGACAGCGCCAGGATCATTTCAGTAGCCTGGCACACCAGACTATAACATCAAAACTTAAGCCTGGCACTGTTCAGTTCAGAAAGCTGAGAGGTGTGGGTGGGACCAAACCCTTGTCAATCAAAGTGCCTCTGTGTCATTGGCCAACAGTGATGACTAATCAGAGCAACTGTGACCAACTCGCCCCCAAGGTTGAAACGGGGCACAAAACACCCTTGCGTTCTGATTGGAGGACGGGTTTGCCGTCCTTTTCTGTCTGACCTCCAACAGTGCAGTACTAGACCAACTGGCCAGGCAACAATATGCACAGGGGCGCTGCTAAAAATTGTTGGGCCCCATGAAAGATTCAAATTTTGGGCCCCCAAAATGTCAAATTATGCCATCAGCATTGTTCCAGGGCCCTGTCAGTGCTGTCGGGCCCTTAGAATATGTAACACCTCCCCCCCCCCTCGCGGCATCCATGAATATGCATATTTATGCCGCTCAGCTTGGTTTACTGGGCTGGGAGCACTTCTATAAAATGGTCACTTTACATTTCTCTTGCAATGTGACCTCATGATCCAAGTAATTTTTACTTAATGCAAGAATGGAGCTCCTATATGCCACACTGCTCGGACAACTGCTTGCAAACAAAACAAAACAAAAAAGTGAATCGTACCACCAGCAAGTCATTTAAGGCGCAGCTTTTAGCTTCAGGTCAACTGAGTGACGTGTCCAGTTTTCAAATGTACTTCTTTTACAATGACAAGAGATGGAATGTTTGGTAGGCCTAAACCGTGCACGCCAATAATATGTAGGAGCGTGTGTGTATCTTAGTTCATGCCATTTTTAAGAATATAAAACCAAAATTGAAGTGGGCACTGTGTTGTGGAAAATCTCTCCATCACAGAACATGCAGTGACATTGGCTTCGTGACAACAATTTACTCTGTTGTGGAAAATCTCTCCTTCACAGAACAGGCAGTGAGTGGGTTATTCCCAGAAGTTTGCTTCGTGACAACAATATACTCAATGTACCCAATAATAAAGAAGAGCTCCATACTATAGCATCATCCTCCCAAAGGAGGTTTACACCGTGAACACACCCAGGGAAGTGACTATGGTAACTGCAGACCCAGGGAAGTGACTATGGTAACTGCACACCCAGGGAAGTGACTATGGTAACTGCACACCCAGGGAGGTGACTATGGTAACTGCACACCCAGGGAGGTGCCAAAAGTAGATGCAGAAAAGAACATGTGAAAAAAAAACACAGGTGACTTAACGGCATATCTTTGTCAATAATTACTGTAGTTACTATTAGAACAGTGTATCGATGTGTGTCTTACGATCAGCAGACTTTGAGCTAGTCGGATCAAATTTGTGGCAGGTTTTTTTTTTTTTTTTTAACTTTTCGTTAACACTTTACTTTGAAGGGTCACTACAGACAGTGTATCTACTATCTAGCGTACCTCATGAGGTAAATCACTGGGGTGACAACTATGTAATGTAGTGTTCTACTGTTGCGTACTGTATTTGCATCATGCCTTTACTTCTGCCTTTGACACCAGTGAGGTGGTTTTATACCTCATGACTAAAAGGTTCAAGTCAGTCATCTTCCTCCTGCGCTTTCCTGTGGCCTCCCCACTCGTGATGTGATGTGAGGCTCGATGAGGTCAGTCAGGGCCGACCCAAGGCATAAGCAAACTAAACAGTGGCCGGCCGCACATAGGCTCCGACAGTACTGCGGCGCACTTTCGCTTCCGACATAATTTGGACCTCCAAATCCCATTTCACACGAACATAGCATTGATAGTCAACGGGAGGCGCCGACAAAATAGAACTTATCTCTAATTGCTATCCGACATCGGTGAATGTCCGTGGACATCGGAGCTAGTGTGCAAGTTCTATTGAAAACAATGGAATCGAATTTTAGCTGAGCAGTGCTCAGCACTTAGCCTGGTGAACCAGCGCCACCCGCACTTTGTCGGAGCCGGTGTGCGGAAGCCCTAAACAGTGGCTTAGGGCCCCCAAGACACCAGGGGCCCCCTGTGAGCAGCAAAGATCAAGGAAGGCTACAGTTTGTTACACACAATGTGGGTATTTCTCAAAACCTTGTCTACACACTTCCAAATGTGCTCAGCCGAATTAGTCACACACAGTGATTGGATACTCTTTGGTGAACTCTATGGAGTATCCAATCACTGGGCGTGACTAATTAGGCTGAGCACACTTGTACCCTGTGTATCCTATAGCAGTGGTTGCCAACTTTTCTTCTGTGTGGGGCTTCATTTTTTCCCCCCTACAGTATTATTAAGTATCTGATGCTGAGTAGGTGGTGGTATGAAGGGCCCCCGAATGAGATTTTGCTTAGGGCCCCATAAAGGCTTGGGCCGGCCCTGACGTCATTGATGATCAATGTTTTTATTCAATATCTTGTCAATCACATTTCAAAAGGTCACGCTCTCATTTCCAATCAAGTTGATGACTGGGGGGAAAACCCCCTTCCCAAAAAAGTCGCTCTACGCTGCAGAGTTGACAGAAAACTTGATTTTCTCCATGGAGGAGGGGGAACCCCAACCCAACAAGATATCAGAGAGAGCGGAGGACCAGGAAAGGATTGGAGACAGGAGTTTGCAGGGCTGGAGTGGAGGGGAAATAGGGCCTGGGCACTTTTGGCTTACAGGGGCCCTTCATAATTAGCAGCGCAGAACTGACTCACCGGTGGGCCCTGCACCCTCGTGGGCCCATATTTTCAGAAATGTAAAAAAAATAGTAATTAAAAAAAAAAAAATACATATACTTTTTCACATTTCTGAAAATAGGGGCCCACGAGGGTGCAGCAGGGCCCACCGGGAAATGGCCGCTATGCCAGATGGCCAGTTCAGCCCTGGTAGCTTGACATGCAAAGCAAAGCATGAAGGAGTCACATTCTTTTCTTACATACGGTGGGGGATAGTGTTCTTTAGGGCAAAACTAACATTGCCCAACTTTGTTAACACACCCCACCTACACACATGCATTTAGCGCTTGTGTTTCACATAGCATGTGTACATTTGTGTAAACAAACAGCTCAGAGCCCTACATCCATATCTCTGCAACGAAAATACTTCAAAAGGTGGGATTAACAGAACTTATGAAGTTATTTATAGAAAGTGTGACATCAAAAAAGTCTATTTTTGTGAAAGTTAGGAAACAGGGAAAAACAAATCTAACGGGAATAGGCAATAATGGCTTCAAATCACAATCATACAAGTCATCTACATAACCTTACATGTGTATACACTCAATCGAGTTATTAAATCACGTCTATAGTACAAATATTTTTCTCTCGAACAAAAAGAATACACTTTGCATATTTGCGATTAACAGATATAACATAATCATAGACTTCAAATGGCATACAGAAACCCTCCCCTGTGAGGGGACTCATCATGGCATTCATTTGGAACTGCTCAGGGGGTGCATTTCTCGGAGCCATAGTCGCTAACTACGCTATCTACTTTGTTCTTTGCAATGCAATTTCCCATTGGCAACTACCCAAGTTGCTAACTGGCTAACAACTACACTTTTGAGAAACCCACCCAGAGGCGTGTAAAGCAGTAGAAGTTAAAGACAAGAAAAAACTGATTAGACACTGATTAGGTACAGTGTAAAAAACTGGTGTAACGACTATGGGTAACACTTTACTTGACGCCGGTGTCATAAGCATGTCATTACAGTGTCATAATAGTGTCATAATAGTGCCATGCACGTGTCATTAACATTTTATATCTGTTGGCCTTAAGTGACAAAGACTTTGCCATAACCGTATGTCACTTAAGGCCAGTCATAAAATGTTTATGACGTGGACATAATGTTTATGACTTATCTATGACTGTGTTGTGACACTATTATGACACTATAATGACATGCTTATGACACCGGCATCAAGTAAAGTGTTACCCAACTATGTAATATGTACTAGTGTTGTACTTGTGCCAAGAATGTGCTTTTACTTCAACTTTACACACCTCTGGAGGTGGCCCAAACAAATGACTGGAAAGCAGAGCAGGGCTGTACTTTTGGCTTAAAGGGACCCCTCATGGGAGAGAACTAGGGCCCCGGGCACTTTTGGCTTAAAGGGGAAAAAACTGACAGCACAGAACTGACTCACCGGTGGACCCCGTACCCTTGTGGGCCCCTATTTTCAGAAATGTATTTTTTTCATTATTTTTTTTAAACATTTCTGAAAATAGGGGCCCACGAGGGTGTAGCAGGGCCAACCGGGAAATGGCCGGTATGGCAGATGGCCAGTCCAGCCCTGCTGGAAAGCCACCACATCAATTGGCAATCATTCATTCATTCATTCGTCCGCACTGCAACTTCTCCTCTCATGAAGCAGACAGGGCCCCATTTCTCGAAAATATTGTTGCTAACCAGTTAGCAACGAACTTCGTAGGCTTCCAATGGGAAATTGTATTGCAACCAAGTAAGTTGCTAACTTAGGTAGCAGCAATGTTGTCGATAAACGCACCCCAGCAGGTCCGCTGGAGAACCTTTAGGTGGCTTTAGAGAGGAGCTGCCGTGGCAATAGCAGTGCAAGAATATTAGGAGAACGGGTAACACTTTATTTTAGCGTTAACATCTATTAGCACTAATACATGCAATGTGCTCGTATAAGTAAATTGTAAAGTGTGTACAAAGCAAAATCAAACATTTGTTAGGCATGAATTCGCAAATGTCTTGTTCATGCACAATAAGGGATACATTACCAATTTTAACCTTAGTAAGGACCTAGTAAGCCTTAGTTTTTGCTTAGTACATGCCTTACAAGTTACTTATGCAGGCATTAACATTGTATGTATTAGTGCTAATAGATGTAACGTCTAAAATAAAGTGTTATTGCAGAACGTGTGTGTGTGCGCATCCAGTTGCTTTTCGCACGTGTGTGTGTGTGGTGTGCTGTGTTTATGTGGCTTAAGGTGAGTTGGCAATGGTAGCTTAATAATTGGAATGCAGTGTTAAAGACATTAGAAAACAACGACAAAAGATAAACCCTCGACATATAATACCTACAACACCACAGCCTGCTTCATTGTCAAACTGCCCCGCGTTATGAAGAGGATATGTAGGGACAGGGCTGAACTGGCCATCTGGCATACCGGGCATTTCCCGGTGGGCCCCGCACCCTCCTGGGCCCCTTTTTTACATTTCTGAAAATATTTTTTTTCAATTTTTAAAAAAATATATCTGACAATAGGGGCCCACGAGGGTGCGGGACTCACCGGTGAGTCAATTCTGCGACGCTAATTATGAGGGGCCCCTTTAAGCCAAAAGTGCCCAAGCCCTATTTCTACCCCATGAGGGGCCCCTTTAAGCCAAAAGTGCCCGGGCCCTAATTTCTCCCCCATGAGGGGCCGCTTTAAGCCAAAAGTGCCCGGGCCCTATTTCTCCCCCATGAGGAGCCCCTTTAAGCCAAAAGTGCCCGGGCCCTATTTCTCCCCCATGAGGAGCCCCTTTAAGCCAAAAGTGCCCGGTCCCTATTTCTCCCCCATGAGGAGCCCCTTTAAGCCAAAAGTGCCCGGGCCCTATTTCTCCCCCATGAGGGGCCCCTTTAAGCCAAAAGTGCCCGGGCCCTAATTTCTTCCCCATGAGGGGCCCCTTTAAGCCAAAAGTGCCCAGGCCCTAATTTCTTCCCCATGAGGGGCCCCTTTAAGCTAAAAGTGCCCGGGCCCTATTTCTCCCCCATGAGGGGCCCCTTTAAGCCAAAAGTGCCCGGGCCCTAATTTCTTCCCCATGAGGGGCCCCTTTAAGCCAAAAGTGCCCGGGCCCTAATTTCTCCCCCATGAGGGGCCGCTTTAAGCCAAAAGTGCCCGGGCCCTAATTTCTTCCCCATGAGGGGCCGCTTTAATCCAAAAGTGCCCGGGCCCTAATTTCTTCCCCATGAGGGGCCGCTTTAATCCAAAAGTGCCCGGGCCCTAATTTCTTCCCCATGAGGGGCCGCTTTAATCCAAAAGTGCCCGGGCCCTATTTCTCCCCCAGTCCAGCCCAGGGATATTCAGTACGCAAACCAATAATAGTGTTATGAACAAACTTATGTACACCCACCTAAAAATGCGGCACTTTTTTATTTTTTTAAACTGTTTTCACTGTTGGACAAAAGCTAAACAAAATGGCAAAAGCCTATGGCATCCATTTTCGCTTTAGGGGGGGAGAACACAGATGTCGTTTCTATGGCAACATTTCCAAAAGCACTCATTGTCTGAATCATTTGAGAGGTGTTGTTGAACTTTGGGCTTGAGCACATAATCAGCTGAGCTGTTATGCAGAACTGGGGGAATGGATTTTAAGGATAGCCTTCATGGAAAAAGGTTTGAGGGAATGGATTTTAAGGATAGTCTTCATGGAAAAGGTTTGTGAGAATGGATTTTAAGGATAGTCTTCATGGAAAAGGTTCGTGTGCGCACATGTACCATATGCAAGCCTTGCACGTACAGACACGACAGAAAACAGCAAGCCAGGTCTAGTGTAGAAATCATGGATAGGATTTACATATCCAAAGATGTAAGAAGCAAAAAATGATAAGTTTTAACTTTAACGCATGCACGCATGCACGCACGCACGCACACACACGATGCTGAACATCAACAGTACTTCAAACAAGTCATGGTCCTATTAATTCTTCATTACACATACAATCACTTCACTTTGACTAAAGGCATTAAATGACAGACACACACACACACACACACACACACACACACACACACACACACACACACACACACACACACACACACACACACACACACACACACACACACACACACACACACACACACACACACACACACACACACACGCAAGCGAGCACACATGCACGCAGACAAGTATAATTTCTTCCAGATAGTGAGGCACTGCCCCACGTTGGGTCCTGTGGCTTCATAAGCTTACTGTCTACAAATCATCTCGCCACTCCACTCTGCCATCTTCATTTATATATTCATCTTTTCTCAAATCTCTGAGAAGTGGCGAAGGCGAGTTTCCTTTCTCCCGAGTTTAACTCTAAGGTGTCTGTGGTGATACAATAGAATAATAATACCCCAACCCCCACCCCCCCCATGCCCTGAATGGCTCAACCCCATAAGTCCATTCATTCCTGCATCCTCCCCACTCCCCACCCCCCAATACCACAGGCATACTATACATCATGAATGCCTATGCCCCATCCCCCCCCCCCTCCAGAAATTCCCTACCCACAGGCTAACGTTGGCAGATTCATGACATGACGTCTCCATATAATAAAAAGAATCTCTGCGAGAGAGAGATGAACTCTGTTTGTTTGTTTGTTTGGTCTCAAAGCTTCTTTCTCCCTACGTGGAGGAAAATACGAAAAAAAAGACAAAAAAAGAAAAAAAAGTTTCCAAGCAGCAAAAAACGTGGAAGTTATCTCCTTCATGGCATCGTCGTCTTCAGATCAGAAGTAACTTCACTTCTATCATGATTTTTGTTGTGAGGTCACTTTGTCATCAAAAAAGGCCGTGCCTGTGCTTTAAGGCTATATATAACCCCTTCATAAGATACAGTGATGGTCGACCTGGACACAATTCTTAACAATCCGATGCCACGTATTCCAAACGACCTGTTTTTTTTTACCTGTCCAATTTAACAAGTGATCATGCAACCAGGTAATCACCTGTAGGGTTTAAAGGCCGACCAGAACGGAGAAGTACTTATATGCCAACCGCTCGTGTTCATCCCGGGCTCTGAACTTTTTCAGCGCGTAACTGTGTTACCCGGATAAACCTGTTGACGGCCATGTTTCATTATGGTTCGCGGAGAAAAAGCGGTTTGCATTGCGAACCAACTCTCCGGTTTGTGAACGCTAATTTCTGTGGCGTGAACACGACGGCCGCTTCGCAATTAGGTGCGGGAATGGGCACCGGCACGGTTCCCAGTCGTCCTGAATGTGCCACTGGTTGAATTGGACAGGTAAAGACCAGGTCATTTGGACTACATATGTGGCACTGAGCTGTAAACTAATGTCTCCAGGCCGGCCGCCGCTGCATAGGAATGTGGCGTCTGTACTGTAGTGATCATGGCGTACGTGGTAGTAGTAGTAGTAGTAGTGGCTAGTAAAGAGGGAGGAAGCTGATACCATCGCCGCTTCCTGTTGGGTCATCACAGGGGAGCAGCCGCAGTGTCTTCTGGGACATGTACTGTTACTATTGTGTTGAATACTGTTAAATGTGTGTGTGTGTGTGTGTGTGTGTGTGTGTGTGTGTGTGTGTGTGTGTGTGTGTGTGTGTGTGTGTGTGTGTGTGTGTGTGTGTGTGTGTGTGTGTGTGAGTGTGTGTGTGTGTGTGCGGGCGGGCGGTGGGAGGGGGGGGGATCACAGTTCCCCAGAGGAGGTGCCCATGGGGTCAGTATCGGGTGAGCCGTGTGAGCGGGGGTCCATGGCAGAGTGCATGATGTGCAGCCACACGTCGTCCATGTTGGGCATCACCAGGATTTTCTGCACACAAGAGAACAACCACGCGGTGTTAGACTGAGGAGTTACAGCTGCTAGCTTATAAATAACTTTGGTTACGCTTTATTGTGGATCTACCACATTAGGTACAGTGTAATAACCAGTGTAATAATATAACACGTAATACCAGTGTAACACCATGTACCAATGTTGCACTTACATCTAGGGTTAAGGTTAGGGTTAGGGTTGGTACATGATATTACACTGGTGTTAAGTATTGTTACACTGGTTATTACTGTACCTAATGTGGTAGATCGATCCACTGTAATAGTGAACCATTAAAATAAAGTGCTACCATAACTTCTAACTAGCATAGACACAATAGCAGGAGCAAGAGTATGGATACCTGGAACTCCTCATAAAGCTTCTTCTCTATGAAGTCGGTGATGTGTACAAAGGTGACCTCCCTCTCGCCCAGTTTGGGTCGCGCCCTCATCTCCAGTTTAGGAGGCGTGCGGAAGCCATACCTGCGGCACAGATGAGGTACGACATGACGATGAGGAATAAATTCACAATGATAAACATCCATGTAATTTCCTGAATCACAATGAAAGGTGAAAGGTCTTCAAGCTCAAAAAAGAAGTGCGTTATTCAATGTCAACACACTTATTCCTTGCAGTAATACCTAGTCAGTATACAAGCTATTTTTACACCAAACACACCTACACATTTTCTGACAACTTATTTGGTAGAAGGATAAATTACGCCAATGAATACTAACATCTACCAAAAGACTGTCACTATCAAACACATCTACAGTACAGTTTTTTTTGGTTGTGCCAATGGATGGCTACCACTATCTATCTACAAGGATCCAATCTAGAGGGTATTACTCTAGTATTAGTAATGGGAGACTTTTTTCCACTTACTGTTTGCCTTTCCCTCAATAACCACTAGGTGGCATGAAAGTGCTGCACAAGAGTGAAATACAGTAGAATCAAGTCTTGGCTGCTATGGTCTTAATATCAACAGTAGGTTGTACAGTAATTCAAAGAGAATTGAATAACCATAACACAATATTCCATGAGTTAATGTAATGTCAAGGTTTGCAGTGAGATTCATTTTCTGAGCAGACTTTTTGAGAACCCAACACAGAACCCAACTGTCCCACATTATCTTAATGAACTTAAATGATACTTTCTGGAAATTGGAATTGTGTCAGTTTTTCCCAAAAGATGGGAGGATGTCATGAAAGTGCAATCATGTCATTTGACTGCTACTCTGTTCTGGTCGGGTCACAGTCGTCAGAAAATCTGGAAAAGCTCCTGCACACTGACCCTTTCCTAAACCTTCATCAGGTAAATTAAATAGAAAATACTTGAAGGTCTAGGGACGAAACGTCGTGTATTAAAGAAAACAGTGAAGTGGTCAGTGTGCAGGAGTTTTTTTTTTTCAAATTATAATTTAAGTGCATAATTTAAGCAGACACAACTTTGAATTCAACAAGTGCCAACCTGCCGTTGCCCCCCCGGCCCCCACTTTGAAAACCACCGGCGTCATGTAATGCGCTACTGCCTGCTGCTGGGCCGTACCATATCCTGATAGTGGGGGGGGGGGAGAATGTAATGTAGTGTAATGTAATGCGTTACTGCCTGCTGCTGGGCCGTACCATATCCTGATAGTGGGGGGGGGGGGGGCGTCATGTAATGTGCTACTGCCTGCTGCTGGGCCGTACCATATCCTGATAGTGGGGGGGGGTGTAATGTAGTGTAATGTAATGGGCCGTACCATATCCTGATAGTGGGGGGGGGGGGGGGGCGGGGGGGGGGGGGAGAATGTAATGTAGTGTAATGTAATGGGCCGTACCATATCCTGATAGTGGGGGGGGGGGGGGGGGGGGGGGTTGGAGAATGTAATGTAGTGTCATGTAATGGGCCGTACCATATCCTGATAGTAGGGGGGGGGGGAGAATGTAATGTAGTGTAATGTAATGTAAATGTAGTGTAATGTAATGGGCCGTACCATATCCTGATAGTGGGGGGGGGGGATGTAGTGTAATGTAATGTAATGTAAATGTAGTGTAATGTAATGGGCCGTACCATATCCTGTCGGTGGGGGGTGGGGGGATGTTGTGTAATGTAATGTAATGTAATGTAAATGTAGTGTAATGTAATGGGTCGTACCATATCCTGTCGGTGGGGGGCGGGGGGATGTTGTGTAATGTAATGTAATGTAATGTGATGTAATGTAATGTAATGGGTCGTACCATATCCTGTCGGTGGGGGGCGGGGGGATGTTGTGTAATGTAATGTAATGTAATGTGATGTAATGTAATGTAATGGGTCGTACCATATCCTGATAGTGTGTGTGTGGGGGGGGGGGGGATGTAATGTAATGTAATGTAATGTGATGTAATGTAATGTAATGGGTCGTACCATATCCTGTCGGTGGGGGGCGGGGGGATGTTGACGGCCAGCGTGCCTCTGCACTCCTGCACCTCCACGGTGAGCAGCAGCGGCGTGTTGGACACCTCCTCCATCTTCTTCTTGATGAACTCCGTCTCCGCCGCCTTCTGGAAGTACTTGTTCTTGGTCAGCTTGTCCACGAAGCGCAGGATCTTGCTGTGCTTGTTGTGGCCTCCCAGGAAGCTGAACGTTGGAAAGGGGACACAGAGAGGATGAGCCAAATTCATTATTACATTACACTACATTACATTACATTACATTACATTACATTGCATTTGGCAGACGCTTTATAACCAAAGTGACTTTCAAAAGAGGACATAATCAAGCCAACATCACAAGCAAATACAAAGTGCACAGGAAATATACAGAACAACAAGTGCAGTTGCAAAGAGGAGTTAGTTTTTTGCAGGATCTTGCTGTGCTTGTTGTGGCCTCCCAGGAAGCTGAACATTGGAAAGGGAACGACAGGATGAGCCAAATGTGCTCACTACTACTACACACCAGGGGTGGAACTGTGGCAGGTAGATTCTAAAATCTACAAGTAGTCGCTCACAAATTTTACCAGTCATCATCTTTACCAGTTCATATTCCACCGTTCAAAAAATTATAATGCCAAGTAAGATAAATTTCTAATCAATATTTTTGTTTCAGAGGTTGTGTGATGCCAATAACTATTTTCCTGACAAAGTGGGAGGAGCTCCCAATTTTTCGGGAGCTCAGAAGGTAAGTGCATAGCTCTTGACCTGACTAGTTGCAACGCAGAAGGTGTTGCATCAGTACAGTAGGAGGGTTGTAGCGGCAGTGGTACAGTACCTCTCAGCTCCGGGTGTCTGCTCAGCGGTATTGTAGTAGTAATATTATTATATTAGATTATATATTAGTAGTAGTTGTAGCGGCAGTGGTACAGTACCTCTCTGCTCCGGGCGTCTGCTCGGTGGTATTGTAGTAGTAATATTATCATATTATATCATATATTATTAGTAGTCGTAGTGGCTGTGGTACCTCTCTGCTCCGAGCGTCTGCTCGGTGGTATTGTAGTACTGTAGTAATATTATATTATTATATCATATATTATTAGTAGTCGTAGTGACTGTGGTACCTCTCTGCTCCGGGCGTCTGCTCGGCAGTATTGTAGTAGTAATATTATATTATTATATTATATATTAGTAGTAGTCGTAGTGGCTGTGGTACCTCTCTGCTCCGGGCGTCTGCTCGGCAGTATTGTAGTAGTAATATTATATTATTATATTATATATTAGTAGTAGTCGTAGTGGCTGTGGTACCTCTCTGCTCCGGGCGTCTGCTCGGCAGTATTGTAGTAGTAATATTATATTATTATATTATATATTAGTAGTAGTCGTAGTGGCTGTGGTACCTCTCTGCTCCGAGCGTCTGCTCGGTGGTATTGTAGTAGTAATATTATATTATTATATTATATATTAGTAGTAGTCGTAGTGGCTGTGGTACCTCTCTGCTCCGGGCGTCTGCTCGGTGGTATTGTAGTACTGTAGTAATATTATATTATTATATTATATATTAGTAGTAGTCGTAGTGGCTGTGGTACCTCTCTGCTCCGGGCGTCTGGCTGCTTGGTGGTATTGTAGTACTGTAGTAATATTATATTATTATATTATATATTAGTAGTAGTCGTAGTGGCTGTGGTACCTCTCTGCTCCGGGCGTCTGGCTGCTTGGTGGTATTGTAGTACTGTAGTAATATTATATTATTATATTATATATTAGTAGTAGTCGTAGTGGCTGTGGTACCTCTCTGCTCCGGGCGTCTGCTTGGTGGTATTGTAGTACTGTAGTAATATTATATTATTATATCATATATTATTAGTAGTCGTAGTGGCTGTGGTACCTCTCAGCTCCGGGCGTCTGCTCGGCGGTATTGTAGTAGTAATATTATTATATTATATCATTACATTATATATTATTAGTAGTCGTAGTGACTGTAGTACAGTACCTCTCTGCTCCGGGCGTCTGCTCGGCGGCCTGCTCTGAAGCCTCTTCCTCGTCTGATGACCCGGCACTGGACGACTCCTCGTCACTGTCCGCCAGGCAGTAGGCCCGAGGTCTGGAGCTGAACACAATACAGTACATTACAGTACATTACATTATATTAAATTACCAGGGCTCTTAATTATCTTTTCCCCTCACTAGCCAAAATGGCTTGCAGATGTTAATCTTACTAGCCAAACACACACTCAGTAATGGGTCAAATTGGCTAGTAAGCTTTCTTTTCTACCTGCCAAACTGATCTTTTACCAGCATTTGGCCGGTTGGCGAGCGCTAATTTAGAGCCCTGTACATTACATTACATTATATTACATTACATTTAGCAGACACTTTTATCCAAAGTGACTTACAACTGAGGGCATAATGAATGAACAGCATACAATTTGTGATGAGAAAACAGAACACACAGGCATACAACACAAGGTGAGAAGAATTCACGCATGCACACACACACGCACGCACGCACGCACGCACGCACGCACGCACGCACGCACAGAAAACCTTGTGTCAAATAAACTGTAAAATGCAAATTTAAAACAGGTACATACACTCCACTCTAATATTTTCTAATATGAAACAACTACATGCAGAATGGGCTTTACTCCTGACAAGATCCAAATTCTTGAATTTCATGCAGACACAACTTTGAATTCAACATTCAAACAACTGAAAAGGGTTTTGAAAAATAGGTTGAAATGTGTCTGGTTGGTGACTTAAAGAGAGAAGAAAAAAAAAACTGGAATTGAAGTTGCTGAAACAAAGGGGCTGGATGATTTGGAGGGTTTGGTGAGATGGTAGACACAGGCATGTCACACACACGCACAAGCTGTTACGTACACAGCAAAGACGACAGACAGACAGACACACACACACACAGGAAGTACGGCTGATGCCTCCCAAACGCTACAGGAAGTGAGCTTGTGTTTGATAACACACAAAGGAACCCAAAAAATGACAAGCAAGCCAGCTAGCGTCGAGCGAAAGCTGCCAGCAGAGTTGCAGTACTCACCACGTGAAAAAGGAGAAGGAGAAGATGAAGAGGGGGAGAAGACAACACAGGAAAAGCATCCAGCAGAAAAGCAGAAAAAAGAGACAAAGAAAAAGAGGGGAGAAAAGTTACAAAAAAACTGTCGAAAAATAAAAAGTAGGCTACTGGGTGAAGAGCAGGTGATCGTAAGGACGTGAGAAAATTCACCAACAGACCCTGAAACCACAAGCTAGTGACCCATGCCCCCATTTGTACACTTTACCCCACATAACCGAAACTGTAGCGCTCTGGGGTTTTTTGCTCTCAGAGAGTGCAACTCTGAGTGCGTTCCAATATGCGACCTTGCATCCTCCACTTGTGCTTGTCTCCTCGTACCAGGAAGTAATATGTCATGATGACATCACTGACCACAGCATTATATTTCAATATCTTGCAAAAGCTCAATTGTAGAGCCTTTTTCTCATTTGCAATTGGGATGGTGAATGAAAAACAGTCCCTCAAAAGTTTGTTGTGGCTAGGCTGACAGCTGGGAAACTTTATCGTTTTCTCCACGGAGGATGGGCCAGGAGGCAGGGCGAGGAAACAAGCACAAGTGGAGGAGGCAAGGCCGCATATTGTAACGCACTCCCGGTCGGAGGCTGCTTACCCCACATAACCGAAACTGTAGCGCTTTATTTTTTTTGCCCTCAGAGAGTGCAACTCTGTCGGTGGCTGCTGCAGCAATGCATGAAGCAGAGTAGAGCAGAGTAGAGCAGAGCGGAGCAGAGCAGAGCAGAGCAGAGCAGAGCAGAGCAGAGCAGAGCAGAGCGGGGCGGATGTGGTGCACGGCAGGCACGCCCTGTCAACTGTGATGCTGCTGCTGCTTTCTACAAACTGCTGCACACACTGTGCTATCAAGACGACATCCGTTATTGTCTCTCCCCATGACTATGCTTATTGCATCAGTAACATCTATTACAGGTAAAAAAAGTGGGGATGATTAGTGTTTTGTGAATAAAATCAAAATGCGGTCTTTTTTCCAAAACACTTAATCTGCAACGTACATACAATAAGATGGAGAGTGCGAAAGATATCAGCTGTTAAAGCCTATCATGATTATTCTTTCAGGGACATACGTGCATACGTGGAACAAATCTCCAGTAAGTTGGGTCATTACATTAAGTGATGACATGACTTTAAATAAAAAGCCAGGGGCGGATGTGGTGCACACCATCTCAACTGTGGTGCTGCTGCTGCTTTCTACAAACTGTTGAAAAAGGTAGGTCTGCACACTGCCGATCAGCTCTAAAAATAAACTTTATTATTTATAAAGCAACGTTGCTTTTTAAATAATAAAGTCTGCCGATCAGCTACAAAAATAAACTTTATTATTTAAAAAGCAACGTTTCGTGATCGAAACGTTGCTTTTTAAATAATAAAGTTTATTTTTGGAGCTGATCGGCAGTGTGCAGACCTACCTTTTTCAACTGTCTGACTTTTTTGTCTGGCACCTGCAACGAGTGTTTTTGGATGTGCGCACCCTGCCCAAAACTGCTTTCTACAAACTGCAGACACTGCTGCACACACTGTGCTATCAAGACGACATCCGTTATCGTCTCTCCCCATGACTATGTTTATTGCATCACTACAAGTCATCGTTAAAAAAAAAAAAAGTTGGGCTGCTTGGTGTTTTGTGAATAAAATCAAAAAGGTTGTCTTTTCTTCAAATCGCTCCACATAAGATGGAGAGTAGTGTGAAAGACACCATTTCAGCTGTTAAAGCCAAGCATGATGATTCTTTCAGGGAAATAGTTGCATACGTGCAACAAATCTCCAAAAAGTTGGGTCATTACATTAGGTGACTTTATATAAAAAGACAGGGTGTGGTATATAGGAGGGAACACCCTCTCAAATGAGGTGATGCTGTTTTCTGCTTTGCATACACGCTGGGGAAACTAAACTGCAGCCACTCTGGCATCCAGATAGCATCAGCTATTTCCTCTGTATGGCTACATTACTGTAAAAGTATTACACCTCATCTTGTGATTGCAAAACATACTGTTTGGCCAGACCAAAAAATGTAGTATGTTTTTCACCAAAAATCTCAGTCAAGTATAAAATGTTACATAAAAGAGAATGCTTGCATCTATTTCTGTGCATTTTTACAGACGGTATTTGTATTTACATACACAATGGTCATTGTTTTATCAAAGACAAACTTTGATTTGGTATGCTTGTGTGATTGTGGCTTTTGAAGTTGAGCCACCCAGCAATAAACATGGGGCATATAAGCAGTTGTGAATAAAGTAATAATAATAATAATACATTTTATATAGCGCTTTCATGATACTCAAAGTCGCTTTACAGATGAGAAAACATGTAGACAACACAGAAATACAGGAGGAAACAACAGAACAGTGAGAGATAAAAAAAAGAGTGTGAGTGTGTATGTAATAGTCACACACAAACACAAATCGCTGGAGGGAGGGAGGGAAGGCCCGCCTTACCCATCTTTTCCAAACTCGCCCAGGCCGTCTCCTTCCTTACCCAGGCGAGCCAGGTTCATCTTGGTCTCCAGCGTCATCAGGAACGAGCCCTTGTAGCACACCTCCAGGTCGAACCACAGACCTGCAAGACAAAGAACCGGAACCATGAAGCACAACTATCCGCTGATGCCTTCAAGTGTGACACTGAAGCCAGGCTCAAACTACACGACTGGCGATTGTGTGTGCGATTTTGACGTCGGGGTGCACCGCACACTAGAAGAGAATCGCAACTGTCAAACTTATCCCTGCTCGCAACCACCCAGACAATGCCAGACGGTCTATTTCTAGTCGCAAATATCAAACACTTAAATTTCTACGATTTGTGATTGAAGTTCTATCTTAGAACGTCGGCCGCGACGAGGAAATCTTTCCCCACTATCGCTTATGATGGTCCTGGGGGGTAACGTTCCAGCGATTGTCGTAAGGGTTTTTTTTAGCCGAGAATCGGGCCGATAGTCGTGTAGTTTGAGCCAGGCTTGAGTCGTCTGGCCAGAATGGTGCCAGCCAGTGTCAGGTCCTGCACCAGTTTCCAGGGCTTCATGACCCAGGGACGCCGCGTTACCTGTGGGAATCTGCTGACGTCTACGCAATGCTACATAGTCAAGGTTAAGAAACAAGAGCTGCCATTATGGGCACTCAGGTTTGGGTTCAGCTTGCTTCGGTCTCAGTCTCGGTCTCGGTCTCTCTCTCTCTCTCTCTCTCTCTCTCTCTCTCTCTCTCTCTCTCTCTCTTTCTTTCTCTCTCTTTCTCTCCCTCTCTCTTTCTCTCCCTCTCTCTTTCTCTCCCTCTGTCTGTCTGTCTGTCTGTCTGTCTGTCTGTCTGTCTGTCTGTCTGTCTGTCTGTCTGTCCGTGATTTCCTTTCTACTCTCTCCAATCCTATCCAAAAATAAAGTCCCAGAAGTCCCATCCCAAAAAAAATGAAACATAAAAAAACAGCGGCTTTTTTCAGTTTGCTTCCCCACCCAACTTCACATTTGCCGAATGCTCCGATATTCAGCGTGAAAGCACCACCCTGGTCGGCAGCTCAAGGCTACTGCTGGTGCTTTACATGCACCACAAAAATAAAATGAGAACATATCTGGAGTTCTGCACAAAAACAGCCCTGTGTGCTCTGAGAAAGAAAGATAGGGAGGCCAACTTAAAGTTTCCTTTCAGCATGCATTGTTTTTTATTTGTTTGTTTGTGGAGAATTTCACGCTGTGGGGTTCAAAAGACCCCTGCCTGTAGTATAGTCTACATGTGAAGGGTGTAGAGAGAGAGAGAGAGAGAAAGAGAGAGAGAGAGAGAGAGAGAGAGCGAGAGAGAGAGAGAGAGAGCGAGAGAGAGAGAGAGAGACAGAGAGAGACAGAGAGAGACAGAGAGAGGGAGGCTTGCACAGCGTGAGCACGTTTCTTTTTTCCAACAGCAAACTTTGTTGGGGTGTTGGGGGTTCAGGGCGTCCGACTGTGATGCCTTGGGGGGGAGGGGGTGGGTGCATGGGGGTTCTGGAGAAGACTGGAGCGGGCATCTCTGCAGGTGGTGTGTGTGTGTGTGTGTGTGTGTGTGTGTGTGTGTGTGTGTGTGTGTGTGTGTGTGTGTGTATGCTGGAGTATTAGTAGACTAGTAGCGGACATCTCTGCAGGTGGTGTGTGTGTGTGTGTGTGTGTGTGTGTGTGTGTGTGTGTGTGTGTGTGTGTGTGTGTGTGTGTGTGTGTGTGTGTGTGTGTGTGTGGTCATACTGAGGCCTGTTTCTCAACTCTTCCCTCCTCCCTCATCTCACTGCTGTCTACTTCCTCCTCCCAACACCCCCAGTCCCTCTTCTCTTCTTCTTCCCTCTCTCCTTTCATCCCTCTTTACTTCTCTCATCCATCTCCATCTCTCCGCCTTCGTTCTTCACTTTTATCTCTCTCCTCTGTGTTTGTCGTTCTGTTTCTCAGTGAAGTGACGCGACTGTTCTCTCTCCTTCTGAATCCCCATCTTACAGCGGCTTCCTCTCAGCTCACCAAAAGTGAATTTAGTAAAGTCGTGAGCAACGCATCTCTTCACCAAACTTTCAGTGTTTCTCTTTCTTTCTCTCTTCGTTCCAATCTGTATCTTTTCCTCTCCCTATCTTCCTATCTATCCATCTTTCTATCTATCTATCTATCTATCTATCTATCTATCTATCTATCTATCTATCTATCTATCTATCTATCTATAGCTTCATCCCCTCTCTACTGCACTCCCCTCCTTCTGGCCAGAGAGAGAGAGAGAGAGAGAGAGAGAGAGAGAGAGAGAGAGAGGGGGAGAGAGAGAGGGAGTCAGTGAGAGTGTGAGAGAGAGAGAGAGAGAGTGAGTGAGAGTGAGAGTGAGAGTGAGAGAGAGAGAGATCACAGGGCCCTTTGAAAATGAGGGGGAAACAGTTGGACATTGCTCCACAGACCTCCTGGCGAAAAAATGAGAGGGGGGTCTGTGTTTGAAGTCCTGTGTGCTGTGCTGTGCTGTAGTGTGTGTGTGTGTGTGTGTGTGTGTGTGTGTGTGTGCGTACATGTGTGTGTGTGTGTGTGTGCGATACACACACTATAAATACACAATCGCCCCCCTGCGTTCCCACTAATCTGTTTAATAAAATTCCATGGATTCTTCTCTCTTCCCGTGGTAACAATGTCAGAAAAGTCAGTCAGAGACGCCCACCAGACTCAACTATCCAAACTTATTTTTGTGTCCAGTCACAATTAAAGACACTTTATTAATTTTCATATCAATTACTTCTTTGATCTTCAGATATTGGACTTTGGCAATCACAGTAAGGCTCATCTTAGGAAAGACAGCACAGCCACAGCACTCCAACAAGAAGCCACTTCCCTGTGCAGTTGTTAATAGAGCGAAGCTAAACGTCTATCTATAGGACGACTGTCTGTAAGTGAGTTAGAAATAAAGTTCAAGCCCATGAATTAGCCCTTCAGTCAATACGGCGACTGTTTGTAGAGATAAGCCACTTAGTTAGGACTCAGTCTTTTTATTGTTCTTTTTTTTTTTGCTTCCTTTTGCTTCTCGTGTATAATCCCTCTACCACAGCTTCTAGCCCATGCCGGGACATGGGGGGTGAGAAACGCGTCTGAGTTGATCTCATTACACACACAATCCCACTTTGTGCTTCTCTGTCCGGCGTCCGGCACAGAAAAGCATCTTGTGGAAAATAAATAAGACAAAGGAGCCTCTGTTACAGTACCTGACCTGCCACGCACGCTATCAGTCAGCTGGTTCAGTGCTGCACTACCAAAACTTGCCAACAGAGGGCATTGTTGTGTAACTCTTCACCACATACTGACATAGATACATACAAGACACGCAGAGCTACACAGTTCTGTCCAGGTCTGTGACATGACATGACATATACAGGGGTTGGATAAAATAACTGAGACACCTGTCATTTTAGCGTCATTTAGTTCCTCTTGTGTCCACAGTTAATCCAGCTGGATGTGGTTCATCCTTCTTTGTGGTATGAAGACATTACCTTGGATACTGTGGCTCTTGATACATCACAAAGACTTGCTGTCTCGGTCAAAGATGCCACAGTTACACACATACCAAGAATTTCTGTCTTTTTGAACTCTTGAGTAAAACATTTTGAGTAAAACTGTGCTCTTGCCCTGCTAATTGAACGTTTACACTTCACTTTCCTGGTGCAATGTGCCATTAATGAAGATTGGCCAACAGGCTGGTCCACTTGAGCCATGAAACTTCCTACACTAAAATGACTAAATGGTGTCTCAGTTATATTGCCCAACCCCTGTATGTGTACTGCATGTCTATGGTTCACCCCCTCATTCCCCTCACTCGCAAAAACAACATCATAATATCATAATAGCATTCTCCTGTATGCAGCAGCAGCACACAGATTTTTCAATGCAATCTACCTCTCAACCACAGGGTTCCTACAAGTTTCTTCAAGTCAAATTCAATGCTTTTTCAAGACTTTTTAAGACCATTTATCCTCAAATTTAATACCTTTATCCAGAGCCGGTTCTGACCTCCACGGGGCCCTACGCAAAAATATGCCAAGGGGCCCCCATAAAGCGCGCAACTCCCCCCCGCGCAAAACACAAACCACAGACACAAAATTTGACTCAAATCAAGCTTAATTTTAAAGTCTCCCACTCTGCGCTCTTGACACAAAAACATCAATAATGTCATAACAGATTGTGAACATGTAGCCAACGGTGGCTGTACTGAACATGTGACTACCTCATCAGCTGCAGGTGTAGGCTACCTGGCTCATCTGTGTACTACCTGAACATTGTGCTGGCCCTCCACTGGCTGACTGACAGGAGTCTGAGCTGGTCAGAAACTTAAGCATAGCGCCTGTAAAATATAACTAAGGCTTCAATTAATTTAGCTCCATCAAATTGTTGCCCCCTAGTAGCTTGGTATCTGGTCTAAAACGTTTTTTTAAAAATAAATGAATAGGCCTATGATAAGAAACTCATATGTAAAATAAATTATTTAGCTATATAACATGTGTTATTATCACACATTATTGTGAATAATGTTGTGTTCACTATTTATTGGGATTCACCTTCGTCATTCACCAAAGGTCTGGATTTATTAGTCTATCCAAGCAAGCCGCGCCCCCTTGGTATTGTTATCACCCACACACACACACACACGCACGGCACTCCTTCTCTCTCTCACTCCCTCCTCCTCCATTGCTTAGACTGCACGGACGTCTTATCAAAAATCTTAAGCGCCTGTCAAAACCAAAATCAATGTCTGTGTATGTTGATATTTGTTTCTAAACAATCGAGAGGCAGCCACGCATACAACAGCGCGCGCGCAAACTCACACACCACACACACACAGAAAGGGCACCGCTTCTATCTCACACTCCCTCCTTCGTTGCTTCGACTGCACTGACGTTTCATCGGCTAAACGAACGGCTCGTCAGATTATGATTCAACTAGTACACCTTTCGAAACAACAGTAAAACGTTGACAACACCACCCTTTCCACTCACATTCTCTCTAGCCTAGGCTACCCGTTGATTCAGTTGAACTAATTGCACAAACGAAACGCTACTCAGCTTGTGGTTCTCAACAACTTCTACCTTTTAAAACAACAGTAAAACGTTAATCCCCCTTTTTACAACATGTGACTGTATCGAAGATCTGGGCACTTTTTAACCCGGCATTGTGCCATACAAAAGCCCATTGAGTGCTAGTGGTGCTAGGTTGTTGTTGGCTAAAAACAGACAACACAGACGGCGTTTGCCGTTTATGATTGACGCACGAAATATGTTTCGAGGACTGCATGTGACTCGAGCGCCTTGACGCCCATCGTGCCCAATTTAAAAGTCCGTTTACAGAGAGCACAAAACGCTGCGAATTGGTCACCATCCACTTCTTTGACCCATTCACGAAATGAATGATTGTGTAGCCAAGCCTGGCTAAACTTACATTTGCCCATTGTTGCCGACGTTTCACCTCACTTCACCTCACTTTCCGTTTGTCCACATAGTAAAGTTTGTCTTCGCGCGATAAACTATCAACAACCTTAGCTTAGCTCTGTGGCTCTGTGGCCATGGTAAAGTTAAAATCTATGTGTTCATTGAATTAAGCTCGGTGTGTGCGCGCGTGATGGTTCCGCCCACAACTCCAGTTCCACCATTTACTTGACCACTCGTACAATTTTTACATAAACAATATAAAGATCATAAAAAATAATGACTGTTGAGTAATGAACAATGCAAAGTGACAATTTATATTCGGCATCCAAATTTAAGTCTTACACATGAAAATTCACGGCTTTTCAAGGCTTTTTAAGGTATTATTTCCAAATTCTCGAATTCAATGCCTTCAAGGCTTTTTAAGACCCCGCGGGAACCCTGCAACCAGAGAGAGAGAGAGAGAGAGAAAGAAAGAGAGAAAGAGAAAGAGAGAACGAGAGAGAGAGAGAGAGAGAGAGAGAGAGAGAGAGAGAAAGAGAGAGAGAAGACAACGAGAAAGAGAGAACGAGAGAAAGAGAGAAAGAGAAAAAGACTGAGGTACCCTGAGCATGGTACCATCCCGCCGCACTGCTCCATTGAGGCGCTATTGAGGGCTGCCCCCTTGCACGGGTGAGGCATAAAATGCAATTTCGTTGTGTGCGGAAAAAGGGGACAAAAGCATTGGATGACCAATTCTTAGAGAGAGAGAGAGAGAGATAGCGTGAGAGAGAGAGAGAGAGAGAGAGAGAGAGAGAGAGAGAGAGAGAGAGAGAGAGAGAGAGAGAGAGAGAATGACTGGCCCAATAACAACACACTCGCATCCTGGGGGAGGAAAGTAAGGAGGTGGCACCCACTGACTTTCGCTTCAACTTTGAGAGACGGAAAAAGAGAAAGCTGAGAAAGAGAAAGAGAAAAAAAAGAAAGATGAAGAGGAAGTTAGCGCGTGGACGAGAGAGAGAGAGAGAGAGTGAGTGGGAGAGAAAAAGAGAAAGAGAGTAAATGACAGGAAAAGTGAGGCATATTGGTGGCCCTATTTTAGAACCGCGCTGCAAAAAGTGTGGGCGAGCGACGTTCGCCCGCCGCGGTTTTGGCAGGTTGGTGGTGGTGGAGGTTGCCGGGGTGATTTGCTGACGTTGGTAACAGTCTCCCACCCCGTACAGCCTTTAATTGGGGCGAGCGCTCGCCCGCCTGCTGCCTGGCTCTGCTGAGGTGGGAAGGGCAACAAAAATGTTTGCCTCTCTCTCGCTCTGTCACACACACGAAAACATACCAACTCACTCACTCACTCGCTCGCTCACTCGCTCGCTCACTCGCTCGCTCACTCACTCGCTCACTCACTCGCTCACACACTCACACTCTCACTCTCACACTCTCACTCTCACTCTCACACTCTCTCTCTCTCTCTCACGCTATCTCTCTCTCTCTCTCTCTAAGAATTGGTCATCCAATGCTTTTGTCCCCTTTTTCCGCACACAACGAAATTGCATTTTATGCCTCACCCGTGCAAGGGGCCAGCCCTCAATAGCGCCTCAATGGAGCAGTGCGGCGGGATGGTACCATGCTCAGGGTACCTCAGTCATGGGGGAGGATGGGGGAAGGCACTGGTTAATTACTCCCCCTGCCAAACTGGCGGGTAGGGAGTCGAACCAGCAAGCCTGATACCCTAACGGCTTACCCATGACTGCTTCTCCTGCTACTGCTACTACTGCTACTACTGCTACTGCTACTGCTACTCCTGCTATTGTGCATGAAGGTTTTCACACTTTTTGTTACCACTGACCTGCACCATGAGGGAGATGGAAAGATTTCATTCTAACACGCTATTAATACACCTGAAAACTGACTCAGCAGGACAGATAGGGACTCTGTTGGAGAGTAGGAACAAATGTGTTATCAAAACACCTAAAATGTGTGTTGAATGTATGCAGGAAGGGTGGGGAAATCAGCCGCAGTGAGATAATGTGTCTTATCATCACAGTTAATCTTTCCATTTGCTGCACACAACAACCATCAATATCTGATCTCTACGTTCAAGTTCAATTGCCAACGTGTTAACACGCCCTCCTAGTGACCCAACATCTCTGGTGTTGCTTCTAGTCAGGCCAAGAGCAATGTAAATATAATTTCTGATCTCCCCCCCAAAAAAGGGAACTCCACCCACTTTGTCGGACACCAGTCAACCAGTAGCAAACCAAGGGAGGCGGGTCAACCATGCCATTTGGGAACCGTTAATTGTCATGGTCTTGGTCAGACCAAGTCTGTATGTTCAAGTTCAATTCAACAGATCATGTGAAAACCCACCAAAAAAGGATGTTTCCAACCGACCGACCACCGTAGCAGAGCTCTTTGGATAACATGATCTGACTGGATTCATCAGACATCAGTCATTTTAGAGTGAGGAGTGAGGAGTGCGCACACTTAGAGTGAAGTCCTTTTTTCTTTGTTTCTCTATTCCAGTGTTTCCAAAACTTTTCCCCCTGCGCACCCCCTTGTAGATTTCAATGTGGTTCGCGCCAGTGTTAATTTCGTCAACCAGGACGATGACGAAAATATTTCGTCAACGCCCCTTTTTCCCGTGACGTTGACGAGACGATGACGAAAAAAAAATTGCTTCCAGAACATAAAAATATGACGAAAATAAAAATTGATTTTCGTTAAGGAGACTAAGACGAGACGAAATTTACAAGCCATGGACGAATGGACATTAAAATGTAATTGTTTAAAATTAATTTGTAATTGTTATTGTTTCTTGAACTTCATAGAAGATTATGCGCTGTTGCCC
Organism: Engraulis encrasicolus; assembly: GCF_034702125.1. Classification (NCBI taxonomy): domain Eukaryota; kingdom Metazoa; phylum Chordata; class Actinopteri; order Clupeiformes; family Engraulidae; genus Engraulis; species Engraulis encrasicolus. Next base: position 7,784,535 of record NC_085857.1, on the reverse strand, counting down.
TGTTTGTCTCTGCAGGCAGTGCCTGGCACTGGTGCGGCTCAATCAGTAGTAGCCTAGTTCAGTGAGTCCTGTTCAGTTGAGTTTAGGCCCTAAAATGTTTCCCAGAAAGAGAAAAAGAAAGAGCCGACGTTGAGGCAAGTGTTAATTTTGAAACATGTTCAACAACCCTTTTGTCCATAACGAAGACGTGTGTGTTTGTGCAGTCATGATAATAGTGCTACCGTCACTAGCGCCAATCTTCCTCTGATGTTGTCATTTTAAACCTCCTCTAGCTTCCTCTCTTCTCCTTTCCACTTACGCATACGCCGACGTCCGTTGTCTGTTCTTTTGTAATGTTTGCTATATTGGTTGTTTAACCGTATGAATATGAATAGGCAGTTTGCAAGCAAATCATGAAGATCGGATTCATGCATTTATTTAGATCAGACACACCGGGAGACGTTTAAGGGATGCGCGCGCTACAGGGGAAACGTTGTTTAAGTAGTCTAAACAGAGGCACGGCTACTGTAGTTTTGATAAGAATCCGGCGATCAGGGTTTAAAGTGTTGAGAATTGAAACTTGTTCCCGTCGGGGGCAACGCTAAAAGACCCAAGGCAGTCGACATCCCTTCCATGCGATGCGTATTACAATAGCGTCTCCCAGACATCCCAAGTTCTAAAAACTCATTGCTTAAACTTGGAGATGCTTATCGACCCTCGACATCCCGACAAACAAAACAGCATTAGTGTTCAACCATTGTTTGTCAATGTCCTTTCTGTCGTCCAGTCTGCATAGAACAACTGCCTAGTTTTTCCCCCGTACTTTTGCTGGGCGTCCTACGAAGTGCGCGTAATCTATTTGAAGTAGCCTATTCCAGGAAAGACGCACGAGCCATTATCTTTCTCTGTCCCGCATTGCCAATCGAAATAACGCGAACTTGCAAAGTCTAAAATCAGGAATATTTTATCTGACTCGCGGCCATCGGGGAGCCACTATCAAATATCAGGGAAACTTCTTGGACTTCATTGGGATGTCTGGTCTTCCCACTGCCTGCAATCTGCAGGCTATGAGTCACGCGGTCAGGTGAAGAAGAGCTTGTAGCCTACTATGTGATCGAATTCAAAAGCAAATAATACGTAGCAGCTTCTAATGCGAGAGAGAGAGAGAGAGAGAGAGAGAGAGAGAGAGCGAGCGCAACCTTCACCTGGAAGTGTGTGTGTCTAATGCTCCTTTGCTCTATGCTGTTGAAATTACTTTTACAGGACTGATTTGGGTTTTGGTGGAAAATAAGCTAGTAACAATGTGAATATTTGCTGCAATAGGCTATCTAGTAATAATTTGACTAAAATGACGAAAATGTGAAATGTTGACTAAAATGACTAAATTGACTAAAATTTGACTAAGACTAAAATTAATTTTCGTCATTTAGACGAAGACTAAGACTAAATTGTGAAGGCAATGACTAAATTTGACTAAGACTAAAATTGATTTTCGTCATTGTGACTAAGACTAAGACTAAATTAAAAAAAACTGACGAAATTAACACTGGTTCGCGCACCCCCTAAGCGAATATCTTTGTGTGCTGAAGTATGATTCACTGCGCATTATGCACAGTTGTTTTGGGGAATCCTATTTTCCTACAGTCTAGGATGGACCATCCCAGCATACAATTCACCATACAATTAAAAATTACGTCATGTCCATTAATGCTGGATAAAAACTCACATATTCACCTTTGCTCTATTTAGCTCACACACTCCCTTATGGCAGGCTGCGCACCCCCAGGGGGGCACGCACCCCAGTTTGGGAAACCCTGCTCTATCCAATGGCAGCAGGATAGGACGACGTTTCAACTGAGAATTTGATGAAAACAACAGTAAAAAAAAACGTCCTCCTATCCTTCCATGGACTGAAGAAACAAGACTCCTCTTCACTCTAAAATTACAGGCAGCTTTTGTCCCGCACCTTTTCCTGGGATGTGCACAATCTTGGGCTTCAATTAAATCAGAAATCAGATCATCCCGATCCCGCCATCCCTTGTTTGCTTTTCCTTCTCTGTTGCTTTCCCCTTGACTAGGCGTGACGGCTGATTTGTGGCACGCAGCAAAATCAATTTCTGCTTTCATTTGGTTTTATTGGAGCAAAGAGCTCATATCAAGTAGCTACGAGTGGAGGGGAGGGGAGGGGACGGGAGAGACAAAGGGAGTGGCAAGAAAAATACTAAGAGAAAAGTCATCAGAGAGAGAGAGAGAGAGAGAGAGAGAGAGAGAGTAAGGAAAGACATCAGACGATGGAGAGGGAGTAAGGAAAGACAGACAGAGAGGAGGAGAAGGGAAGGAACGAGGAGCAGAGAAGGAGAAGGAGAAGGGGCCGAGAGAGGACAACGAGGGCAAGGGCAGAAAACATTACTGAGCAAGTGAATAAAAGTGAAATTGGGCATGTGTGTATGTGTGCCTACTCTAATTAACCCTGAGCTAACCCTGTACTTCAAAAAAATTACAAAAACAAATGAACTCATTAACCCCACTATGCATTTGCATCTATTGCTCTGTGTATTTCCCGTGCACTTTGCATCTGCACTGCAAGTGTTGCATGCTGTGATTACACTGTATCCTCCATTGAAAGTCGCTTTGTGCAAAAGCGGCAGCCTAGTGTAATGTAGTGTAATGTAATGTAATGTAATGTAATGAAATGAAATTGAGAGAGGCTGAGAGAGGACTGAAATGGGGGCACTGAATCAAAAGAGAACAGTGAGGTAGAGGAGTCAAGAGAAACAGTGGAAGACAAAGAGAGTGAAGGAGCGTGCGAGAAGACTGGGGAGTGGCTGCATTGTATGTTTGGAGCAGGAATCAAGAATGTTGGGGGGGGGGGGGGGAGACGCAGCTTAGCTTGCCACAACCTCTCTCTCTCTCTCTCTCTCTCTCTCTCTGTCTCTCTCTCTGTCTCTCTCTCTGTCTCTCTCTCTCTCTCTGTCTCTCTCTCTGTCTCTCTCTCTCTGTCTCTCTCTCTCTGTCTCTCTCTCTGTCTCTCTGTCTGTCTCTCTCTCTGTCTCTCTATCTGTCTCTCTCTCTGTCTCTCTCTCTGTCTCTCTCTCTCTCTCTCTCTCTCCGTCTCTCTCCATGTCTCTCTCTCCCCCTCTCTCTCTCCATGTCTCTCTCTCCCCCCCTCTCTCTCTCTCTATCTCCATGTCTCTCTCTGTGTGTGTCTCTCTCTCTCTCTCTCTCTGTCTCTCTCTCTCTCTCTCACCCCGGCTCAGACAAACAGTGGTGAAGGGGAACACTTCCTCATCCCAACACACCTGCTGCTCATGCTCCTGTCTACAGAGCTGCTTTTCTACCTAAAGCAGTTTCCGTTACTGCTACTGACACTTTCTCAGATCTGCTTAATGTGGATGAGTACATGGCAATAAAGCATCTTGTCATCTTGCAATCTTGACAAACACCATCTATAGTTTCACAAAAGTTACTTTCTTACTAACTCCACATCTACAGCATGGTATCAGTGTTGTACTATATCTACATGCAAAATTATTTTTTTTCCCTTTTGAAGGGTGTTAATGTAACTGTAGTTTTAAAGCTCCTCCTGGCTTCAGTGCCGTTTTTCGGCGGAAAAACAGTCAGAGCCGCTTCCATTACTGATATCAGTGAGCTGCACCACCCATAGAATCACAAGAGACCATGACTTACTGCAACATAGTGATGACAGTTGTATTGCATGTCTACCTTTTTCCTTTTGATGCACAAGTAATGCTACTGATGTTTCGTAGTCTTACAGTTTAGCAATCTCAACAGACACAGAATGAAATCTGCGTCACTGCGTCATAGGATTAGATGTTTTTGAGGAGTGACAGTTGCATTGCATATCTATTTTTTTTTCCTTTTGATGTTTAGCAGTCTCACAAAAGTAACTCCTCACTTCCAAGTTACCGTTTCCTCTCAAGAGCCACAGAATGAAATCTGCGTCACATATCTACTGTACAAGTAGATTGTTTTGTTTTTGAGGAGTGGTAGGCCTACTGCTAAGGATGTTTTAACACAGAAAAAAACAACATGAAAGCGTTTTTCCATTTCCACAGAACTGCTGCACTTACTGTCACATGCTGTTTTTTTTCTGCACACAGACTATTTCAACTTCCTGTAACTCCTCCAAAATACACAGAGGGAGTAATTTTTGGGTCATTTCTAAATGCGAGATGTTCTCTACTTTTTTTGGGGGGGGGAGCTACTGGGGGGGGTTTGAAGTGGAAAATACATCTGCTTTTCCACTTGTCGATAAAAGAGATTTTTTTTTGTTTGCATCATATGAAAGCGTAAAATCAATTATGTCAGGGGAGGTCACATGACCACATGAGATCCTGTACATCACGTGCTGCATCCATCGTGTGCATTGTGAAAAAAAACACCAAAAAAATCAATCCTCTGCTGGAAACATCCTTTAGCTTTTTTTTCTCCAGTACAGTACCACACACTGGAAATCAATGCTGTCTCATCTGACACACTTCATGGTACAGGACATGGCTGCCTGCATGTGATGTGGCGACTGTCTGTCTGCATATAACACAGTCAACTGCAAAGCATCATTGCACTCATTGCACTCGTAATGTACTTCACTGACAATGAACTTCGGCCGGGTTCTTAGGTGGATAGTCAAAGTTTTGAAGAAAGGACTTAACCCTTTAATGCATAAGCCATTGGACTCACACTAACGCATAACATGGGTCTAAATAGACCCGCATTCATTTCCAATGTATTTCTGAGCATTAATCATGTATTCTCTCACACAACTTCTAAAACCAATATATTTTATCCCATAATTCTTCTAAAAGTAATTACATAGGTGGTCCTTAATTCAAAAAGTGTTTTTTAAAATGTTCTTATATATTTATATTACAAATTAACATGAATTTGGAATTAAATCACTAATTTCTAGACGTGGATCGAAAATGGCCCGCATTCATTTCTAATGGAAGTCTGAATCTTTCACTATAATAACTTCCACAATTAATGTATTTTAATAGCTAATGGATTAAAAGTTGTGATTTAGGCTGTTTTTAATGCACAAAATGGGTGTTATTTTTTGTATCTTATATAAATAAACACACAAATAATTTCCCCCATTATTGCAGACATAGCCTAAGTCTGAAGTGTTTCACGTTAGGAACTAAAATATGTTTAAAAGGATTCCAGTCAGGAACAAATAAACTGCGGACAGTGTTTGACCAATGTTGACCACTGCTGACCTATTGGATATAAGCATTCCAGGTCATGCATATTTGTGTAATAAGAGACGGTGTGATCGGAGGAGCCCAATGGCCTATATCGGGGCATAATTAATGTGCATAATTATTAGGCAGCTTTGCTTTCCTATGGGAAAATATGGGAGAATCTAACAAACTCCAAAAATACTATAAACAAGTTTGATGTCTTCCAGAGGGGTGTGGCTGTCTTGAAATATTGGTCACATCCGTCTAAAGCACTGTTACAAAGCCATCAGTGTCACATGACATGAGCTCACAAAGTCACTACCAGATTTAGAAGAATTGAAGATGAAACTACCACAAAATTATTACATGCAGTGATGTTGAATTCCAGAACTGAAACCTACATTGAGTGTCCACAAGATCATTGTATTCAGCACTCAGAGACATGGCCAAGGTAAAACAGGCTGAAACCTGAAGACCACTCAACAAGAAACTGAAGTCAAGACTGGGTCAACAAATGTCTTCAGACAGTTTTTTCAATGTTTTTTTATGAACTAGTGAAGGTGACTGTTAATGGACCAGGTAGATGAGTCTATGGCTAGATCAGCAATGTGCACACTTACATGAGTTCCTGAGTTCCACTCAAATGCCAGCAAAGTACAGCATAAATACCATGGTCTTCAAAAGATGCAAATGTCTTCCTCTCAATGATCCAGCCATGGGCTCATCCACCCTGTCTGTCAAGAGTCACTTTCCCAAGTCCATAATAGGCCTAACTTTGAAAACTCTGTCCCCAGGTATTTTTGACCCAGTCTTGACTTAATTAACTTGTCTAGTGTCATCCCTTCTTACCTTGGCCATATCTCTGAGTGCTCAATGCCCTGTTCTTCTGGACACTTGGTGTAGGTTTCTGTTGTGTAATATTATAGGACTGCAGGGTAATACTTTTTTGTAGCTCCACCTTAAATTCTTCTCAATTTTTGGCAGTGACATTTCTTACGAGACTGATGACTTTGTAATGATGCATTTCATAATTCTGTGGTAAAGTGACCAACGTCTTGCCAATTTCACGACAGCCACATCCCTCTAGAAGACTTCAAAATTGTTAATCGACTTTTCAGAGTTTGTTAGATCTATTTTGTGGCCCATTTTCCAAGAAGACAACAAAGTTGCCTAATAATTATGCACCTTCGACCACAGCCCCATATTTTTATACAAATATGCATGGCCTGGAATGCTTAAATCCGATTCAAGTTTTCAAGTTCATATAGATTCCTGTTGGAAAATAAGCATAAAAAAGACAATATGGTCAAAAAACATGTTTGCCTAATAATTCTGCACACAGTGTATATTAAAAAAATGAATGCGAATCATTTTTGACCCATGTGTGCAAATATCATATAATTGTATAAAAAGATGTCTATTTCAAAGAATAACCATAAAGTATTTGAATTAAGTATTAATGTTGGGAGTAAATACTCCATAAATGACAAAAAGTTGAATTTTTAGTATAAGAATCAAAATCCTTTCTCAATATGGCTAAGAGACGGCTAATACGGCTAGTCCTGTCACACATCAAAGCCACCCTACCCCCCACCCTAGACCCCTACCAGTTCGCATACCGAGCCAAGCGATCCACGGAGGATGCAATTTGCTCTGCCCTCCATCCAGCCCTCACCCACTTGGACAATAAAGACTCATATGTGAGAATGCTGTTCATTGACTTCAGTTCAGCATTCAATACCATAATACCACAACAACTCATCAGAAAACTGGACAAACTAGGTTTCAGCACCTCCCTCTGCAAACTGGCTGCAGGAGCTTCCTGATGCAAAGACCACAAGCAGTAGACGGGTAGGGAACAACACCTCAAGCACCCTGACCTGAGCACGGGGGCTCCGCAAGGTTGTGTTCTCAGCCCCCTGCTGTTCACGCTGCTGACACACGACTGCACAACGACCCACAGCACTAACCATCTAGTGAAGTTTGCGGATGATACAACACTGGTGGGCCTCATCACCAAGGGCGATGAGACTCACTACAGAGAAGAAGTAGACCTGCTGGCCAGATGGTGCAAAGACAACAACCTCCTGCTGAATGTCAACAAGACCAAGGAGATTGTTGTCAACTTCCAAAGGGTCCAAAAACAACTGCCACCACTGACCATCGACGGCGATGCTGTGGAGAGAGTGAGCAGCACCAAGTTCCTTGGAGTGCACATCAGCGACGACCTCTCTTGGACCACCCACACTACATCACTGGCGAAGAAGGCCCATCAGCGTCTCTACTTCCTGCGCAAACTAAAGAAGGCAAGTGCTACACCCTCCATCATGACAACATTCTACAGAGGAAACATAGAGAGCGTCGTGTCCAACTGCATCACAGTGTGGGGAGGAAGCTGCACGGAGAAAAACAGGAAGACACTCCAGCGTGTTGTGAACACAGCGAAGAAGATCATTGGAGTACCACTCCCCTCCCTGCAGGACATTTATACCACACGCCTCACCCGGAAAGCACTGATGATCATCAAAGACACAAGCCACCCTGCACACAAACTGTTCAGCCTCCTGCCCTCTGGAAAGAGGTACAGGCGCCTCCGTTCCCGTACCACCCGGCTGGCGAGCAGCACAATGCACCAAGCGATCAAGATGCTGAACACTCAACCCACTCTCCCTCCACTGTCAGCCTCTAGCCAGCAAGGCCACTGACAATCCCCCCCCCCTCATCCCCACCACCATATCTGCGACTGAACATTCCACCTGCACTACTATACTTGTGACTGAACTTTCAACCTGCACTAACTCAAAACATGCACACACACACACACACACACACACACACACACACACACACACACACACACACACACACACACACACACACACACACACACACACACACACACACACACACACACACACACACACACACACACACACACACACACACACACACACACATACACACAAGCACACTGCACTTTCTGCACTAAACCAAACATACACACACAACACACACACACACACACACACACACACACACACACACACACACACACACACTACACCACACACACACCACATACACACACACACACACACACACACAGACACACGAACACACACACACACACACACACACACACACACACACACACACGAACACACACACAGACGCACACCGCACCTTCTACCTGCACTAAACACATACACACACATTACACACACACACACACACACTCACACACACACACACACCACACACACACACACACACACACACACACACACACACACACACACACACACACACACACACACACACACACACACACACACACACTGCTGCTGGTGTACTTGACAGACCTTTTTAATATTTATTTTTCTTCAAAATGCTACTATTACCATGTCAGAACGCTATTAGGACTTTTTTTAGGAAAAGCACAAAAGCACAACAAATACCTCTTAATGTATGTCCTCTACAAGTCTTCTGTTGTCCAGTCTTGCACTTTAAATGTCTGTATGAGCACTGTCTATGTCCATACTGTCTTAAGTCCATGTATAAGTACTGTCTATGTCTATACTGTCTATGTCCTTACCTAGATTAGTCTATGTCTGTATGGGAAAGCAAGAAATGTAATTTCAAATTCTTTGTATGACCAGTGCATGTAAAGAAATTGACAATAAAACCTACTTGACTTGACTTGAGACATTAAGCTTGTGATGAAATTACATAGGAAATGAATGCAGGTCTATTTAGACCCATGTGTCTAAATATCATATAGTTATATAAAATGACTTCTATATCAAAGAATAACCATCAAGAATTTAAAATATGTTTTGATGTTGGGAGTTAATACTCCATAAATGATAAAATGTTGGACTTTTAGTAAAAGAATCAAAATCCTTTTTCAATATGACTAAGAGACATTAAGCTTGTGATGAAATTACATAGGAAATGAATGTGGGTCTATTTAGACCCATGTTATGCGTTAAAGGGGTAGTAACCAAAAAAGTGTTTTCACGCAAAAAGTTATGATGCATAAAAATAAATTAAGTCATCTAAGGGACAACAACAAGTCAATTGAGGAATGCATGGAGTGCTGAGTAAGAAAATTGTATTCTTACAAAGATATAGACATTTTAAACTCAGCTGGGTCTATTTAGACCCATGTTATGCGTTAAAGGGTTAAAACAATTGAGGAGTAATGGGCTTATTGTCACTGTGTTGTCTTGAGGTAACCTAAGTTCCACCTCAATCTGACCCCTTCTGAAAGGTGTCGTGAAAAGCGGCGCCTGACGCAAAATAACAAGAATCCCAAATCAGGGTTAGACAACCAAGCCTCTTTACTTGGAAGCTGTTACTGTACCAACTACAGGAGGAGCGAAACAAAACAAGAAACAAAGGAGAGAAAGACTGAATGCGTGCAGTGCAGGAAAGACAAAAAAGAGAGAAGCAATGAGACAGAATGCTTTTCTCTACTACTGTACCACACGCTGAAAACTGAAAATCAATGCTGTCTCATCTCATCTGACACACTTCATGGTACAGGACATGGCTGCCTGCATGTGATGTGGCCACAGTCTGCTTAATACAGTCAACTGCGGAGCATCATTGAACTCATTGCACTCGGGCAGCCATGGGTAAGCGGTCAGGGCGTCAGACTTGTATCCCAAAGTTCGCCGGTTCGACTCCCGACCCGCCAGGTTGGTGGGGGGAGTAATTAACCAGTGCTCTCCCCCATCGTCCTCCATGACTGAGGTACCCTGAGCATGGTACCGTCCCACCGCACTGCTCCCTTGTGGCCCGATTGAGGGCTGCCCCCTTGCATGGGTGAGGCATAAATGCAATTGCGTTGTGTGCAGTGTGCAGTGAACACTTGTGCGCTGTAGAGTGCTGTGTCACAATGACAATGGGAGTTGGAGTTTCCCAGTTGGGCTTTCACTTAACTTCATAATGTACTTCACTGACCATGAACTTCGATTTATTTTGGCAGGGTTCTTAGGTGGGAAGTCTACCCACCGCTACCACCTCTGTCCCTTGGTTTTATTTTAGTTTTGTCTTGTTTTATTAGCTTAAAGGCCATGCACATAAAGTAAAGTCCAACAAATGTTTGCTAAATAGTCCAAGGTGTTTTTGCCTATGGGAGCTCGTGGCAGGACTTAGAACAATTGAGGAGTAATGGGCTAAATTTCACTGTGTTGTCTCGAGGTAACCTACCATCTAAATCTGCACCCCCGTGAAAGGTGTCGTGAAAACCGGAGCCTGACGCAAAACAACAAAAATCCAAAATCAGGGTTGCACAAGCACAACCAAGCCTCTTTACTTGGAAACCCTGCTGTTACTGTACCAACTACGGGAGAGGGGACACAAAACAAAGAAACAAGGGAGAGAAAGTGTGTGCAGTGTGTGCAGGCCGGGAAGACAAAAAGAGAAGGAAGGCAGGAGACAGAAAGCGGGATGAGGAAGGTAAGATTAATGGCACAGTGAGAGTCAGTGAGCAGACAGACATGTCTCTTCAGCTGGTCTGGAGATGATCAATACCCTAAGCTTTCTCTACTGCAGTGGTTCTCAAACTTTTTTTCAGATCGAGGACCACTTTGTCCCCCCAAAAATGTTCAGGGACCACCAGTCAATTGAATTGACAGTTGTCTGGTGCTAATTTCGATGCAGATCACTTACTACTTACTCACATTTACAAGCCCGATTTATTGTGGTGAAATGAGACTTCAGCTATGGTTAGCTTTGTAATTATCTTATAAATATTGTCTACTGCTAGCTTGTCTTGGAAAAGTAGAAATCCCCACGCTGACCACCTGAATTCTGTTGTGGACCACTAGTTGTCCCCGAACCACACTTTGAGAATCACTGCTCTACTGGCTCTCCACAGGGCTGCTGGCCCGTCCTGTCTGAAGCAGCAATGATCTCCCTCTTAGGCTCCGATTACAATCCATACAGCCACGTGACGCGATGCGCCCAGATAAAAGCCGGTCAAGTTTTGCAAGAAGTGAAACGGAGATGAAAACCAAAACCTAAAAGATACTGTATGATTTATTCCCATATGCTTCCATTATACATTTAAACGATAGGATTTATTCCCATCTGCTCCCATTTTACATTTTTCGTTTTAACAAAAGGGAATGGACATGGGGGTAACCCGAAAAGGTCAGAGGCACATTTGTGACAAATCTGCCACTATTCACCACTATTCATTCAAATCATAATGAATGTCCAGCATTATGTGGTGATGGGAGAAGGTCAGCTACCAAGTGTAGGAGGGGCTCTCAACAAGGGTTCCCCTCTCCAGTCTGCTATGATGTATTGTGTGTGTGCGTGTGTGTGTGTGTGCGTGTATGTATGTATGTATGTATGTATGTATGTATGTATGTATGTATGTATGTATGTATGTGTGTGTGTGTGTGTGTGTGTGTGTGTGTGTGTGTGTGTGTGTGTGTGTGTGTGTGTGTGTGCGTGCGTGCGTGCGTGTGTCTGCTATGATGTATGGCAGACGTGCTGACTACACTCAAGATTGTAGGAAGAGGGCGGGGGGCTTGCTGGCTAAGATGCCATACCATTACGCCTGCGGTTCGGGTTCGATTCCCATCTGAGGTTCTTTGCCTCTCCCTCTCGCTTCCTGTCACACTCGTACACCATCATATCATAAATATAGGCACAGAAAAGCCCCCAAAAATCTTTAAAACAAGACTCAGTGGGCTAAGGTGCTGTGTCATTAATCTGGGGACAAGGGTTCGAGTCTGACCCGATGTCATTTCCCAATCCTTCCCCATCTCTCTCTTCGACTACTTTTCTTTTAGTCTCTTGCACTATTGCATCAATAGAGGCGGAAAAACAACAGTCCCCCTCCTCACCCAAAAACAGACTGTGTGAAAGGAAGGCATTGAGGCAGTAGCCATCGTCACAGAGTCCTCTGTATTTGTTTTCGTTCTTTTTCAGGGTCCCACCCTGTCTACCAACCGCTCTACATCCACACCCCCCCCTTCCCATCTGCATCCCAGCTCCACTTAGCTCTACTGGCTGAGTAGAGATAGAGAGAGAGGGGGTGCATCCCAATATGCACACCTCCGTCCTCCCTTGCTCACTTACCTGCTTGTGACCTCATGATGACGTCACTGACGACAGAAAATTAATTCAACATCTTGCAAAAGCTCAATTGTAATGTCATTTCCTCATTTGCAATCGGTATGGTGAATGAAGAACAGTCCCTCACAAGTTGCTGTGTCTAGGCTGACAGTGGGAAAACGTAATTGTTTTCTCCATGGCAACATGCGAAGCCACAAGCACAAGTGGAGGACGGGAGTCCGCATATTGGAATGCAGCCAAGGAGTACGGCATTAGCCATTCAGCCAAGTAACACTGGCTCTCAGTTTTAGTTGCGGCGCGCGCACGGGGGCGGGGGGGTTGTGTCTGGTCACAAGACTCTGAATCGCCGATACCGCCGCCACAGACACAACAGAGCCGGGGTGGGGTGTCGCCTGCCACGGCGGTCAAGTGGCCCACGCTCGGACAAAGGAGACGAGTGGAGGCAGCAGACGAGACAAGCATGAGAGGGCAGTTTAGGGAGAGGGTGAGAGCACACGGCTGTGTGTGTGTGCGTGTGACGTGTGAAATGTGTATGTGTGTAAAAGAGAGAGAGAGGAGTAGACCTTCCAGTAGGGTGAGGTGGAATCTGGAACCAACATCTTGTTACCCTGTACATTCATGGCGAATGTGGGCCAACAGTATAGTAATACAAATTGGAAAGGATCTCACGGGCCGAATACAATGGCTCCCGGGCCCGAGTTTGACATCCCTGCACTGGGGTGCATTTCTCGAAACTGGAGTTGCTAACTCTGTTAGCTACTTCATTGTTTGCAATGCAAATTTCCCATTGGCAACTACCGAAGTTGCTAAATGGCTAATAACTACGCTTTCGAGAAAACACAACCCAAGACCAATCGACACCAGCTACGAGCACCTTCTCTTCTTCTTCTTCTTCTTCCTTTCAACTCCCTCCTCCTTCATCACACTCTCACAATGCACATTAGCAGAGGGAAACAGCCCTCAAAACCCAGTCCAGTCCACACTAAAACCCATTCCAGTCCACACTAAAACCCAGTCCATTCTACACTAAAACCCAGCCCATTCTACACTAAAACCCAGCCCATTCTACACTAAAACCCAGTCCACACTAAAACCCAGTCCACACTAAAACCCAGTCCATTCTACACTAAAACCCAGTCCATTCTATAGTAAAAAAAAAAAAAGTAGAAAAAAAAGAAATCACTGCTTCCTGCCAGGCTTCCATACCGTCCATACCACTGGGCCATGGCTGCACATCAGCAGAGGGAGGTTTTTCTGTATTTACTCCATGATTGTATGTTTCAATTCTCATTACTAATTTTAACTTTTATTGTTCTTATTTATTTGCTACTATTATTGCTTTTGTAACTTCTATGTACATGCAAGGACCATCCTTTTGACTTGTGGAGCACATTGGGTTGCCTTGTTGTATGAAATGGGCTATGCAAATAAACTTGCCTTGCCTTGCCTTCCTGCCAGGCTTAGTAAAGGCATGGACTGTAAACACGTCCCTCGTGTGCAGCAAAGTTTTAATGTGTTGGGTGAGAAGAAATATCGTAACTCTTGTTTTATTTCGCTACAATTTACAAACTGGCGTCTCCAACACACACACACACACACACACACCTACACCTACACACACACACACACACACACACACAACCAACTTAATTTCCCTTGGGCTGTTGTTTAAAGGCACCCTTGCCAGGGAAGCCTCATTACTTCTGCTCAATACGGTGTGTGTGTGTGTGTGTGTGTGTGTGTGTGTGTGTGTGTGTGTGTGTGTGTGTGTGTGTGTGTGTGTGTGTGTGTGTGTGTGTGTGTGTGTGTGTGTGTGTGTGTGTGTGTGTGTGTGTGTGTGTGTGCGCGTGCGTGCGCTCACATACACGAAGCCCTTAAAGGGAACACTCATAACCAGACGTGCCGTGTTGATAGATTTATCAATAGAACTACTGCACGCCGCCCTCCCAAACAGAGCCACCCCCCCAACCCCACGCGCATCACTACCGAGCGTTCGGTGCATCCTGTGAGCCGATCGGCTCTGAATTAAAGCCCCCCTTAAAGCCTTCCTGACAAAGTCATTACCGCACAGAATGGCTATACATGTATATCAATATCACACAGGGCTGGGGCAGGGGAATGTGGAGAATGCATTACACACTTTATAGGCTTTATAGGAGAGCAGCAAGACGTTCAGCATGAGACTTGCTTTAAAAGTCATTCATTATTCCAAATGGGCGTGTACATTCGGCAAAGTTACGTTCTATGCAAAGGCTTTAAATTCAACACCTGGCAACTGACCAAATGCTGGGGGAAAAAAAAACAAAAACATTTTAGTTTGTAGAAAAGAAAACGTACTAGCTACTTTGGCTCATGGTCACTGAGTGACTGAAGTAAATAGTAAAGAGAGATATCCTCCACGCAAGGTCTTCAATCTCAAGCAACCAGAAAATGGCGAGTGTGTGTTTGAAATACCTTGATGGTCCACAGATGTAAATTAGCATAAGTGCTATAATCTGGCACGTTAACTTATATGTTTTGTATGAATATGTTCATTAATGTGCAATGTCCTGAAAAATAAAACAAAGTAAAGTAATAAATCAAGTAAAGTAAATACCTTGATGGTCCACGGAGGGCTTGGAGGCCTGCAGGACTCTGGGAGTGGTGGCGCCCATGTCAAGCTCCGTCAGCGTCAACTCGTTCATAAAGTACGGCAACTGCCAACACACACAAAGAACAAACAATCAAGCCACTCAGAGAGATGAAATTGTCATAGTGCATACTAGTGCACATGATTATGAAAAACATCAACACCCATAATGACAATTCATCAACATTCAGCAGCCATCATCACAATGACCCACTTTCATTTTTTGGGGGGCTTTTTGGCCTTTATTATTATAGGACAGTGCGAGAGAAGACAGGAAATGACTGGGAGAGAGAGATGGGGCAGGGTCGGGGTCATTTTTGACCCCGACCCAAATGTGGGTCTCTTAGCACGCCACAATGACCCACTTTCATAGTGGTGTCAGACAATTTCCACTTAGAGGCGAGGGCAGGTAAAAGACTGCCAGCTTGAGACTCTCATATAAGAAAAAGTGTCATCTACGTTTGTATGTAAGCATGTTTATGTATGCCCCTAACTGACATACCAGCACAAAAAGTGTCATCTATGTTAAGATTACTTAAACTTTTAATCCTACTTAGAGCCCCTTTAACCTGCATGCCCCTCACGGACATACCAGTTGTGCACTTAACCAGCTTCGAAGGTGCCTGAGGTCAGATGAAATGGGCCCATCACCACAGTCACATCTTCAAAATTATAATTTAATTGTCTATATCCACACCTAAAGTCTACTGTATGTCTATGTCTGTATGGGAAAGTAAGAAACGTAATTTCAGTTCTTGGCATGACCAGCGCATGTAAAGAAATTGACAATAAAGCTGACTTGACTTGACTTGACTTGACTGATTAATCTAATTGATGTCAATCTTTAAATATTTAAAGTATGCAACCCTGAGGATAGGTTGTGTGTATTTAAAACAAGACACTGACGAAGGCAACAGCCAAAACGTTTGTCTATCTTTCTGTTAATATGTAAAAAAAAAAAAAAAAATTAAAAAAGAAGAAAAGACTTGACTTGACTTGACTTGATTTGACTTAAAAATGATGACAGGCAGTAGCCTGAGTATCATCCTCCGTAGTGACCGCGCTAGCTCAATACTTTCGCTTGCTGACCACGGAGTCTGACCCTGCAGCCACCCCTGGCAGTTGGAATTCAGATATTCGTTCAGTATATGAACAGCCAATAGGCTCGCTGATAGTCTAAGCCCCTCCCCAAGCCCTCTTACATATTCAACTGAAATACAACAACTTGATGATGGCGATGTGATGTCTGTAACCAGGACATTTGATAGTGCTTGGTGTAAACTGGGACATTGCCGTCCGCCAAGACCTTTGACGGGCTTTCGGCACTGACACTGCGCAGCTCTTGGGCAGTCACACTGGGCGTTTCTCTTCTGTTCACTTTAATGGTTTTAGTTGACAGTTAATATCTTCATAACAAGGTTGGAACAAGCGCAGCCCCATTTCAGTGTTACTTTTTTTTGCTGTCACACTCGACGCATATACACAGACACAAACTGGGAAGGAGAGAGGGTGGGGGCTGCTCCGTGGGCTGTGCATTTGGCGCATATTAAACAACGCAACTAGTAGTTTCCCAATAAAATTTGAATCATAATGCCGTGGATCCAATACTATAATATCATATAATATTGTCCTTAAGTCTGAGCGATTCATTGATTATTTGTTTAGGGTACGTTTTCTGCCAGCTAAATGCAAGGGGGAAGGGGGCTATATTAGCAAACAAGACGATTGCACAGTTAGCCTGCTAATTTTAAATATGATCACCTGGAGCTAATAGCCTTCACATGGCTTAATCCATCCCTGTTATCAGTCCGCTTGAGGTTTTTGCTTCGGGAAAGTGAAAAAATGAGGTCCTAATTAATCTTCAGATGGTGTCGGACCCTGACGGTGCCATAGGCACACGTTGTATGTCTCCCTGAAATCGTAGGTTTTTGACGGACCTCGACAAGTTCTACACTCCTTAGTTACCGTTGCTGAGCTCGGATTGGTTGGCGGCCGTTTGTGGGAGGGGTTTTGCGAAAGGCTAATTCCCTCATTAAGTGAGATAATTTCCAACTGCCGGGGGTGGCTGCAGGGTCAGACTCCGTGGTCAGCAAGCGAAAGTATTGAGCTAGCGCGGTCACTACGGAGGATGATACTCAGGCTAGACAGGCAGCCGGGCCAAAGAGGTTGGATATATAATAAGAGGAATCGAAACACGGCCACTCAATGCAAAATCGTGTGCTCAAAATTTGGTCTCCTAAGGGGGCGTTGTCCCTCCTTCTTCTTCTCTTTTCGTGGTGTTTGCAGAAGACGTGCGCTACCGCCATCTACAGCGCTAAGGGGACTCCATTTACTGTTGACTCCTAAGGTCTCCTAATCGAAGGTCTCCTAAGGGCGTTCACCCGACGTAAAGTGGATACCGGAAAAGAACCCGCCTGCTTTATATCACTCTCATATACGATTCTCTGGCCGGGCCCTGCATTAACAGTACTGGCCATGGCAACACCGTATTGTGCAATGATTTCATTAACCCCTTAGGCAGAGCCTATGTTGTAACCTTACTGTCACCAAAATTGTAATGGCTATGTATTAATCTGCTACTCAAGGCTCTCAGCACTGTCAGAGTAATGTTGTTATGAATATGATATAGTAGTTGTGTAGTAGTTGAGTATTTTCAGCAAATAGTGAAAAGGCCCGTCGGCGACCCCATCTGCATTAAGCTGCTACATATAATTAGAATTACGGAAGGCTTGTGTTTTTATTTATTACATTATTCATTTAATATCACTATATTTTTCCTGCCAACCTGCCGTGGCCCCCCTGGCAGACCCTCGCGGCCCCCCAGGGGTCCCCGGCCCCCACTTTGAAAACCACTGACTTAGCTGATCTTACAGTACTGTAGCCGAGAGCGTATGTGGGATATAAAGGCTTATTCATAATTTGTAATACACTATTTGGCAGACTGACAAAAAATATCTACATACAATTATTACAATAAACTACAAACTACATGGGGTCTGTGTATTTATCCTGTCTGTGTGGGACGTACCTGCTTATTCATAACTTGTGATGTGCTATTTCGGTAGACTGACAAAATGTACAAAAATGCTCAATATGTACATACAATTATTACATTAAACTATATGGGGGTCTGTTTATTTATTTATCCTTGGTTGTTTAGCTGACCTTATTGTAGCTGCAGGTGTTTGCTAGTGCCCAGGGCTTTTTAATGTAATCAAGCCCTCAGCATGGGTTCACATTTGGGTAATTAGTGACCTGGTTGGTTGGCTCATTATTAATGCAAAAGGCGGCCAACCTGTCAGGCATGGTAAAGGTCAGATACTGTATATTAGTATTGCCTTGTCCATTTCATAGCATTTTATACTCCACAGTTTGGAAGTGCAAGCTAATACAGAATGAGAAATTGTGGCTCTGGATAATCAGGATAATAATAATTTGTTACTCATGGCTGACTGACAACTCACGGTATCTCTCCCTTCATGTAAATTGTTTAAGGACCATGTAAGCAACCTGGGATACCAGTTTGATGTCACATCAAAACTATGCATCTTGGGAATTAGTTGACTGACTAAACTGATTAAGGCAACATTGTGATGTATCAAACAGAAGGCACCTAGAAAAGGGCTATATAAAACTGATCTGTTAATATTATTAGCTTCATTGGACTTCATTATCTATACTTCAAGAGTGTCATTGTATGGACTCTCCCTCCTCCATTTTCAGCTAGTGCCTCTTTTGAACTAGTGTAGTCTTGGCAGCTGCTCAACCTTCACATACTTTTGGATCCAGGCTCGCATATTTGAAATCTCAGATGCTTCAGGTTGTTCGTCTTTAGAATGTACTTTCAGTTCAGTTGAAGGTGAAGATTGTGCACATTCAAGGAAAAGGTGCAGGGCAAAGGCTGACTGTAGTTTCGGAGTGAAAGGTCTGCACACTTAAAATAGGGGTGGGCGATATGACGATATTATATCGTGAATCGCGATATTGAGTAAAATATCGTCTCGAATCTGCCAAAGTGGAGAAATCGTATAGATCGTCTTGCAGTGAGGATGTTTATTATCAGTATCAGAGTGATGTTTTCTCACTTGTGTTGTTGTCTTAACTTTATTCTTTACATTATTGTATTATATATGTATATGTATATATGTTTATATATTACATTATTACATTATTACACAATTGTACACTTTATGAGAGTATCATCAGTGTGTTAACATTTTATTGACTGCAAATTACAAATTGCAAGTATATGAAAGTTGTTTTTATTTTTTGGATGGAAGATCGTGATAAAAAATCGAAATCGTGATTTCATGTTAAAATATCGTGATACAACATTTTTGCCATATCGCCCACCCCTAACTTAAAATCCTTTTTGTTTTATTTTACCATTTCATGGCTGGATCCAGTGAATGTTGAATATATGTCCATACATCTGTGTGCGCGCGTGTGCGTGCGTGTGTGTGCATGCGCATGTGCTCCTACCCGTATCTTGCTGAGCTTCATCTGTATCTTCTTGCAGACCCAGTCGCTCCAGTACTCCTCCCCCAGGAAGTCCCACGCCACGCGGCCAACCAGCGCGTTCACCCAGGCCAGAGACTCCGCCTCCTCCTGGACCGGGGAGCCCGTAACAGGCAGCTGCAGTACCAGGCAGATGGGTGGGGAGCAACATTCAAGTCAGATATACAGTACAGTCTTTTAGTTTCAGTTTTTTAACTTCACTTTTTTTGCATCAAATTAATTATTTTTCAATAAACGCAGTTGCAAGTCAGATACACAGTCAGTTTTGTTTTGTTTCAGTTTCTTAACTTCACGTTATTTTTAATCAAATGACTTCTTTTTAATAAACGCACAGTTGCAAGTCAGATATACGTATATATCCTTTTTTTATCAAATTATTTTTAAACAAACGCTTATGACCACTTATTACATGGCTCGTCTTCCTTCTGTAGAACGCCAACATTCATCCGTGTGATATTTCTAAATAACAGACTTGTGAATTCAATATCAGAACGCTGTGAATGGCAACAGACTTTTGGCCGCTCATTTTTCTGTTTCGAATCAATGCTCAAAATCAGTTGATGTCGCTAAACAACACAATTTTGCACGGTGTTCAAGAAGAGCAAACCAAGTTTGGAAGTCAACAAAGTATTTCTGTTTTTTGTCATTTAAATTCCCCAATGATGAATCGTTTCATCAAATCAATATGTCGTTGCCATAACTATGATCAAGCGATAATCTGAGAGTAGCCTGTAATAAGAGGAATACAATTCGGCGAGGCAATTCCTGTCGTGGAATAGTTCCCCTCAGAAGAGATCCCTACCCCTCTGGAAGTCGCTATTCCAGGAACCTACTTGCCGAACATCATCCCTTAACCCATTGATGCATAAAGCACCTGCAAAACATGAAACATGGTTGCATTTAAACCTTAAGACCCTCATCTTGCATTAGATTGTGTTCATTCAGCTGTAACATACCCACATTTTTATTAAAAAAGCTAAAATCTCTAGAGCCTGAATGCAGCGTATATGTGTCTCCAGGCACCAAAGGTCAAACAACATATACGAGTCATCATCAGGCTAAAATGGGTTAAATAGAGCATTGGACACAGGAACCTAGATACAGAGTCTTGATAACAGTAGTAGCATCCAGCTACAGTTGACTGTTGATATTGTTGGTTACATTATCTTGCCTATCGCTATGCATGTTAACAAGCTAATGCAATAACGTCTGGACAGAAGCGAAAGGTCATCAAATATCTAAATGGGACATGGGTGGGGTTGGATGGCATTTGGATACAGTAGCTGTCTGACATTCACTTTACCATGTAAACAAACACAGAGAATCAACAGGGACTTTGGACTCCAATATTGAGTTAAAGACCTTACTGTATGAATCACTTTGAATCACTGTAACTGGACAATGCCGATTTAAATACATACACAAACAGAAGAAAACTAACACACTAACCGACAAAAACACACAAGGTCCAACTCAATCCTCTCCTTCTGTTTGTGGCCTCATGATACAAGGCAAGATGCCATGACATTATTACATTACACTTAGCTGACGCTTTCATTTTTATTCAAAGCGACTTTCAACTATTATTTTTCAGGGTATTGGTTACAGTCCCTGGAGCAATGTGGGATTACTGTATGTGCCTTATTCAAGGGCACTTCAGCCATGGATGGAGATGTAGGGAGAGGTCAGGGGGGATTCGAACCCGTGACCCCTGGATTGACCAACTCTCTAACCACTAGGCCACGGCTGCCCCATTGAAGATAAAAGTTTCATACAAAATCTCTCAATTCAAAGGTCATCTTCTCATTTGAAGTCATGGGATGTTGAATGGGGAAAGATGCTTTGGGGAAACGTTATTATTTTCTCCACAGAGGTAGGGTGCCAGCGACGCATGAGACCACAAACAAACCCAGAGGATGGGAGGTACCAGTTTGAAATAAAACCCCAAACAAAGACAAACGAACATGTTAAAACCTCAGCTACCCCCGTATATGGGTAAGCGGTTAGGGCATCAGAATTGTAGTCCAAAGGCCATTTTGACTCCCGACCCGCCAGGTTTTGGTGGGGGGAGTAATTAACCAGTACTCTCCTCCATCCTCCTCCATGATTGAGGTACCCTGAGCATGGTACCGTCCCACCGCACTGCTCCCTTTGGGGCGCCACTGGGGGCCGCCCCCATGCACGGGTCAGGCATGAATGCAATTTCGTTGTGTGCAGTGTGCAGTGAACCCTTGTGTACTGTGGAGTGCTGTGTCACAATGACAATGGGAGTTGGAGTTTCCCAGATGGGCTTTGTCTTCACTGACACACACACACACGTACGTACACACGTACGTACCAGAGCATGGCAACCCGACCGAAGCCCGACGGGCCGGGTCGGAACCCGACGGGCCGGACCGGACTCGGACAAAAAAAATAGAATATCTGTCGGACTCGGGTCGGGCTCGGGCTTGAACCAAACAGACATTGTGTAAATTGTAAGCAATCAGAGGAAACGTTTCAGTTCATGCAAACGGCAGTTTTGTGATTAAAAAATTAGTAATTGAATATGCATAAATGAAAATGTTGGTAGGCTACTTGTGCGAGTGATTATTATTGGCTGTATGCACGCGCCAGTTACCAGTGGCAACATGGACGCTCACTCCCAGTCAGCCGAGCAGGAATGCCGAGTCAACTTGCTTTCTTAATAAGCGCCAAATACAGTTGTCAGTGAACGCGTGGTCTTTTGTTGTAGGCCTAGTGTAGGCCATGTTTTAGCATGCCTTCGGTGCTGTCTTAAATGTTGAACATAAAATGACGAAGTTTGTCACTGCATTGCTCGCCAAGGATTACATTTCCAGCAAGGGGTAGCAAGGAGCATAATATGGATTAAAGAAGACGCACACGCTACGTGGAGTTGCCTAAGGTAGGGGCGAAGAGGTTTCCTGTTACTACTTTGTCCGCTGTGACATTTCATGTCCTTCACGTAGGTTCTTAATTCTTGTCACTTTTACTGTAGCCTATAGTTGTAACTATGCGCGTGCAACCTTTCCTGATTTTATATTGACCGCATGGACATCAGGGGAAATGACATTCTCTTGGAGGGCCGAACAGGCTACTGTTCTTCGGGGTGAACTTATAGCCCATCCTTCTTAACGACAAGGAGTGGCATCTTCACCGGCTCGCGGGGATTTATTTGGACTAACAGTAACGTAACAAATGCGTCCATAGCCGCGCTGACTGCATCCAAACCGTATTCGTTAGTTTTCGCCTTTCTTATCCTCTCACGCCCCTCCCATGCATTTGATCACAGCACCCAACATCTCTGGTCTAACCGAAAGAAACATAAGGTGCGCTGTCACATGTATGCGTGTGTTTATACTTACTATGCGTGCGTAACTAAATTAGGCTACAGCAAATTGCCTCATCCTAGTTGCCTATCCTGGCTATTTATCACGTGCTATTTTGAGTATGAAGGAGGCCACATAGAAAATATTGCTTGCGCACAGGTTCTGTTGTTATTACAGTGGTCTCGGGCTTCGGACGGGTTCGGACACAAACATTTTAATTAGTCTCGGGCTCGGGTCGGGGTTGATCACTTTTCTGTCGGCTGAGGGCCGGGCTCGGACAGAAAAAACCAGCCCGAGCCACGCTCTAGTACGTACACACGTACACACGTACAGTATACACACACTTCTTGTATCCCTCACCTTCTTGCTGGCCCCGGGGCTGCCGTGTGGACTCTGCTGGGGGCTGCTGGAGGGACCGGGTGAGGGGCTGCTGCTGCTACTCTCCTGCCCCTGCTGCTGCTGCTGCCCCTGCTGGTGTGGAGGGGGCATGCAGCGGGCCATGTACGCCCCGTAGTCCTGCAGGGGGCGCTGGCGAGGAGGGCAGGGGACGGGGGCAGTGTCCTTCTGGAGGCGCGTGGGGGAGGATAGCAGCTCGTCCAGGCTGTTACGGCTGCCGCTCAGGCCCTGGGAGGTCAGCATGGCTGCGGAGGAAACGGGGAGGAAGTGGGGATGGGAAATGGGGAGGAAATGGGGAGGAAATGGGGAAAAATGGGGAGGAAATGGGGAGGAAGTGGGGAGGTTGGTGTGGGAAATGGGGAGGAAATGGGGAGGAAACGGGGAGGAAATGGGGAAAAATGGGGAGGAAATGGGGAGGAAGTGGGGAAAAATGGGGAGGAAGTGGGGAGGTTGGTGTGGGAAATGGGGAGGGAAATGGGGAGGAAACGGGGAGGGGTTGGTGGGTGGAGGTGGGAAGATGGGGTGGGAAATGGGGAGGAAATGGGGAGGAAATGGGGAGGAAACGGGGAGGAGGTGGGGAGGAAACGGGGAGGAGGTGGGGAGGTTGGGGTGGGAAATGGGGAGGAAATTGGGAGGTTGGGGTGGGAAATGGGGAGGATATGGGGAGGAAACGGGGAGGAAACGGGGAGGAGGTGGGGAGGTTGGGGTGGGAAATGGGTAGGTTGGGGTGGGAAGTGGGGAGGAAACATGGAGGAAGTGGGGATGGGTTGGGTGGAGGTGGGAAGATGGGGAGAAAACAAAGGCCAAAAAAATTAACCATTGGCAAACCAATCTTTTATTTCCACTAAGGCACTGCATCATTATTTTATTTCAAACAGTGTCTCATGGGGTTTTTAATTGTCATGTATCGTTGGCCTCCTTGGCCACCTGTAAAAGACTTGAAAGCTGAAAAAAAAAGACAATCAATGATAAATGTAAGGCAAGATGTCGCTTTTCAAAACAGCATAGTGTGGAATGTACTGTATGTAGTGAAATGCATGTCTACTCCTGTGTTTGGTGTATGTCAGTGAGAGAATGTGACAAACTGATGCATGTACGTATTTTGGGGAAGTTGGACTTACAGTATGTGTGCATGTGGTGTGAAAAGTGTGAAAGACACAGCATTTTTGCGACTACTGACAGGTCGATGCATATTGTCATCTGAATGCCAGTGATAAACATGTTCATGCATGAGCACACAAGGCGCGTTCATTACGACAGAAGACTGTGTCGATGCCCAGTCTTGCACCTAATCTTGACCCAGCTGAGACTTAATGCACTTATAGAACTGTAGGCTGTGGATGCCATGCAGTCCATAACAGGGTTTCCCAAATACTGACCAAATGCACAAAGACACATGCACCAAACATTCTGTAATGCTGCACAGCACTACAAATTGATCAGCACAGACAATGGGGGTTCAGGCATTATACTTGTACTGGCCTATTGCTTTTTATGCCAGTAGCACCACACAACGCCACTTGGTCGGTGGAAAACACTGCATAAACTTGTGTGCAATCTTCCCATCAAGATACTTTATGTTGCTGGGCTGAAACACTATGCTTTTTTTTCCAATTCAACTCTGAAGAGATGTCCCCTGATGGAGTGGTTTGACTTACAGTAAATGCTGAAAAACAGAGCCAATAGCCAATAGCCGGGGAGGCGGCGTTGTGGTTCTGGAGTCTTAGTTCTGGAGTCTCTTGTCTACAGTACCTCTCTCTAGCGTGGGATCCTTATCTCCCAACTCTAGCTGTGAGCTGCACAAATGACACTCTCCGAGGGGGTGATAAGCGGCGCGCATCTAAAATGCACACCACACTTGGGTGGTCGTCCCAAAATAGATCTTAAACAAGCCGCAGAACTCTTGCTTGTGTGCAGAGTCTCTCTCTCTCTCTCTCTCTCTCTCTCTCTCTCTCTCTCTCTCTCTCTCTCTCTCTCTCTCTCTCTCTCTCTCTCTCTCTCTCTCTCTCTCCCCCCCTCTCTCTCTCTCTCTCGTCATCCCTTTCTCATGTTACTCCCCGGAATGTTAGCCCTGCAATATGGATTTACATGAGGATTCCACAAGCTTATGTTCTGTACACCAACTGCATACGCTATAGAATGACGTTTAGATTTAATAACATGGGCAGCTCAAGCGTACCAATGTTGGAATACTGAAGAATAATGCCCTCAATTCCTCAATTCAAGTCAACTGGAACATCACACGAGGCGTGCATTAAGTTGTTCTCAGTCGTTGAGATGGAGCCTAAGAACTTTGCTCCGCCAAGGTGACTTAAAGCAGTTTGGCCAATCAAATCAACAAAATAAATGTTTCATTCATATTTGATTCACCAGGGCCTGACGACCATTGAGCTGGAGAATGGGACACATTTCGCCTGTGTTTGCTTCGCTTGTTTCGCCTGTATCTGCGATACTTTGGACTTTGACTAACCGTTTTGACTCATCTACACTATGGTGTAAAAACCTGGACTCTGACTCACCGCTCCTACTGAGGGGCAGGCTGTGTGCTCTGTCATTTTAGATTAAGTTAATTTGGTGAACTTTGACCCCGGTAAATCTTCTTATAATACTTTTGCCTGTGACTCACCACTCCAGCTGAGGGGCAGGCTGGTGGTCCTCCTGGCGGTGTCCTTGGGACTGTAGGCAACTCTACTCTACAGGTACTATACTATACTATACTCTAGTATTGAACTCTACTCTACAGGTACTATACTATTCTATACTATACTATACTATACTATACTCTAGTATTGAACTCTACTCTACAGGTACTATACTATACTATACTCTAGTATTGAACTCTACTCTACAGGTACTATACTATTCTATACTCTAGTATTGAACTCTACTCTACAGGTACTATACTATACTATACTCTAGTATTGAACTCTACTCTACAGGTACTATACTATACTCTAGTATTGAACTCTACTCTACAGGTACTATACTATACTATACTCTACTATTGAACTCTACTCTACAGGTACTATACTATACTATACTCTAGCATTGAACTCTACTCTACAGGTACTATACTATACTATACTCTAGTATTGAACTCTACTCTACAGGTACTATACCATACTCTAGTATTGAACTCTACTCTACAGGTACTATACTATACTATACTCTAGTATTGAACTCTACTCTACAGGTACTATACTATTCTATACTCTAGTATTGAACTCTACTCTACAGGTACTATACTATACTATTCTATACTCTAGTATTGAACTCTACTCTACAGGTACTATACTATACTATACTCTAGTATTGAACTCTACTCTACAGGTAGGCCTACTACTATTTGCCTCTGACTCACCGTGACTCCTGCTGAGGGGCAGGCTGGTGGTCCTCCTGGCGGCCTCCTTGGGACTGCAGGCCCGCAGCAGCCTCTGGTACCACTCCTCCTTCTCCCGTCCCGTCCTCCCGAACAGGAACAGCGTGGGGCGGTACCTGCTGACGGCCCCCGCCCCCGCCCCCGCCCCCGACGTCTGGTAGCGCAGCGTTCCCCCCTCGCACCCCTCCTCCGACCTCTCTGGCTCGCTGTCCGCAGAAGTCTCGCCCTCGGCCTTGGACATGAAGTTGTCCTGCCTGCCCAGCTCCACGCAGATGGGGTACTTCTTGTTCCAGATCCGCTTCCGGGCCAGATTGTTGGGCACCAGGTATATCTGGAATTGTCAAAAAACAACAACATTGTACGGTAAACACTGAACCATGCATCTCTGGAATTGCTTTCTACACTTACACAGACACGGACTCAGACACATACACTTGGCTTTATTGTCTGAATACAGTAGTATGTACAGAGTAAGAACTTTTTAAAAACGTTTCCTTTGGTCGTATGTTTTTCTCGAAAATATTGTTGCTAATAACTATGGTAACTATGTTAGCAACTCACATGGGTGCAATGCAATTTTCTATTGGGAACCAAACAAGTTGCTGACTGGTTAGGTTAGCGATGCTTTTGAGAAACGTGGGTGCAGGTGAAGATACCTTGCTGTCTGCGAGTTCGTAGATCCTCTGGCTGATGTAGGTGACGTCTGGTTTGGGCTCGTTGAGGGCGGCTCGCCGAGCGATGTTGCGGTTGGGCTTGGACAGACGCAGCGTGGAGCCGTCCAGGCGCACGAAGACCGAGTTGGTCAGCGTGGCGTGGTACGTCTCCGGATCGTAGTTCTGGATCTCGTTCATCCAGCCCTGTTTGGGAGGGGACGACAGGGGAATAAATTAGGTTACACTTTACTTGGCCCTGCTGTGGCCTAACGTTGGGGCACTCGTCTGCTTTGCAGCCGGCCCGGGTTCGATTCCCGGCCCAGGTAATTTGCCGACCCCTCCCTGTCTCTCTCCCCATTCGGTTCCTGTCCACCTCTCATACTATCCTGTCATCAATAAAGTCGAAAAAGACCACCAAAAAAAGATGTAGCACACAGCTTACACTTGACTTGATGCCAGCATCATACGCATGACATAACCATGTCATAATAGTGTCAAAACGATTCATAAACATGATGTCAATGTCATTTTATGGTCATGAAAGGTTGATGCTGTTAGGGCTGTGTTAACCATAACCAAATATAGAAGGGGACGATAGGGGAATAAATTAGTATAATTACTTTTACTTGATGTCAAGCGTCATATGCGCGACATAACAGTGTCATAATAGTGCCAAACCTTTGTCATGACACAGTCATGAATGATTCATAAACATGATGTCATTTGATGCTTGATTTGATGACATGATGCTGTTAGGGCTGTGTTTACCATAACCAAATATCATAAAATGTTTATGACATTAATAATGTTTACGACACATAAATGTGCGTTACAGCACATTGCTACATCATACGTATGATGGCGCAATCCAGTAATGTTACCATAAATTACATTACATGATCACATTACACTGCACATTACAGAGGCAGGAGCGTACATCTAGCAGGGACTCATGCAGGGGTGTCCATACTGCTTTCAGATATACCTTACCGATAGTAAAAACCCAATTTTCTAAACCAGCTGACCCTAATGAGATCCCATAAATCAGTGTTTCCCAACCAGGGGTACGTGTACCACTAGGGGTACGCGAGCAAACTGTAGGGGTTACTTGGAAACATGTAATTTTATCATATACATGTAGCTCAGTTACATTGGGATAGAAAAACTTGACTTAGGGGGTACTCATGGCACAACGAAAAGGCTTGGGGGTACACAAGACAAAAAAGGTTGGGAAACACTGCCATAAATCACCAAACAGGTCAATCAACTGATTATATTCGTGTTTCTCAACGGGGGTGGTACAGCCCCCCAGGGGACATTGGGTAGCCATAAGGGGGACGTTGAGATTGATACAGTTGAGAGGGGGCAGTACTTATTCACATTGGGGGCATTAGTTCATTCATTTTTTCATATTAAGGGCTTATGAATAGGGCTGGGTATTGCAGCTATGTTCCTGTATCGATTCGATTTCGATTCTTAGGGTTTTGAATCGATTAATCACGATTCGATTCGATTCAATTCGATTCACTCCGAATCGATTCAATCCGTCCCCTTTTTGGTGCAAGGATTTCCCCCAAAAGATGCTGTTGCCTATTTTTATATAAAAATGTCAAAGGGCTGTGGCTTGACAGTGTTAACAGATTGCTAATTTGTAATAAGTAGGCCTAGGCCTAATTGACTAATACCTACTGGGTATTTTCCATAGACCTAAATGAAACAAAAAGAACAAAAAGAAAAAGAGCAAAAAAATCGATTTTGTGCCCTGTGAATCGATTATGTGAATTTTAAATGATATCGATCGATTATCGATTGAATCGATTATTTTACCCAGCCCTACTTATGAAGATGTCAATGGCGGCGTTGGGAGGCTTAGGATGAGGTCCAGGTGGAGTTTGTTCTAAAAAGGTTGAGAACCACTGGATTATATAATCACCACTACTGTTATTGCACAGGCAGAAATGCATGTTGCTGTTATGATTTTCTGAAGCAGCTTAGCTGGTTTTATTTACATGTTATGTAACCAGGCATGCCTTTCTCGAAAGCGCCATTACTAACTAAGTTAGCGACTAAGTTAGCAACTTACTGTACTTGATTGCAATGCAATTTCCCATTGGCGACCTACTAAGTTACTGACTGGTTAGCAACAATGCTTTCGAGAAATGGGGTCCAGATAGGCCGAGTGAGAAACAGTTCTTACTTCAAATAATTGATGACAACAAACGTTGCTCTTCAATTTCCAAACTTAAGCCTTTTTTTAAACTGAACCTAGATTTGTGGATCAGATAATCAGGTTTCTCAGAACAAGGGTTTAACTTAAGTATGGACATTGGAAATGCCAACCTGACTGCCAAAGGGTTTAACAAGATGTTGCCGTAACAACCTTATGCAAAAAAGTAGAGCAGTACTGCAATCACTTGTTGAACATTTCATGAGCCTGGCCACTACTGTTTTATGGGGACAAACATTTCAAGCTGAGTTACCGGTACTCGCCAGAAAGAACAATAACACATACATCACTGACACGGAGCCCATCATAAAACACCACCAGTATGATATCTTTATTGCCACTATTTGTTTTTTGTTTTGTTTTTGCCATTATTCACATTTGGGAGGTGATGGAAACAAATTGCAATGTTTTTGTCTGCAATGAAATCTTCTCTCTTTCCCTCCATTTTGCATGGGCTACTTTCACTTGCTGCCCCTGGGCTGGCTGAGTGGGTGCAGACAGTAGTAATCAGAGAGAGTAGAGAGAGAGAGGTTCCATTGACCCATTGTTTCCGGGTTCTATTATTGCAAGGGGGAGTGGGGCTAATCCCCCTTTAGGCAGACCTAGGCAGAGCTAAGGACTGTTCTATTCAATGCTAGGAGTATTATGACACGCCCCTTTAGGCAGACCGGAACCTGGTCACGTTAGGTGCCCATAGCAACCTATTACATTGGCATATCTCTATATACTTAAAGAATCTCTGGTAGTAATTTACAGGCCAGTGAGAAACTCAGTGGAGCTATACTACATCTGCGGTGAGATTTTTGTGAGTCTTTGCCAGATGTGAAAATAATAACAGACTGAGATGAGAGGTTAATTATTTCTCATGGACAGGGACAAAGGTAGTCCGCCGTCACAAAACATAGGCACACCTTTGGAAGTGATCTTTTCTAGGGTGCTTCTTTAAAACTGCATTTCTTTCCTGATTTTCCAAAAAACATGTAAAGAAAATGAATAGCTGTTTTGGGTCTGTTGTTCATTCAATTGTAAACAATGGCGTTGAACAACAATGGCGTTACAAATCAAGTGCCTGCCTTCCCTTCCACCCAATGTTAGAACTACAGATTCAAGAATATATCCACAAAAATAACAATAATTTCAATGATGTCAATCATGAACTGTAGTGTGTTTTTTTAAATAAAGCTACGGAGGAAAAAACAATCTGACCTAATAGGCAAGGGCTACTTCCACAATTTTCGTTAACGTATGGCTACAACACAAATTGCCTCACACAGATGGAGACAATAGGCTACTTGCATCTCTCGGTCATAGGTTAAACATCGTTTCCAAAAGCACCATTAAAGCCCTTCTTACCATATTGACAATATGCAACCCCAGCAGGATCATATTGCACATCACTGTTAACAGCTACTACAAATGCATGGTCATTTTCACATCACAACAATGACGACAGTTTACACACGCCACACACAGCACTGTAGATGGGTTTTTGTTTTGTTTATCAACACAGTGTTGTGAGGAGGGGCAAGACACTGGCATCCAACAACGTGAGCTAATTTTTTGACCGACAGCGGTTTCCAACAATCAGAGGTTGAGTTGTACGCAGCTTGTTTCGTACAGTCAGGAGAAAACTAACATTTAGAACTCATGTATTGCAGATGATGCAGCGCCACAGACAGCTGTCTGTTGGCTGTGACACGAGGGCATTTCTAAGTCCTGAAACTCCATAAGTCAGCTCTGGGTCTACTTCTTACTAAAGATTGGA
Source organism: Engraulis encrasicolus (assembly GCF_034702125.1). Lineage (NCBI taxonomy): Eukaryota > Metazoa > Chordata > Actinopteri > Clupeiformes > Engraulidae > Engraulis > Engraulis encrasicolus. The sequence continues at coordinate 7,753,358 of NC_085857.1, read as the reverse complement.
GCGCAGAGTTCCCACGGCAACAGAGATATACAGCCTATTTGTTTTTCAACAATTGTTACTGATTCCTGTTCATTTGTCCTCCTTGAAACGTGCCAAGAATTAATTAACAATTATTACCATGAAATTCCCAATTATTACTTTCTTTCTTACTTCACAATTTCTTCATATTTCATAACAGCACTATAGGCTAAGCTTCATTTACCACTTTGTAATCTACTGGTCAGTGTTTTAAGTTCGAAAAGGGGATTCAGCAATGGCTGAATAGTGATGACGATCGATTTTGTGTGTTCTGAAGTGTAACACAGTTAAGAGAACCCCTTGGTTTCAAGAACTCCCTCCCCATTTGAACATTTCGTAACCCTCGCATGTAAGGCACAAACCTACCTAATCATTTAAAAAAGGATTTCTTGATAGCAAATAACATCCTTCACTCAGTCAAGGGACAGAGGGAACAGCTTGACAAGTTTGAGGGTAAACTGCCACTTTTTGGAAAAGAGGAGAAGGAGGAGGAGAACCATAAGAGAGAGCAGGGCGGATTAAGGCACAGGCTAGATGGGGCTGCAGCCTAGGGGCCCCACAGGCTAGATAGGGCTGCAGCCTAGGGGCCCCACCTTCCAGATGGCCCCTTATTAGCCAAAAGCAAAAAAAAAAAAAGGCAATGAAATATTGAAAAATGAATCTGTAATGTCGAGCACAGCTTTAAATCTTTTTAATATATTGCTCTCCACAGCTGGCAGACATGTATGTAATTTTGTCGTACAATTTGCTTTCCAGTGGGGCCCACGGCAACTTGTTATCCTAGGGGCCCCGGGACATTTCAATCTGGCCTTGAGTAGAGAGAGGCACACAACACAAGCAGCAACGAGGATCGTACAGATTCTCCGCCAAAAAACACTACTGAGGAACCTGATTCAGTCTTCCACAAAAAAAATCGTATCAGATTTTAGCTACAGTTACGGCCTCTAAAATTCTCCAGTGACTTCGCTTCTCATCAACAGTGAAACCACCCCTGCTGACTTCCGAGAGTTGTGAGGCTGGCATCACCACAAAGTGTCGGGGGTAAAGTGTGTGTTGGGAGAGACAGACAGAGAGAGAGAGAGAGAGAGAGAGAGAGAGAGAGAGAGAGAGAGAGAGAGAGAGACAGAGAGAGAGAGACAGAGAGAGAGAGAGAGACCTTGAGAGAGAGAGAGAGAGACCTTGAGAGAGAGAGAGAGAGAGAGAGAGAGAGAGAGAGAGAGAGAGAGAGAGAGAGAGAGACGCGAGGCTGGCATCAACACCACTAAATAGACCTCGCACAGCTCTGTCCCCCGCCACCACCAGGGAAGCTGACAGGGTGGGGACACAGGGGTATGTTGTCCTGGGCCCAGGGAGAAAGGGGGCCCAGAATTGGGTCTCCATTACATTGTATAGGGTTGGGGGGCCCATTTAATTGATTTTGTCCTGGGCCTGGCCAAAGCTGTCAGCGGCCCTGCCACTATTCTACTGCCAAACCATGACATCACCATGACATCACTGGCACAGAGAAGAAAGAATGTGGCCACGACATGACCTCATCATTAGTAAGCAGTGTGTCCAGGGTAAAGTGTGTGTTGGGAGAGAGAGAGAGAGAGAGAGAGAGAGAGAGAGAGAAGGAGGTAGAGAGAGAGGGAGGTGGGGAGGGAAAGGGAGAAAGAGAGAGAGAGAGAGAGAGAGAGAGAGAGAGAGAGAGAGAGAGAGAGAGAGAGAGAGAGAGAGAGAGAGAGAGAAACAGACAGAGTGAAAGTGAGTGTGTGCGTGTGCGAGTGTGTGTGTGTTGGGGGGGGGGGATGGGGGTGGTGGCGTCCAATAGGGTAAGACTCTTGGGTAAGGCTTGATTATTACAGCCCTGGCGCGCAGAAAGCCATGCGAGTCCCAGAGTGTGCCGTCTTCAGCAGTGTGGGCATAGCCTTCTGAGCAGCAAGCACCACAAACAACAAACAGGCAACGAATGCCAACCTCTTTCAAGGGGGGCTGGAGCAACTTCAGTGGGCTAACCCCTTTTTGGTCTCTCTCAACTCCCACCACCCGCCAAACCTCCACCCGACCAACCCCATCATCCTTGGTTTCATATGCCGCCGACAAAGGAAATGGAGAAAATGACCCCTATCTCCCTTTCTCTCTCATCCCCTACGCTAGGGGTGGGCGATATGGCAAAAATGTTGTATCACGATTTTTTAACATGAAATCACGATTTCGATTTTTTATCACGATCTTCCATCCAAAAAAATAAAAATAACAAAAAATAACTTTCATATACTTGCAATTTGTAATTTGCAGTCAATAAAATGTTAACACACTGATGATACGCTCATAAAGTGTACAATTGGAATACAATAATGTAAAGAATAAAGTGAAGACAACAACACAAGTGAGAAAACGTCACTCTGATACTGATAATAAACATCCTCACTGCAAGACGATCTATACGATTTCTCCACTTTGGCAGATTCGAGACGATATTTTACTCAATATCGCGATTCACGATATAATATCGTCATATCGCCCACCCCTACGCTCAGGGCCAGATTAATACACAGGCTAGATATGGCTGCAGCCTAGGGGCCCCCACCTGCCAGGGGGCCCCTGATTGCTCAAAAGTGAAAATGGCAGAATTGTGACAAGATGCATAATGGCAAAAAAATCATCTGTCATGTTGAGTACAGTTGGTAGACATGCTATTCTTAATTCCTAGCTCGTAATTGTGACTCTGTCTATGTAAATTTGTCTTGAAATTTGCCCTACTGGGGGCCCCCCCAGCAACCTGTAGCCTAGGGGCCCCAGGCCATCTTAATCTGGGCCTGCCTACGCTGGGATTCGACTTTAAAAGGCGTGAGATGGCCAACCATGAAAAGTGAATCTCACTTGGTTTTTGTAATGGGCAGATCCTATAAGTCTATAAATTGTGCCCTCACCATAAAAGAAAATGAGTGCACGTACAGTACTAAGCAGTCACTGTCAAAAAACGCTCCCTGTGGCACCTAAAAGCAGCTTTATTCATGTCCATTTTTATATATATATTTAAAAGTTTTTTGTGCCTTTCTTTGAAAGTACAGTACAGCGGAGAATAGAGCGGAAATGGTAGGGAGGGAGTCCAGATGGCTAAGGGTTGGGTGGGATGGGATGGGATGGGATTCGAACCTGTGTCCCCCATGGGCATGCAGCCCATATACTGCATGTGGAATGGGTGTTAGTGTGCTGCCCCACAGCAGCCCAAAGTCCTCCACTAATTTAAAGCAACATTATCGAAATGTTTTCCACTTTATAGGTACCACTGTATGCTGTATATCAAGGTGTGTGTTTACATGTATTTAGTGAGCTATACACAAATGGGCTTCAAATGGTTCTAGTCTGTGACTGGCATAGCCTATATATGCGTATGCTGACTGATGTAAGTATTTTTGCTGTACTCAGATTTTCCTATACGTATGTTTACTGCAAAGTGCAATAATGTATTATGTCTTTGTCTATGTCTTGTATCTATGTATCTATGTAAGCTGTCAGACACCCTCTGGATTAATAAAAGTCCTCTACTCTACTCTACACCACTCTACTATATCCGGTCAAACCTCAATTCAATAACTCAAATTCTTCTCTCTGCCTCTCTCTCCGAAACAGGAGTCATTCTAACCATCCTAAAATATTAAAAACCAATGGCAAATCACCCACCTGAGGACGATCAGTAGAAAGTAGTTCTTTCTAAATCACCCACCTTCACCATCCCTTGCTCCTTGAGGTCCAGCCGTGCCGTATTCCCCATCTCCCTCTCGATCCTCCTCCGCACGGCTTCAAAGTTAGACCGCCTCGGCCCCGCCAGGAAGATGACTCCCATGGCCAGCATGACCCCCAGCACCATCCCGAACACCATCCCCCCCACGTAGCTGGGCAGGGGCACCACAAAGTACCCATAGGTGAGGAGGGTCAGCGCAAACAGCGTCTTGTACGGGATGGGAGCCAGCTCCTCTCCTTCTCCCTCCTCCTCGTCGTCCTCGTCTTCGCTGAGAGTGTCGGTGCTGTTGGGCGGCTGTGATCCCTGACCCCTGGCCGCTAAGTTGTCCGCTAAGGTGCGCTCGCTGTCAGTCGTCTCGATGTCCGTGCAGAAGTCAAAATCTTCGCTGTACAGCTCGCAGAACTCCTCGTCCTCCTGCCGAGCCAGCGCGGACATGGAGCATTTGTCCAGCGCAGCCACGGACGACGACGACGACGACGACTTGGCCGCCGAGCCAACTTGGCCGTCCGCGACGACCACGAGATTAGACTCTGCTCCGGTAGCGGCTGCTGCTGCTCCGGCTCCGGCCCGGTCAAAGTCCCCCTCGCCCTCCTCCTTGATACAGTAGTTGTTGTTGTTGCTCTCCAGGTGGCCGTTGCTGCTGTTGAGCGTGGAGAGCTCGGAGGCGCTGCTGGAGAGGCCCTTCAAGATTCAAGAGTTTATTGTCATTGTCAAAAGGCAAAGAAATTGTACAAACAGAAAAAGTTGATTGAGTGCTCTTGTTCTCCAACTTAGTAAACTCCAAACTGTGGGTGCTCTTGAAGTAAGAAGACTAAAGTCCTTTCATTTAGAGCGTGTTGGCACTAGGGCCAACTTCAGGCAACTTCACAGGCCGACAAGGATTGTCCTACAAGGACAATCTGTGGAGTTGCCTGAAGTCGTGGAGTTGCCTGAAGTAAGTATTGTAAGTATTGTACCCCAAACACAATTTTGTACAATATTGTACCCCAAACATAATTTCTTTGCCTTTTAGAGCGTGTTGGCACTAGAAGTGCTCTTAAAGTAAGAAGACTAAAGTCCTTTCATTTAGTAGAGCGTGTTGGCACTAGGGCCAACTTCAGGCAACTTCACAGGCCGACAAGGATTGTCCTTGTCCTCTAAAAGGCAAATAAATTGTGTTTGTGGTACAATACTTAGTAGCAGCAGGTTCTCAAGTTCAAGTGCAATAAGAGGTAAAAGTGACACCAGTGCTTGACCCTCCCCCAGCCCCCCCCCCCATCCCACTTAAAGTGCAACAAAGATTAAGTGCATAGTGCTCGACATCCGCCACCCCCTCCTCTCTCTCAAACACACACACACACACACACACACACACACACACACACACACACACACACACACACACACACACACACACACACACACACACACACACACACACACACACACACACACACACAATCACACACACAATCACACACACACAAACACACACACGGAGACACACACAAAGACACACACAAAGACACACACACACAAACACACACACACAAACACACGCACAAAGACACACACACACACACGCACAAAGACACACACACACAGACATGTCCAAAGGGTACCTTTTGCCAAAAGTGGGTCTTGGAGGCGGTGCCGGAGGTGCCGGAGGTGGCCGCGTTGCTCTCGTCGATCATCTTGCTGAGCCTCTGCAGGGGCTCGTACTGCAGCATGACCTCGGACAGCCGGCGCTTGGTGTCCTCGATGCGCGCCTCCACGTCCGACAGCGGCCTGAAGGAGAAACGGCTGCTGTCCGGCGAGGTCATGGGGGACGAGGGGGCGGTCTTGGAGTCGCCCGCCGACGACGACGCGGAAGACGACGATGCGGCGGCCGCAGTGGTGGTGGTGGCAGTGGCGGTAGTCGACGACGTGGAGGCACGAGATTGCGTGAACTGCTTAAAGAGCTGCAGGTTAAGGCGCGAGTCCAGCGGGCGGCTCGTGGTGGTGGAGGTGCTGGAGGACCCTGTGGAGGAGTCCTGCTGCTGAGACGCGGAGGAGGAGGAGGAAGAGGAGGTGTCGGCGGAGGAGGAGGACAGGGACTTGACGAGGTTCTGCATGATCTTGCGGTGGCGTACACCGGCGGACACCCCCTCGCCGGTCCGAGGATCCACGAGCTCCTGGGACAGGGACTTCATGAGGCTGAGGAAGGGCTTGTCGCCCGAGGGGAAGGTGATGGACCTGCAGGGCGAGATCGGGAGATTGATCGTGTACATCTATAAGGATCAGGAAGCGTGCTCAACACCTTGTAGTCTAACCGGGCAAATACACCTAGCGCGACAAGAACGAGGCGAGTGACGGAAGTAATTGACTTTGTATTGAGTCGCGCGACAAAAGCGATTCTGGAGACTAGAGGCGATTCGCACGCCGAGAGTGACAGTTTGAAGTTGAACTCCTAGCTATGTTATGCTAATGAGCTATGACACGGTTCGGCGACAAGGCGCCACAGCCAATGACTGTATAGAGGTCAGTAACCACTGCAATGGGAATGTTGGAATGCTTGCGTTCTGCTTTCAACCAACAAACTCTAGTCGATTCAATCGCTCGTATCACTCTTGCTGCTCAGAAGCGATTCTCTGTCGCTTCAATCGCTTCGCGGCTGGTCTATTTGCCCGGTAATGCTTTACACTGGGTGCTTAACTTCGTCAATGAATGGACTCAAATCTCAAAAGCAAATTAATAAAGAAGCACTCAGATTTCTTTTCTTCGCCTCTCAGGCAATTAAAAAAGCAAAAAGAAATCTGATGAGTGCGTCTTTATTCATTTGTTTTTGTTTACATTTATTGCCATTTCAGCAGCTATGGCTATATCATGGCCAATACAGATAGAAAAAAACATCACATCACATTTACAAAACTAACAATCATATACATAAAGAGATTACTGGTAAATATGTTTCTTAACATCAATACATTCTAAAAAGTTCAAAACCTTTAAAGTGATACTGTCCCATTTTTGGAAATAAGCTCATATTACACCTCCCCTGGAGTTAAATAATTGAGTTTTACCTTTATCCTGTACTTTCAACCGTTCTCTGAGTATGGCAGTGCAAGTTTGACCTCCATGCTAGCAGTTAACATTGATTCCTATGAGACCAGCTGGCCAGCTACAAAAAAATGACAAAGAGGGGAAGGTGACGGACCTGGAGGGGGAGAACTTGGAGCTACTGGAGAAGGCAGCAGGTGCGGACGACGTGCTCGTGGCAGCAGGAGCCTTGGCCGACGCAGTGGAGGAGGATGATCCCAACAACGGCTGTCGGGCAGCTGAGGATGAAGAAGTCAAAAACACAAAGTTCAGTTTCACTTACAGAAAGGACTGTCTGCGCTTCAGCCCTTGTGGTGCTCACAATCCAGGACAGGAGAATGACAAAAGACAAACTGGACTACTTCTCAGTGACTAGACCCGGGGATGACCTGGAGCACACAGTGTTTGAGTGCTACGGGCATCCCTGGGTCTAGTCACTGAGAAGTAGCCCAGTTTGTCTTCACAAAGTCAGTTTCATTGGAGCGTCCACACGCACTGGACATACAAAGTAACTGAAACTGAAACTTCATCTCCACATGTTGGGACTCAGGAGCAGATGGGTCAAAATTAGGTGTGTATTAGATTACAAGTGGATTGCGATATTATAAAGTCTTAGCCAAAGTACAGTCCGTGGTTACACCTTAGATCTCCTAGAGCCTTTTAAAGCCTCATTTTGAGTTCACCACCAAAATCTAAGCTGCTTAATATTTCATGAAGTTTCCCACCACCGACTCTAAACAGTAGATCCTCTTAGAGCAGATGGGGCAGATGGGTCATACATTTCTAATAAATCATTACAACATCATTGCAACATTGGTACAACATTAGTACAACATTGGTGCAACATTCCTAAGACACATGCGAGAGTCAGGACAGAACGGACATTAACGTACAAGATAAGATTCAAATGCTGTAGCATACAGCAGTGGTTCCCAACCTATGGGTCGGGACCCAACCTATGGGTCGCCAAAGATTCACAGTGGGTTGCGAAGCCCTCTTGATTTTAAGGTGTTTAGTTTTAATACCATATATAGCCCATGTTGAATAAATGACAAAGCATAATGTAAAATGTCAGTGATACATTAAACATTTATTCTATAAATTCAAATTGAGGAATAAAATGATAACTAATGAGTTTTCGCAGGAAACAGAGTATCATGTGACTCTCTCGTGCGGGCGCTTGCGTGTTTGGGTCACCAAAGCTTACAATGGTAAAAATATGGGTCCCTGAAGAAAAATGTTGGGAACCACTGGCATACAGGACACATAAGCTTACAGTAGTAAGAGGGTTACAAGAGTAACACGTGTAACATTGAGCACAGTAACATGCAGAGAGTATTCCCGTTTCAAACACAATATTGTCGGTGAGTATTAGGTTCAAAAGACGTTCTGGAATATTACTGTACATTTAACATGCAACAACCGCCTACAACTAGAATATTCACGAAATGCGGCCACATTTGGAATGCACATAAAGTTTACAGTCCGCAAACCAGATACTGCCATTATCTGTTTAATATCTGATTCTGAATATTCATCGCATGCAACTGTGCTCAGTAACAGTAACAAATCATCAGCACTAGGGCTGTAACGATACACTCAACTCACGATTCGGTTCATATTAGGGATGGCGAAAATTGAAAACACTCTTAACCGGTTACCGAGACTCATTAACCGGTGGTTAACCGGTAATCTTAAATTTTAAAACGTCTGCGTGCCTGATATGCACAGCACTGATTTTTTTTCATTTTTATTTTTCACATAAGCTTTTTTTTGCTGCGCAGACAGGACCTGCCATGTCCAGCCATTGTTGCCAGATGGAAAATGCTGAATTATCATACTAAAATCTCAAAATTATCGTTTTTTGGGAGGAAATTATTATTATAATTATTAATATTATTACATCTGGTTAACCGATAGCAGAAAATTTTAACCGGTTAAAGTTGAACCGGTCGATTACCGGTTAACCGGTTACTGGTTAACATCCCTAGTTCATATCACGATTTTTGACCTCCGGTTCGATGCATCCCATGGTTTTGTTTAATACAAGTTTAAAAACTTTGAAAGTGCACATCCTGATACTGCCTTCTTCATAGAGGTAGAAAATAACACTAGAGAGGACACAGCAATTTGCGACAGCACTGGGAAATGGCAGCTGGAGCTTCCCAACTTCCGTAGGTAGTGTAGGTACTTTCAGGCAATGCAAGTCAATGGAGAACACGCCCACCCCTGTCAAGAAATTAACTAAAACTGTGTGAATATGAAGTAACACTTTAATCAAAGACCACACTTCAACTATTGTCCTTGTATAGTGTGTTGATGGACATTTTCACATGATTAAGCCATTTTTGACAGAGGTGAGCCTCGTTCTCCGTTAATTTCCATTTCTCTGATCTACCTACAGATAATGGCCGCTACAGATTGCCGTAAAAAGGGGGGCGGGGTCCTCTCTAGTGTTATTTTCTACCTCTATGGCCTTCTTGCACCGTGATACAGTAACTTATTGTATATCACAATTTCTCGATTCGATACAATATCGTTACAGCCCTAATACAGTAAGAACAGAAGAAGACTTCCTTCCGAGTTCCTCACCATTCCCAAGCGTCTCGCTGGCCTCCAAAGCCTCTGCGATACCGCCGCCACCATGGTTTGGCCCGTCTGCCACCACCGGCCAGGCTGAGGAGGAAGAGGAAGGCGTTGAGGCCGGGGTCCCGTACAGCTCCTCCTCCTCCTCCTCTTCCTCCTTCCCCAGGGCGGAGAACTGGATGGTGATGCCATCGCGGGCCCGCAGGCGCTGCACCTGCCGCTTGGCTCCAGAGGAGGAAGAGGAAGAGGAGGAGGAGGATGGTGGCGGCAGCGGCGCTCTGTCGGCATGACCGCCTCGCCTACTGCTCATCGCTCACAACCTGCAGGACAAGGAAGAGAAGAGACGACCACGGTTATAATGATAATACATATCAACCTGCAGGACAAAGGCAAAAAGAGAGACAACCACAGTTAACAACCTGCAGGACAAGGAAGAGAAGAGACGACCACGGTTAACAACCTGAAGGACAAGGTTAAACTAATTTCCATGCATACATTGCATGGTAATCTTTGCAGTCCTAATTCACGTTAATCCTCTTCTGGTTTGTCCTCTTTCTTTAAGATATGTTCTGGGCTTTTCTTCCTTTATTTGAGATAGGATAGTTTGAGAGTGTGACAGGAAACGAGTGAGACACATGGCGAAGGATCAGCAAATGACCTCGGGCCAAACAACTATATAGTTGTCTAGATATCAGGCAACAAGCAATACTGAAGATTGACAAACGCCACATGACACCAACACAGCTCTGACACTAAGCCCATTTAGAAATGCAGATTTGTCCTAAAATGTCTTTGTCTCAGTTACCGTAAAGAACACCATCATCCAGTGATGCATCACGGCGTACATAGGCTTATAGATCTGCATCTCTACTGTATAACAAGTTCATCTCAGGACACTGTGTGTCTTAGGATATAAAATTGGAAACTGAAGAAGGGGGATGTTTGGTCTGGTTATTTGCAGACCGCCGTGGTTTGGGTACCCCTGACTATGCATTCTGGATGAAAACATGAGTGGTGGGGTATGCATGCATACATACAGACACGACCATACAGTAACCGTGGCAAAAAGGATCTTAAAACATGGACGTAAGCGGAGGATACATGACTGTAAGCAGCACGCAACACAGAAACGGATCTTATGCGAGCTCTTACTAATGGGATTAGGATTGGATTTTTGGTTGGAGAGCTGGACCGGGGAGCTGCATGGAACCTGGGAATGAAGCTTTCCAGTGAACTCTACCAGAGAGAGTAGAGAGAGAGAGGTTCCATTGGCCCATTGTTTCCGGGTTCTATTATTGCAAGGGGGAGTGGGGGGAAATCCCCCTTTAGGCAGACCTAGGCAGACCTAAGGACTGTTCTATTCAATGCTAGGAGTATTATGACACGCCCTTTTAGGCAGACCGGAACCTGGTCACATTAGGTGCCCATAGCAACCTATTATGTTGGCATATCTCTATATACTTAAAGAATCTCTGACTCTACTGTATGTCCTGCTCACTCAGTATAGTCAACCACATACATGTTGTTGCAAAATTCCAAGCTACAGGAATCTGGCAAAAGAATGAACACTGCAGGCTTCATTTCATTACATAAAAGAATGGCAAAATAAAAGAACAGTTGCAATGCAAAATGTGTGTGTGCGTGTGTGCGTGTGTGTGTGTGTGTGTGTGTGAGTGTGCGCGCGCGCGCGCGTGTGCTTGCGTGTGTGCGTCTTTATAAGCCTTGCTTGTCCATTGGATGCCGACAGACAGCATCTTATCTCTGAGCTCACCCACACAAACACACACCACCTCCAGGCACTATAAAACGCAACTTTGTAGTCCGCCCAATCCCTTTTGAAGACGAAGTCACGCTTCAGACAAAAACAAAAAAGAAAAAATCCAACAACAACACAAGCTTTGAAGTGAGTTGATGGGATTGAGGTGGAAAAAAGACACCCATTGGACGGTGCACTCAGGGCCGCTGACAGCTTTGGCTGGGCCCGGGACAAAGTCATCTGAAAGGGCCCCCCAACCCAATACATACAATGTAATGAAGACTCAATTCTGGGCCCCCACTCTCTTTGGGCCCGGGACAACTGACCCCTTTGTCCCCCCTGTTGGCTTCCCCTGGGTGCTACTGATGAAGCTATACGCTCACGGGAGGAGGCAGGAGAGGACAGGAGATACAGAACAATGGGGTGGGGATGGCGCCTTTCACACAGTCAACACTGCTCTTCTAAATCTTGATGTATAAGCTTTATTTTCATGTCTTTTCAAATTAAATCCTTCCATATCAGGCTTATAGGTAAACGTGTAAGCCTACACATTTTAATCTATGCCGTAACTAGGGTATAAAAAACATCAACAAAAAAAGAAATGAGTTACAGTAAGAGTATGAAACCCCAACAAGAGAGTTATGATATAATCACTCAAAAGGTCAAAGGTCAAAGTGAGTAGACTACAGGAGCTGGTGATTTTTATTCCGTGATAATTTACATGATGATGCTGAATGATCAAGGGTCTTTGATTGCATTAAAGCGACCTCTCTCACAGCACATACAATATCGGACACTGAGTTCAATTAATGTGACGACGCTTTAATTCAATCCAAGACCTCCGATCATTCGGCAGTTTTTCGTCAATGATTTTAGTAGAGATGAAGAGCCTCAACAAAACCTTTAGCATTTGACTTATTAAAGGACATGAGGAAGATCCACCACTTCATGTATGAAAAATCCCTAATCCCTATTTACAAGTTGATGGTGATGGTTCGTGAAAAAAGTAACATTTGTGAATGGGCAGCATAAATGTGCAGACTGAACTTCGAAACAAGACGATTCAGTTTTTTTTTTTTTTTAAATGTCTGTGCGAAGGTCTAAAAAGATTTAACTTAAGGGAGTAGAGAGGTGTGTGCACATTGTGTTCTAGGATGTCATTATTCCTGCAATGTGACATAGCCTTCTCGCTTACCACGCGCCACCACGGTGTAAAACTTCAAGGCAGAGCAGAAATCAGACATCGTCCTTGTCAATAATTGACTCTCACAGTTACATTTATGACATCAAAGGGTTTTTTGTTGTTGAAAACCATCCTGGTGACATTACGCACCTTCAAAGGGGCAATTTAATGGGAATGAGCAAATTAAGACTCAACCCCCTGGGGGCTTTACCGCAGGTGAGCCGGGAAGAAATGATTAGCACATTAATCACAGACTTTCCTGCGCACAGCATGAGATTTAGACACATAAATTCTACACTTGGGCTTGGGTTTGTATTCTCGGTTTCACTCACAATTCACAAATCACACCTGTAGGCTTTATTTATGTTAAACCCATCTGTGCACAAACACCCAGACAAAGATAAAGTCAGAGACCCAAAGACGCACCCTCGTGCGCGCGCACACACACACACACACACACACACACACACACACACACACACACACACACACACACACACACACACACACACACAACACACACACACACACACACACACACACACACACACACACACACACACACACACACACACACACACACACACACACACACACACACACACCCATAAGGCCATATCAAATGATGACGAGTGGTGACACTGCAGTCACTTGGTCATAATGGCTCTCACAAGACCAAGGGTAAAGGTCAAAAGACAGACACACACACACACACACACACACACACACACACACACACACACACACACACACACACACACACACACACACACACACACACACACACACACACACACACACACACACACACACACACACCACTTCTGGTATGGGTAAAATGTTCTCGCATTATGTTTTTTAGCATTTAAACATGACCGTTGCCTTTTTAAATCTCAGATGGAACATGATCGCAGGCCAATGTTTTCGGAAAACATTCCAGAACAATTCCTTGAATAATTCCTTGGGACTGTCCCTGATGGGATTTCATGC
>NC_085857.1:7657541-7735041 GCF_034702125.1 Engraulis encrasicolus | reverse complement strand
AATGGCTACTTACCACGACTAGCCTACACCACTACTGAGGGGAAAAGGAATTAAGTTCGCTATATTAGATAATAGTACAGTGGTGCAGAAGAAGGGGGGGGGCACAAAAACGTTTTGCCTTTCTATGTATCCCTTGAGGGCTCTTCGTGAGTTAGGCCTACATGACGTAATGTTCGGAAAATTCCCACTTAAACCGCTCAGCCGCCCTCACCAACAACCATCAGCAGCAAATTTAAAATGTGAAGTAATAATAATCTTCCCAACAATTATGGGGAATATTCAGCAGAGTGGCTCCACATGGCGAGTATAACAACAACGCCTTTGTGCTCATGCCACCGCACCGACACGCAGGCAGGGAGGGATAAAGGGAAGGAGGATTATGAAGCTGTGTTGTGACTGCTGAATATGGCATTGGGGCGTTTCGTGTGCTAGGCCCCAGTGTTTCTCAAACTTTTCCAGATTGAGGACCACTTTGTCCCTGCAAAAATGTTCAGGGAGCACCTGTCAACTGAATTGACAGATGACAGGTGCTAATTTGAATGATAATTTCGATGCAGATCACTTACTTTTTATTCACATTTACAAGTATGTCTTATTGAGGTGAAAATGATACTTCAGCAATGTTATGTTTAGCTTTGTAATAATGTTAAGCTTGCAAATATAGTGTACTGTACAGCTAGCTTGTCTTGGAAAAGTACAAATCCCCTCGCGGACCACCTGAGCTCTGTCGCGGACCACTCCACCTGAGCTCTGTCGCGGACCACTAGTGGTCCCCGGACCACACTTTGGGAATCATTGTTCTAGGGCTTTCCACAGAACTGAGTTAGCTGATGTTTTTTTTTTTTACGCTGAGCATTCTGATGTTCCCTGCGTAGGGGGAAGAAGGGGGTGAGGTCAAACCTTTCAGCTTTGAAAAGTATCCTGCTTGGGTCAGTTCAGTTGACCATCCTACTTGACGCTCACATTCGCCGAGGCGCTCCTTATTTTTCCCAGCACACCCCGTGTGCATCACCTATCAAAACATCTCAAGAACTTTTGCTCTACTGAATATGACAAGAGAGAGAGAGCAATTAATAGTGGTAGCCTTGCAGAGCATAGCCTACAGTAGATGTCTTGACAGAGAATGTGTAGAACAGCACATGGCAAGCGATAAACAAACCTCCCCTATCTTTTAGCCACCTATTTCTCTAAACCCTGAAAAAAAAAACCCTTACTCCAGTGGTTCCCAAAATGGGGGCCGAGACCCCTAGGTGGGCCATGGAGGTACTGAAGGGGGGGGAGGAGGTGGGGGTCGCAGACAAAACGGGACTTGAATTCACTTGTAAGATTCATAGATGTATTTGTTGTCCTGTGGATTTGTAGTTAATCTAGGCAATTATTTTTGTCCATTAACATTGCAAGAATTTCCAGTAATAGTTTGCCCACTAACATTGCTTGTAGAAATCCATTGCTAGGCTGGGATAAGTCTATGGTGGGGGGGGGGTTGGGTCGCGGAAATATTCTGAAGTCCAAACGGGGGTCCCCGCTGACAAAGTTTGGGAGCCACTGCCTTACTCCTTGCTACCCAGACAGTGTTGCCAGATTGGGCGGTTACCCGCCCAATTGGGCTACTTGGGATGGCCGGCTGCGGGGAAAAACGGGAAAAATTGGCCAAATGGCGTTTTTTTTCTCTGCAGTTTTGTGCCCATAGAAGTCAATGCAATTTGTTGTAATTGGGTGGAATGTAGCCCATTTTGGCGGTTTTTGAGAACCTTTTGGCAACACTGCACCCAGACAGTAGCCAAAGGCTTCCCAATCTCGTCGCTTCACTCGTTTCTCTTTGTGAATGTACAGTCTGGGCAAATGTGTAGTATGTCAGAAAGGCCCCGAAAGAAAAGAATCCTGTTCCTGTCTTCAGGCTGACGGGCTGTGTCTGAAAATTACCACAATGGATCGCAGCCTCAGGTCAGTCTGTCAGTCCAGACCAGTGCTGGCCATCTGGCATAGCGGGCATTTCCCTGTGGGCCCTGCACCCTCATGGGCCCCTGGCCATCTGGCATAGCGGGCATTTCCTGGTGGGCCCTGCACCCTCATGGGCTCCTATTGGCCATCTGGCATAGCGGGCATTTCCCGGTGGGCCCTGCACCCTCATGGGCCCCTGGCCATCTGGCATAGCGGGCATTTCCCGGTGGGCCCTGCACCCTCATGGGCTCCTATGGCTACAGGGCTGGACTGGCCATCTGGCATACCGGGCATTTCCCGGTGGGCCCTACAGCCTCGTGGGCCCCTATTTATGTATAGTTCAACAATGACGCTTTTGCACACCTTTGTAGTTGGGCAGGTGCGTAGGATGTTATCCCAGTGGGGTTGTCATTCAAGTGTAAAGAAATCCCGCACTCTGTCCATTCCACCAACAAACTTTAATACAACGTTTCGGTCAACCGAGCTAAGAAGGACAATATGTGGAATTTCTTTACACTTGAACACCCCTATTTATATAAACAGTATACAGTACATTTCATTTCTGAAAATAGAGACCCACGAGGGTGCAGGGCCCACCGGTGAGTCAGTTCTGCGCAGTCCTATTTTTGAGGGGCCCTTTTCAGCCATAAGTGCCCGGGCCCTATTTCTCTACCAGTCCAGCCCTGTGTCAGTCTAGACGTCAAAATCCTCCTAGACACCTTAATTGGCTTTGGTTCTCTCCTGTGGTCTCCTGGAGGTAGCTGTGTGCAATCATCCAGGTAACTGCCTCGTGTTACAGGCGGTGTAGTATCGACGTGAGCTACTCATCAAACAGAGCTACCAAGCCATTACATTACACTACAGTTGCGCCTCTAGGCATTAGTGTTAGGGACTGGGCTATGCTATAACAGTCTATTGGTAGCTCATCTTGACAAAGTGCAGCCAATCTAGACAGGGCAGCCGGGGCCTAAAGGGAGGGGGAGTAAGCAAAAGCCAAACAAGCAAGTGAGCGAGCGAGCAAGCGTTACTGCTGCCTGTCCTCCCGTGAGCAGAGAGAGGGCGGCAGGTGGGCAGGTCTTGTCTGCAGGTCTGCACTTTAGTGTCTCATCAAGCGGACAAAAGAAGAAAATGCCAAACACTCAAAAGGCACTGAGACAGGAAAAAGCAGGAAAAACTCGTTTGTTCGCTTGCTGCAAGTGCCTGTCACTCACTGGCAAGGGCTGCACCAACATTCTTGAGCGGAACCCATTTTGTCCAACATCTTTGCAGCACATGCTGTACAGTACAGTTGTTGCTTTGTCTGAAGTCAGTCACAACACCACTGCATTTATTTTTTTACCCAATTAAAACTTTGACAAAGCAAAACATGTGCAAGTGGTGTACTTCATTGAATAGTAGGATAAATTAAGGTAAATTGGGTCACTTTTTTTGCATATAAATGAATGGAAAAAAGTGGCCCAATTTACCTGAATTCACCCCTGGATTAACAAAATTGTAAACACTGTTAAAGGTTAGATGCTGCAGCCCGTTTTAAAGGTTGTGCTGCCTGCAAGGTGCAGCAGGGCTACAATGCAGAACATAATGTACACATAGCACACTGTGCAGAGGATTGGCTCACAGAGTCAATATTGGAGACGGAATAGTATGTATACAGTAAGTGATTCTCAAAGTGTGGTCCGGGGACCACTGGTGGTCCGCGACAGAGCTCAGGTGGTCCGCAAGAGGATTTCTACTTTTCCAAGACAAACTAGCAGAAGGCTATATTTGTAATATTATTACAAAGCCAATCATGTCTAAAGTCATATTTTCATCACAATGACAAGGCTTGTAAATATGAATAAAAAAGTAAGTGATTTGCATCAAAATTAAGAATGTCGAATTAGCACCCGTCAACTGTCAATTCAGTTGACAGGTGGTCCCTGAACATTTTTGGTGGGACAAAGTGGTCCTCGATCTGCAAAAGTTTGAGAATCACTGGTATACAGTAAGCACAGACAGTGATATAGAATGTGCAGCCTCTTACTGCATATGGGGTCGCCGGCGGACCTATTCACTAATAATAATAATAATAATAATAATAATAATAATAATAATAGTATGTGTATAGCACTACATCATACAAGGCATGCAGTTCAAAGTGCTTAACAAATGGGAATTATTATATTACACTATTTGCTGAAAATACTCAACTACGGTACATCATAACAACATTGCTTTGACATTACTGAGAGCCTTAAGTAACAGACACAGTCATTACAATTTTGTTGACAGTAAGGTTATAACACAGTCTCTGCGCTAAGGGATTAATTGACCATCTTTGTTATAGAGGCCAAACCATGTTTGACAAAGATACACAAAACAAAATCCTTCCATATAGTTTCAAATGAAAATGTGCAGAGAACTTGTTGAAAGAGGAAATATGGGACACAGCAAAAGGGCTAACCCATGGTTGAGTAAGACAGGGAGAGTTTGGGAACAAGATTCAAGAGTAAGACCACAATGACTAAGCAGCATGGGGAAGAAAGGAGTCACCACCACTTTCCCTTCGCTGAAGCATTCAGAAAGAGAAGTGATGCGGGAGAGAGACAAAGGAGGAGATGACGGATGGAGAGAGAGAGAGAGAGCGAGAGAGAGAGAGAGAGAGAGAGAGAGAAAGAGAGAGACAGACAGACAGACAGAGAGAGACAGACACAGACAGACAGACAGACAGACAGAGAGAGAGAGAGAAAGAGAGAGAGAGAAAGAGAGAGAGAGAAATCACATGATAAACAAATGAATGTCTGTTAATTTCTCTATATTTTAGGAATGCATGTACTCATTTGTCGTGCCACCATTAAATTGAATTGAATTGAACTGAGACAGAGACGTTGCCTCAGCGTGGCGTCATCATCATGCTGTGAAGTAGTATTATGGGATGGTCAGGTCAGGACCAAGCGTCATCATGCTGTGAAGTAGTATTATGGGATGGTCAGGACCAGGCGTCATCATGCTGTGAAGTAGTATTATGGGATGGTCAGGTCAGGACCAAGCGTCATCATGCTGTGAAGTAGTATTATGGGATGGTCAGGACCAGGCGTCATCATGCTGTGAAGTAGTATTATGGGATGGTCAGGACCAGGCGTCATCATGCTGTGAAGTAGTATTATGGGATGGTCAGGACCAGGCGTCACCATCATGTTGTGAGGTAGTATTATGGGATGGTCAGGACCAGGCTAGACGTCATCACCATGCTGCGAGGTAGTATTATGGGATGGTCAGGACCAGGCTAGACGTCATCACCATGCTGCGAGGTCCCCCAGGAGTCAGGGCTGCTTTGCCCTCCTGCAAGCTGATGCTTCAGCCTAGCCTGATTATCATCGACATTCAAATCTCTTCGAGACTTGGTCTGACCAAGAGCATAACAATTAACGTTTCCCAAAACGACATGGTTGACCTGCCTCCCTTGGTTTGCTTATGGTTGTTTGCCTATCGACAAAGTGGGAGGAGTGGGAGGAATATTTGCGGGAACTCAGAAAGTACTTGCATTGCTCTTGACCTGACTAGTTGCAACGCTGAAAGTGCGTCACTAGGAAGGCACAGCCTGGCTAACTGCGTGGTCCCCCGGGAGTCAGGGCTGATTTCCTGCAAGCTGATGCCTCAGCCATGGCCACTCTGAACATGGGCCAGAACAAATCAGCTGTCCACCAGGGCTTGACATTTTCGCTTTCTGTTATTCTGGAAACAAATACACTGATGGAGATAATGTCTTATGAGTTGAATTTGGATTTGTTACAATGAGTTTAAACAAAAGGGCAAAAATGACAATTAGCCCCCTTTTCGCTTGCCTGCCACTGTGGCTAGTGGTTTTGCCGAGTCACTGGCCATCCAGCTATTCTACTAGCCACAAATTTGAAAAAAGAAAAATCTTTATCATGACATGTACATCCGACCTCAGAAGATGAGGTGCTAAAGCAATAAGTTGAGTGCATAGCTTTCTACATAGAAAAATAAATCAAATAGAAACTGAGTAACTGAGCTTTTTTTTAAAACTTAAATACAAACAATTATACAAGGTACAAGGCAGGGCGAAGTACATGGCAGTACAAGGCAGGGCAAAGTGCAGAGGCTATTCTGATATGCCATACCATGGAATAAGCTACCTGGCAAATTGGTTTACCAGCATTTGGCTGGTTTGCAGGTGCCAGTGTCAAGCCCTGCTGTCCACACTACTTGTAGTTACATGGCAGAGGTGAACATGACGAAATGCAGCCTTGCTCCCATGACATGCTGCCCAATTTGTTGAAACAAGCATGGGTAGCATGGATTCTGGAAATAAACAACAACAAAAAATCCTGCACAGTGTCCCTTTAAATGACGGAAGTGCTCAGCTCAGCCCTCTTTAACCCCTTAGAGCAGCACTATGGCTCTCTGTAATGTCATGGCAATGTTGTTATGATGTAGTTAAGCATTCCACAAGTGAATAGGGTCGCCGGCAACCCCTGCTGCAGTAAGAGGCTACAGGGACACTGTGCAGGATTTTTTGTTGTTTATTTCCAGAATCCATGCTACCCATTCACTAATGTTACCTTTTTCACTTTTCACTTTTTCATTTACCACTACCATCAAATTCAAAGTGTTCATTGTGACTGGAAAAATTGCACTTTTCATACTTTTTCTCTCCTTGGTGGGCTTTTCCGTGTTCTGTGTTTTGTCAAATCTTTTGAGGGCATCCCGTGTGCTGGTGTTGTGAAATGGCAATTCTGATTTTAAAAAATAACAATATTTAGCTGAAAATAAGCTGTCCTCACTCCATATGTCGGATGTGAATGTGTGCTTCGATAACATGCAGTCCGATCACTGTTAGCTTCTTTAGCATCCAGCCGACTGGCCTACAGTGGCACTCCACTCTGTTACTCGACTACTCTTCAGCAAATGATTCACTTCCATTTCCCACAGTAACAACAGCACTTCAGAGGTGAAGGACCAGGCCCCGGCTTGTTAAGTGGACCTCATTACTTTTAAATGAGAAACAAGGCTACAAAATCATCTACTAACAACAACAAGAAAGTGATTTGCGTTCTGTGTGTGTACATGTCTCTAGTTACTGGTCACACAACCGAGAGGCAGCGAAGTGTCACACGTGTCCCAACAACAACAAGCACAGGTGGTGGCACTGCAGCTCTCGTGTCTCAGCAAGAACACGTCCTGCTGTTAAATAAGCCAACACAACCAGGGTTGCCAGATGAGGCTGATGATTTTCCAGTCCAAAAAAATGCTCAAAACCCGCCTGGAAGCACTAAATCCCGCCAATTCTATTGATTTCTATGGCAAAAATTAGGCGGGTTTTTCTGCTACATGCCATTTTTACCCGCACACGGCCATCCTAAGCAGCCCAATTGGGCGGGAAACAGGCTAATCTGGCAACACTGAACACAGCTCCCGAGTTCATATGCAGGCCAGTGTGTTTCATTGGGGATAAGATTACCCATCTGGCAAGATGATGATGGTACTGCGGTCGATAATTCAGACGGGCTCAGTTTACACTTACAGGATGAGGATGCGATGCCGGTGGTAGAGGGGGGGGGGGGGGGGGGTTGTTGGAGGGGGGGGGGGGGTGTAGTGTGTGAGTGGGGGTGGGGGGGTGCGCTGGGAGGTTAGTCATCCGAGGCCGTGAGTATTGAGGAGAACAAATCAAGCGTTGAATGCTGACATGAGGAGACCAAACCAATGACAGAAACGATAACCACTTACACTTCACTTGATGCCAGCGTCATGGTGACACACGGTATGACATGACATAACAGTGTCGTAACGCAGTCATGGACGCGTCATAAAAATTATGTCCACGTCATTAACATTTATGACTGATTAAGTGGCATTCGGTTAAGGTAAAGGTACAACCCTAACAATGCCAACTTGTCATGACCATGAAACATTTGGGACATTGACATCATATTTATGACACATCCATGATGGTGTCATGACGCTGTTTTGACGCTATTATGACACATTTATGTCCTACGTATGTTATGTTATCCACAGATACAACTCGCACAGACAAGAAGAGAAAGATGGTGGATTACACTTGCAGCCTAAATCATGATGTGGCGTTGCATGTGTTGTGCATGTGATGGGTTCTCTCTCATACAAGCAGTCTTATGTCTTATGTCACACTGAATTGAACCATATTTGAGGTGAACACATCAGGAGGGCGGATTAAAGAAAAGGAACAAGTGAAATTTGCTGCATTAACAACAGCGAAAACAAAAAGAAAATGGAGTCTGATGTAAAACTATGAAAGAATATTGTATTTATATTACAGTATATTCTGGTAAATATTATATTTTATGAAAAAATCGAAATAAAATCAATCACAAACCATGTCAACAGAGCAGAATGATAATGTCACTCCTTTCTCTTTCTCTCCAAATAGAGCAGCTTCATACAAACTGAAAAGCAGGCAATGAAACGAGCCGGGCACGATAGATAGGCGTGACACATTTCACGGCTATCAAAAAACAATGAGTAGCAGAGCCAGCAGCAGCTGCTCCTGATGCACCTGTTAAGAGCACATGTCTGGGGCCTGATTCAGAGCATTCAGCATTTAGAGCCTGACTAGAGACAGGGCCGCTGACAGCTTTTGCAGGGCCCAGGACAAAGTCATCTGAAATGGCCCCCCCTATCCAATACATGCAATATAATGGGAAGCCATTTAGAGCGCGGTGGCACTAGGGTCAACGTGAGGCAACTCCGCAGGTCGACAAGGATTGTTATAATTAAAGACCTTTTATTTCATCTGGGGCATCGGCCCTCGTGCCACCACGCTCTAAATGAAAGGACTTTAGTCTTCTTACTTCGCTGCCCTACAAAGCAAAAAGGCAGTAACTGCATTGCTGTTGAAAATGAGTTACTATGACTTTAATGCCATATATATCAAAGTCTAAAGCTAAATAAAATGATTGATCTGCAAAAAAGGTGGTAATATAAAGTAACAAAACTGTCACATGTCAATAATCTCCCAAACACCACTTATACTGGATTGTAGTACTATTTAAAAGTCAACTGACTCCGTTTTGAGCTCTGCACAGTTAAGTACTGCCTTTTTGCTTTGTAGGGCAGTTCGGCGGGCATGACAAGAGAGGACGACTCGCTGTGGTGATGGTGAAGCTGGCATCAGAGAAGTGCTGCGCAATATAGCGATATTTATATTGCCATATCGATACTGCGGTCAAGCGGTATCAAATTTCATAATATCGAGTTGAAACATTTTTTTTGTCATCTATCTATAAGTTACTGCCAAAAGGTAGCTTACGCTACACTACAAGCAATACATTCCTCTCTACTTGAGCCATTGCGAATGCAGAGCAGACGTGCTAACCAACACTCATGCAGAACACTCATGTGTGTTTCTCTATGGCTCTTTTCCCACCCTGCTGAATTGTGAATTGTATACTCTTTAAAAAAAATATTCAAATAGTATTTTTTTTTAATTGTGCTACTCAGTTCATATGCGAAATGAGGTCTGCTGTGGCGCGCTAAGCCCCCCACATTTGGACTTGCATGCCCAAGGGGACCCCAGTTCGATTCCGGCAGGGGTCATTTCCCAGCCCTCCCCCATCTCTCTCTCCCACTCACTTCCTGTCAGCATCTCATACTGTCCTATAATAATAAAGGCCAAAAAACCCCAACAAATACAATAGTGTCTGAATCGGAAAATTGCATTTATGAAAAATGCCCTTTCTAGTATTTTGGAAATGAGATCTTCACTTAACACATTAGTTCAGTTATTTTGGTAAGAGTACAGGAGTAACTGAACAGCAGCTTCTGAATACAGGTCGCTATTTACTAAAACAATCTTGTGAGAGGCTAGCAGTGAGTGACGCATGTAAGTTACACTGCAAGACATCTGCAATCAGTGTTGCCAGATTGGGCAATTTTTGTCCATAGAAATCAATAGAATTGGGCCGGATTTAGTGCTTCCAGGCGGGGTTTGAGCATTTTTTGGGCTGGAAATCATCAGCCTCATCTGGCAACCCTGTCTGCGATGTGTTTTGCACCACTCGGGCGGGCTACACCTGCTTTGTGTCCTTCATTAGCCACAGAGGAGGAGGGAGCAGACTGACAGCTACTGTGCGGACATCATTAAAACAACAAGATATTTTCTTCCTGTCTCTTTGGTGGTGGGTTTTTTTTTGCCACATTTTTGTGTCTGTTTCTTTTCTTTTCTTGTCTCTGGGAAGAAGCTGAGAAGATGCGCTTTGAAGGGGAAAAAAAAGACACAAATGATGTGGACTTGTCACAAAATAACAAGACAGCAGCCCTGCCCAACACAAGTCCAATTGTGAAATGTCCAGTGTTGAAATTGTGACATTTCAATCGCATGACGACGACTCCACTTGAGCAGTCACCTCACCTGAAGGGGGGCATCAGTTCTGGCAAGAGATGGTGTATAAAAAGACAAGACAAAGGAACGAGACAGAGAGACAGACAGGAAGAGAAAGAGAGGGCGAGAGAGCCATGGACACACAAGAGGATGATAGAGAGAAAAAGACAAAGAGATAGATAGAGAGATAGAGATAGAGATAGAGATAGAGATAGAGATAGATAGATAGATAGAGAGAGAGAGAGAGAGAGAGAGAGAGAGAGAGAGAGATAGATAGATAGATAGATAGATAGATAGATAGATAGATAGATAGATAGAGAGAGAGAGAGAGAGAGAGAGAGAGAGAGAGAGAGAGAGAGAGAGAGAGAGAAAGAAAGAAAGAAAGAAAGAAAGCAAGAGATAGAGACATACAGACAGTCAGTGTCACAGACAGACAGACACAGTGAGTGTGTGCATGTGGTAGTGTCAGCATGCGTGTGAGTGAGGAGAGGAGAGCTCTGACAGTGAAAGCCACCTCCTATGGAGAGAAGAGCCGGCATGATAACACAGACAGAGAGGAAG
The DNA here is from genome assembly GCF_034702125.1 of Engraulis encrasicolus. Taxonomy (NCBI): domain Eukaryota; kingdom Metazoa; phylum Chordata; class Actinopteri; order Clupeiformes; family Engraulidae; genus Engraulis; species Engraulis encrasicolus. The sequence goes on along the minus strand of NC_085857.1, from coordinate 7,724,177 downwards.
AGGAAGACAGGACAAGAGAGACATGGAAACACAGGAATATAGATAGATAGATAGAGAGAGAGAGAGAGCAAGATATAGATAGATAGATAGATAGATAGATAGATAGATAGATAGATAGATAGATAGATAGATAGATAGATAGATAGATAGATAGATAGATAGATAGATAGATAGAGAGAGAGAGAGAGAGAGACAGAGACAGAGACAGAGAGAGAGAGACATGCAGACCGTCAGTGTCACAGGCACAGTGAGTGTCAGCATGCGATTGAGGAGAGCTCTGACAGTGGCACCTCCTATGGAGCGCCAGCGTGATAACACACTTCAAAGACGAGCGACGGGAAGGAGCCAAGACTGAGAAATGTCACTCTGCTGAGATGCAGGTGAGGGGAGCTGGCACACACACAGAACAGAACAGACTTTCAAAACCTGGACTTTTCTTTGTTCTTGCTTCTTATTCTCATCCTGTGGTCTCTCTGTGCCATGCAGCAAGCAGTGACAGAGAGATGCTACCTGGGATACAACCCACCAGGGCTGGACTGGCTATCTGGCATTGCGGGCATTTCCTGGTGGGCCCAGCACCCTCGAAGGCCCCTATTTTCAGAAATGTTTGATGCTCCCAAAAACGTAATAGCACATTACATTTTTGGGTGCATCAAACAGTGTTGCGGACCTTTATTTTTCTTTCAGATGTAAAGGGTGTGTCTGACTTGTGTTCATGAAATGCCTCGGTATTCAACTAGTTGAAGCTAACAATAGATAACACCATCGTTTCCTTCACTCACCTGGTAACGGAATGGATGCGCATTGCCTTAAACATGCCCCATTGACGCGTTAGGAAATTGCTATAAATGAATTGGTCCCTTGTCCCGTTTGAATTTGAAATGTTATGGCCAGACTACTCTGAGAAGCAAAACTTTGTGTCACAGTTAAGTACTGTCTAGGCTAAGATGGGTGGGACAACAGCCTGAAATTAGGTTAGGTTAGAACACTTCTGCCATGGATGGTACGGTATTTGAACCCACAACCTTCCGTTTGCAAGACTGACTCCCTAATCATTACCGGTAGGCCACGGCTGCCAATGGCTACCCATAAGTTAGTTGTCCTCCGCCACCCCAACAGCAGCTGGAAATTAGGCACCGCAATGTGGGGTTACAGTAGGTGCCTTGCTCAAGAGCACTTCAACCATGGATGGTATGGGATTTGAACCTGCAACATCCCGTTTGACCATTAGGCCACGGCTGCCAATGGCTACCCACAGTTGTCCTCCGTCACCCCAATGGCTCCTTCTGTTGGCATATAGGAGGGATGGATAGGCCTGGCCAACAGCCTCAAATTAGCTAGAGAGGGCGGACACATGCATCCCTGTGTGACATTCTGCACTTGTGCTCTGACAACGTCCAACCGCCCAGGTGCTGAAGACGCTGAAAGGGTTTGTGGGTGGTGACAAACTGTCAAGCTCGTGTCACTCTTCAGGCTGCTGGTCCATCCATCTCAGCCTAGCCAGGTGCCTTGCTCAAGAGCACTTCAACCATTATGGGATTAAAACCTGCAACCTTCCGTTTGCAAGACTCACTGCCTAACCATTAGGACAGGGCTGTCCACAACTGCCCACGGTTGTCCTCCGCCACCCCAATGGCTCCTTTTGTGAGCAGATACAGTAGAAGAGATGGACAGCCTCAAATTAGGTAGAGAGGGCGGACACATACATCCCTGTGTGACATTCTGCACTTGTGCTCTGACAACGTCCAACCGCGCAGGTGTTGAAGACGGCGAAAGGGATGTGGGTTGTGGTGACAAACTGTCAAGCTCGTGTCACTGGGCTGTGTGTGGCCACTCTGGAAGAGATATGGGGACAGAGCTTACCGCTGTACTGTTGGACAGTTACAGTATGCCGGTGAAGCATCCATTTTTACATGCATACAAGACTGACTCCCTAACCATTTGGCCACGGCTACCAATGGCTACCCATAGGTGTCCTCTGCCAGCCCAATAGAAGGATGGACAGGTCAACATCCATTGAAGACGGTGAAAGGGTTTGCGGGTTGTGGTGACAAACTGTCAAGCTCGTGTCACTGGGCTTTGTGTGGCCACTGTGAAACAAATCTGGGGACAGAGCTTACCGCTGTACAGTACACCACAGAGAAATGATCTACTACACTGTAAAAAATGCCCGTTGAAATTACGGCAAAAAACTGTCAAATTGCAACAGTCAGTGACCATAAAATGTAAAACAGTTTGTCTCTGTACTAAATACGGCAAGCTACTATTAAGTCAAAAAGCACTACATGACTTTATTTTTGACAGGTTTCATATGTAGAAAATACTGGACTGTTCTCTGTAAACAAAAATATTGGAAAAGTCGTCAAGAAACGATACATAACTTTATTTTTCACTGGTGTCTTATGTAGAAAATACTTCACTGAAAAGGAAATATTTGAAAATACTGTTAAGTGAAGATGAAGTAGTCAAGAAACGGTACATGACTTTATTTTTCACTGGTGTCGTATGTACACAGCAAATTTGTCAGAGTTAGATTGATCAGACAGAGGTTAGACTGGTGTTCAGCCAGTTGCAGCAAGACTACACAGTGTTATTTGACTCCTCTGGAGTTGTTGAGCTAAGAGAGCTAGAGAGTTAATGTTTAATTCCCCAGAGAGTTATGAAAACCATGCCTCCTCAAATGTCAAATGTTTTGGCAACATGAGCAGCCATTTTTGTTGAGTCCCCTATAAGTGAACCAAACTCAATCCTCTGTAAGTGAACCAAATTGTGAACCAACAGACAAAGAACTCTGTTCTGCTTTTCTTCACATTGTGTATACTACAAAAAGTAGGTGCTCTCTCTGGTCGTGTTAGGCTTTTTGAGTCCTCTTTTTGTCCAATAGATCTCTTGTGATTGCACTTGTTCCAGGTGCAACTTGTCAAACCACTGATAGGCTGGTTGTAACAGGCAGAGTTTGATGTCAACATGCTATTTGATTAGTAGCCATCAATTAACTTAGATTACAACCCTCTGCATGTGTTCTAGTTCATCCTGCGCAAAATTTCCCTTATTGGACTTTGAGGCTTTGCCATCAGAGTTTTAGATTGAGAGGCAAATTCACAAAGTAAAGCTCTATAAAATTCAGAATATCCTTATTTACATTCATCCTACCCAACAGAAAGCAATGGAGGTTATAATGAATTAAATATTAATTACTCCACAGAAAACTGATTGCCTGTCTGCTTGGCTCCAGGTGCCTCCACGTTGTAGATTTGACAACAGTGAAGCTGGCAACTGAATAAACTGCAACAGTTAAAGGACTTTTTGCAATAATTCACAGTAATTTATATATTTCTCCGGTAACAGCCAACAGTTTAGCCTCATTTAATGTGTAAAATATACCTATAGGCTAGCATCATTTGAAAAACTCTACCTGGGACAGTAATCCTTTGATTCAGTCTCTTAGAAGTATACTAGTCTATTTGAAACTGTCATTCTACTTCATCCAAATCAATCTGTCAATCAATTCCTGACCTCACCTGAGTGCTAAGGGCTGTCATGCAATGATTAACTTACTGCCTGCACCTGCGAAATGCCTCATCACTCGGGTCACATGGTTCACTTGAACATGTATTTAAACCGGGACTGCATTGTACTGCTCACTGGTTGGCAGCTAGCTAGCTAGCTGGCTGACTGGCTGTAAGGCCGGCCGGCCTGCCCTCACCTGGCCTGACCTGACCTGGCCGGCCCGGCTAGCAGGTCACGTTGTAAGGGTGGCTGTATGGCTGGCTAACTAGCTTGTTTGTTAGCGTGCTTGCCCCGCTAGCTGTGGCCTTCATTTTACTCAAGGTTATTTTCAGGCCTTTCTCACCTATCATGTGAAATTTATGGGAATTCCACTTAAATGCAACACGTATAAACTTTGAATCCTACGCCTGAGCAACACAATTGTGCTGCTGGTTTAGCAATAAATTCTGTGGAATGAATAGAGATTCACCTTAAAAACAAATGCTTTATACTGTAAATTGAACAGTCATACCGTCAAGGCATAAATAATTTCTGTTGTTTTAACAGAAATTGACTGTAAAATAGGCAAATGAATGCTGTGGAATGGTTATTATTTCACTTAAACAACAGGGTTGCATTGTTAATTATACAGCTGTATACCATGAGCCTACATGAGTGTCACTGTTATTTAAACAGTAACTCCCCTTTATTGTAACATCTTGAAAATGTTGATTCTACAAGTCTTAATTTACCTTACCGTAAATCCATATACAAGATCTCTGTGTTTTATACGGTGAAAAAATGGCAACCACAGCTGCCAGTTTTTCACCGTAATTTTGACAAGAATTTTTTTTACAGTGTAGGGTATGATTGCTCAAGTTAACTGTAATGGTTAAGAAATATTTTACTTTAAAGTAATAAATAATCCATTTCATTTAGATACCCATTAGACTTATGTTTGAGATTTTCAGATGATATGAATGCAAGTCATGTAAGTCACAGTGTCTATTCAGTCAACATCTGAATAGAATTAGGTCTCCGAAGGCATGGTTTTGTCAAAAAATCCTTGCACGTGCTTGGGGAACCACTTGAGCTGCTACTTTAACTAGCACTCACAGATTCGAAAAATCAGTTAAAATTACAGAATCAATGTTGATGAGTGAGTCGATGCGAGCGCTTATTTTTCTCTTCTCAATCACGCTTAAATTTGCACGTCACATCTCTGAAAATACTGCGATCCTGACTGATTCTTCCGCATTTTGGGTTTGGGAGCAGGGTGAATCCAAAGACCCTCGAGACCCTCGTGTGAGCTCACGAAGCTAAGGTAAAATACAGGAGAGTCTGGCAAGAGTCAGGCTAGATTAGTCACAGAAATGATACCAAATGCCTCCTCTGCAAATTCCTGCCCGTCTGTCTGTATCGAGTGACGTTGCATGGGCTGCTTGTGCCAGCCAAGCAAACAAACAGGTCACTCAGGAGTGGCAGCATTGTTCCTCCTGACATCATAATCACTCCGCAGATCTCATACCATACCAGTCTGTTTGGCAGCAGCTGAAACCGGCTGAGTCACAACAGCAGTCGGTCGGTCGAAAAAATGGACTAACAAAGAGTTACTCAAGCACAGCAGTTTGGTATCACTATGCCATAGTCCACGACCTGAATACACGGAGATTGCCAGCTGTTATGCTCAAGTGTCATAGGAGTTTCCATCTATGCATTGTGAGGAGAGACAAGACACTGGCAGCCAACCACGAGGGCTAATTTTTTGACAGACAGCGGTTTCCAACAATCAGAGGTTGAGCTGTCGTGCAGCCAGGAGAAAACAAAAATGTAGAACCCATCTATACTGTTCTATGGGCTCTACATTTTCTCAGCTACTCAGCTCAGTTTTCTACTGACTGCTGCATAAAACTAGCTGCGCACGCACAACTCAACTTCTGTTTGTTGGAAACCGTCTGTCAAAAAATTAGCTCACGTGGTTGGCTGCCAGTGTCTTGCCCCTCCTCACAACACTGTGTTTATAAACAAAAAACATCCATGTATACTATTAAGTAGGGTGGACACAGGCCTGAGAAAACAGCAAGAATTGATATATGTATAGTGTGTGTGTGTGTGTTTCTTAGCAGGAAGCAACAAAAGGCACCAGTAGGGAACAAAAGACATCTGTCTCCCCCTAAGTGGATTACATGATGATGCAGTGCTCTTTTCCAGTCGCCAGTCCAGTTATAATTACCCAGAAAGATTTAGGAGTGAATTTAGTAAAGTGAAAGCCATTCTGGGTTTTCCCATGGGACTCATGTTCAGCTGGTTGTTGTGGTGGTTGTGGTGTTGTGTTGTGTCGCTAAATGCTGCACTTTAGGTGGAGATGGTATAGGTACATGGGTTCTACATTTTGTTTATAACCTGACTGAGCGAACCTAGCTGCACACAACTCAACCTCTGATTGTTGGAAACTGCTGTTGGTCAAAAAATTAGGTCACGTGGTTGGCTGCCTGCCAGTGTCTTGCCCCTCCTCATAACATCGTGTTGATAAACACTGAGAACCCAAATATAGCCAGGGGTGTAGTGGGCGTGGTACACAGGGGTACGCAGTCCACCCACTTCTCTTGAGGTGAGATTTTTTTTTAATTCTATACGTTTGAATACAAAAAGGGGGTTGACATGATAAGTTGCCAAATTAATTGATCTCAAATCAGTACCTCCACTTTAAAAATACTCACTACACCCCTGTGTATAGCTAAACTAAAGCCTTGTAACTACCACCTGCTATTGTGCCAAAACAAAGCAGGCACTTCCTGATACTGAAACAGGTGTGCACTGCTGGCCAGTAGCCACGCCTACGATAAGAGGAGTTAACCCCCTTTCACATACAGTGCAGCAACAGAGACACACAGCAACAATAACAGAGCCACTAAAATGGCTAAACGAACGCAGCAAACAGGACTGCCTCCTAAAAACGTCCCAAAATCATACGGCAATATTATGAAGACAGTAACAGATGTCTGATATGCAAATGTCTGCTACGGTTGGAATGCAATAAGTCTTCTTCACCAGATCTCATTTGAAGGACAGGATTGTGCACATCCCAGGGAAAGGTGCAGGATGAAGGCCAACTGTAGTTTTCAGAGTGAGACGCTAGATGGATGCACACAAAGATCTGGCTGAAATCTGGCACATTTAGAATCCTTTTTGTTGTATTGTATTATTTCATGGCGGGATAATCTGAAGAAGACTATTGAGGTCGAAACGTTATCCTGCCATGAAATAATAAAATACAAAAAAAAGGATTCTAAGTGTGCCAGATTTCAGCCAGATCTTTGTGTGCGTGTATCCATCTAGCGTTTCCGTAAGTGAGATGAGAGAGAGATAAAGACAGAGGCAGAGAGACAAGAAAGATCGACCCAAGATCTTTTGGTTGAACAGGTGTCAGCAGAACATGGTGAGTGTGTTTCCAAGCAGAAAGTAACAACACGTACCAGGTGCCAGTATGGGACAAAAAGACCACTAACCTACAGTAACTGAGGCAGATCTTTGTATAAATCTATGTACTTCCATGAGTGAGATATAAGAAGAGAACAGCTGTCACCAGAACATGGTGAGTGTGTTTCCAAGCAGAAAGCAACAACAGGTACCAGTATGGGACAAAAGACCACTAAGATAAGAGAGAGAGAGAAAGACAGAGGCAGAGAGACAAGAGAGATCAACCCACGATCTTTTGTTGAATGTGCTTGAGGAACAGGTGTCAGCAGAACATGGTGAGTGCGTTTCCAAGCAGAAAGTAACAACATCAGTATGGGACAAAAAGATCACGAACCTAAATGAGGCAGATCTTTGTACGTGTATGTCACACAAGTGAGTACACCCCTCAGTCACATTTCTTGCAGATTTGTAAGTATATCTTTGCACAGGACAAACACTAAAGAAACTTCACTTTGACACAATGATTAGTGACCTGTTAACAACATATATAACAGCTTGAATTTGCTGTTCACTCACAAAAAATCTTAATACAGCCATTAATGTTTGAACATGTACCCACAAAAGTGAGTACAGCCCAGATTAAAATCCAGTAGAGAAGACATTAATGGCTGTATTTTGATTTTTTTGTGAGTGAACAACAAATTTCAGCGGTTATATATGTTATATACGTGTATGTTGTACTCACTTATGTGACATACTGTAGGTATCTATGGGTTTCCGTGACTGAGATATGAGGGAGATTGAGTAAAAAATGAGGCAGATCTTTATGGATTTCCGTGACTGAGATATGAGGGAGATTGAGAGAAACAGAAACCAACCCAAGAGTGAGTGACATAGGAGAGTAAGATAAAGAGATAGGCAGAGTGAGAGAGACAAACCAGACCAACCCAAGACCATTTGTTAAACATACTTAAGCAACAGGTGTCAAAAGAACATGGTGAGGGTGGGGTGGGGGTCACACCTTTACAAGCCCAGCACAGCTGAGCAAAACATTTTTAATCTTATTCTATGACTGTATTTCCGACAACTGTAACCGGGCGAAAGTTATCGGATGTTTCCATACTGAATCTAAACATCAAAAGTTTCGTTTCACTTATACATGGCTGCTAAATTTTTGTTTTCGGCTGGGTGCGCGATCCTGACTGCACACAAATCTCAACCTCCGATTGTTGGCAACCGCTGTCGGTCAAAAAATTAGCTCACGTGGTTGGCTGCGAGTGTCTGGCCCCTGCTCACAACACCGTGTTTATAAACAAAAAAAAGCCATGTATAGTAGCTGAGAATATATTTTTAAGATACATATATCGAGTTATGGAAAAGAGCTCTACAAGCGCCTTCCTTATCTCGCAGGCCGGACGGCACTCCCTGCCAGGCAATCATCATGTTACACAGCGTGTGTGTGTGCAATCATCATGTTAGGCAGTGTGTGTGTGTGTGTGTGTGTGTGTGTGTGTGTGTGTGTGTGTGTGTGTGTGTGTGTGTGTGTGTGTGTGTGTGTGTGTGTGTGTGTGTGTGTGGTGGCATTCCACAGTGGACCTCTGCACCCTCACAATCACTATCTCAACGTATTTTACATGAAGTGACTTCCCCTGTGTGTGACCCAGCCAGGGAGGCTGACAAAGGGGTCTGTTATCATGGGCCCAGTGAGAGAGGAGGGAGCCCAAAAATGGTGTTTCATTACATTGTATGTATTGGATGGGGGGCCCTTTCAAATTACTTTGTCCTGGAGCCTGCAAAAGCTGTCAGCGAGCGTCCCTGGAGCCAACAGCGCCTCATTCATTCCTGCAACCATTAGGCAACTAGGCAAACAGAGGGCAGGTACAGAGAGCACACCTGTGATGCTTGCAGTGGCTACTCTACTATTTATCACTGACCGGATAGGATGTGATGTGGGTTGAATGTGTGGATTGCTTCTGACTGCTGACTGTTTGTCTAATTCTACATTTTTATGTATAATTGCAGATGTTATCCTACCTTTGACTCTCTCATTCTCATTTTTTGAAACTTGGACTGTCAAACTAACGTTAAGAAAAATAAAACTTTTTGAATCTGATTCTTTCCAAAGGAAATGAGCCGGGCACCAATGTGTGATGTTCCGATGAAATTGCGATAAATTACCGTGAAGGGCCAGGTGTGCGTCAGTTCGGCTGGAGGTGTTAAAACCTCTAAACGAAAGGTCGCTTTTCTTTTCCAGCTTAGCAGGTGACTGATAGCAGACACACAAGGGGTGTGTGTGTGTGTGTGTGTGTGTGTGTGTGTGTGTGTGTGTGTGTGTGTGTGTGTGTGTGTGTGTGTGTGTGTGTGTGTGTGTGCTCTTTTAGTCTCTGGGTTGTCTTCTCTAAGCATTGTAGTTCCCTGTTGCAAGAGATGAAAAAGAAAAACACTAGCCTGATGCACTAGATACAAAAGGCTGAGGTACGGAAATAGAATGGAAATGTAGAAAGACATGCGACACCCTGACAGACTTTTCCCCCTGAAAGGCCACCAGAGAAATCAATAACAAGAAAAAGACAGGAAGAGGGCGATGAGAAAGGAAGGGACAGAGAGAGAGAGAGATAAGGGGGGAGCATTAACAGAGACAAATCACTAAGAATGTTAGCTACACGCTAAGCTCCTCAACATTTGGGCTTGCATCATGCCCAAAGGTTGCACCCAGGGTTCAAATCCGGTCTGGGTCATTTGCCATCCCTACCCTGTCTCTCTCTCCACATTCACTTCCTGTCGCTCTTCACTGTCCTATCTGAAATAAAGGTGAAAAAGCCCATAAAAAATACATTAAAAAAAGAATGTTAGCTACAAAATGAAGACAAATGTAGCATGTTTTGGTACTATGCTCTCTTTTTCAGCTGAAGAATGTAGACTGCAGTGTGCTGTGCTGTGCTGTGCTGTGCTGTGCTGTGCTGTGCTGTGCTGTGCTGTGCTGTGCTGTGCTGTGCTGTGCTGTGCTGTGCTGTGCTGTGCTGTGCTGTGCTGTGCTGTGCTGTGCTGTGCTGTGCTGTGCTGTGCTGTGCTGTGCTGTGCTGTGCTGTGCTGTGCTGTGCTGTGCTGTGCTGTGCTGTGCTGTGCTGTGCTGTGCTGGTACTAAATTGTGACATCACTTCTTCCTTTCAAACCTCAGTGATGGAGTCAAGGTTGAAGGCTGCCATGGTCTAATGCTGGTCATTGAATCAACGGAAATGCAGACTAGCATTGAGAGATCGTTAGCATCACTTTATGGAGCAACATCACATCACAATGCCTGTTGTTTTCCCTCAGGGCCACACCCCCGGGGGATGGGAGTATCTACGTACATTACTATGAACACCTCAGAGGCCGTGGACGATTCACCTGTTTTAGCCTCCTCAAAGACGCTGCTAAGAGACCATGTGACTGTAGGAGCCCCGCGTGGACGTAATCCATAAGGATATGCAAAAAAATATCCACAAACAGTGGACCGCCCTTCCATCACACAAGCATGCCGAAAACAGCAAACAAAATGAATATTTTGTGAATATTCTGAAGTGTTTTTTCCTACACAGTGACCATAAAGATCTCAACCCTTTTGGAAAAAAATGCCCCCTGGGCCTCATCATAAGTCTACGAACACCCCCTTGACTTCATCATACGCCTGTCAAGCCAACACCCTCAGTATTAAAACATAAAATGGTCAAATGTCCCCCAGTGGTAAGCACTGCCCACCCTCAGCTGTATCCTTCTCAATTCTATTCAGATACTATACTGTAAACTTAGCCTAAGGTTACAGAGGCACTTAATGCAACACAATTAAAAAAAAATAGGCAGGCCAGTTCGATTTGTTTAAGGGAAACCATCACACGGCTATAGCATTGCTAATTTGACTTGCAAATCAGTGCGTCCAACCATGCGGGAGCGGTACAACTGGCTGGGCCACAGCTTCACAGTCACACGCCTGTAACTGTGTTTAGCTAAGAGTTAACAGTCGTACCCAAATGAGTACACCCTGGGGCGGAGCTATAGGGGAGCAAGCAGGGCATTCGCCCCTGGGCCCCTATGGGCCCTCCCATATTCATAGTGGGGGCCCTATTATGACCTGAGGGCCGAATGGGGGGCCTGATCAATGTTTTCCCCTGGGGGTCCTATTATGACCTTTGTAGGCCGTATGGGGGCCCCATCAGTGTTTTGCCCTGGGGCCCGGTGTGCAATTGTTCCGCCACTGAGTACACCATCGCCATGCTCTCTCTCCACCCCTAGTCCATGACAGCATGCAACAGTTCGCCAACCTGTCACTCCACAGATGAGCACAGATGAGGAAGTAAACTGTAGTAAACTCCTCAAGGACCTCCTGCTAAGGATTCCAGAGGGGGAACCCATAACAACCACAACCTCTTCCTTGACAACGGAGAGCTCACAATAAAACAGCATTTTTAAACCTGTATGTGTACACCATGTTTTTCCCTCCCTGACTATAACCTGTGTTACATGTGTCTTGAAATGTTCATGTCCATGTGGGCATTAGGTGTATTTATGTAAGCTACTTAACACCTTAATTTCCCCCCAGGAATCAATAAAGTTACTCTACTCTACTCTACTATTTGTGAAGCGATACAAAACACCAGCTAGACATAGTGTTACCACGCCGTCATCCCACTACACACAGAGTCAACAGCTGCTAAACAAACATGAAGTAGGGACACAGCCCAAAATAATGATCACAGGTCCTGGATGTGAAATATATGGAAAACGATAAAAAAATAGAAATTAATTTGGTTGTTTTGAGTTTCACCTCATCGATCTTCTCTACAACAATTCTTTTCCCCTACTACAGCAAAACAACAAAATTTGCCCCCAGAGATTAGAGTTGAGATTACATCTGAAAAGCTGATGAAGAATGCTGAACAGCCGGCTCTGTGAGAGAAACAGCGTGGAGAAAAAACGAGTAGCTGGGTGGTGGTGGAGGGAAACAAAGTGGGTCACTTTCCAGTGGGGTCACGATGGAAGTGTTATGTTTATGTTTTTGTTTATTTGTTGGTCGAAGACAAGGGAACATTTACTTTAAAAAGGAAAGAACCATCACCACCTAACTGTGGGACTTAGGATTAAGGTGTCACAACAAATCTCTCGTTGCAACTTCTGAACTGTGCTCTTGTTGTTGGAATGATGTTTGAAGTTATTTTGGTGCATATCTCATATTATACAGGCCTAAAAGTAGTAGGCTATGCAGACTGACATTGAATTATTCATTCAATAATTTGATTCCTTACAACTTGTGAAACTCCAGAACTTTCGAGCTAAGCTGAGAAATATTACAACTGTAGTCAAGTCCACCTTTGTAGAGTCCAAGACAAGTTCAAGACCAGAATAGACAAGGCCGAGACAAGTCCGAGTCCAAAGAGGTTCGAGTCTGAGACAAGAACGAGTCCAAAAACATTTGAGTCCAAGTCAAGTCTGGGTCACATATCGGTCAGTGTTAAACAATGAAAAGGATGAATATCAATTAAGTGGATGTTTGAAGGTAACCAATATGCCATGGTTGTGAATGCAAGCTTGTATGTTGTTGGATTTCAAGCTCCACTCTAGAATTTATAGTAGCCAATGTTCTAAATAAAATAAAGACCGACCCGGTCGAGTTCAAAAGCTTAATTTGGCAAGACCAGTGTCCGAGTCCAAGTCCGAGTGTCCGAGTCCAAGACTTGAGTACTACAGCCCTAACCATAGCTCAACTAAGCTGTGCATGTAATCATAGTAAACAGTGAGTGATGCACCTTATGGTACCTACCGTGAGTACTCAGTCCACCCCAGCATGAGTGTCCGTCTGCATAGGTCTGCGCTGGGTGACTTGGGGCCCTCCGGGTCCTCAGAAGCCTGGAGAAGGAGGAAAATTAAGACATCAGTCCCATCCCAACGGTAACACACACACACACACTCTCTCTCTCTCTCTCTCTCCCTCTCTCTCTCTCTCTGTCTCTCTCTCTATCTCTCTCTCTATCTCTCTCTCTCTCTCTCTCTCTCTCTCTCTCTCTCTCTCTCTCTCTCTCTCTCTCTCTCCCTCTCTCTCTCTCACACACACGATTACTTTTATTTGGACCCAAGAGACAAGCATTAAGGCACAAGATCCACATATTTGTACTTATATGACTAACCAGGAACTAAGAAGAGAAGTAGAGAGAAGATATATTAAATGCTGACATCATTTTGACTCAAATACTGTAAAACTTGGTCTTTGATGGTCTATTGGTGAAAGATGGTCTGTCTCTTTAGGACAGACAGACACTGAGCGAATAGTAGTAGCAGAGATTCTCTCTGGTAGCCTACTAGTAGGCTACAATAGTAATAGTAGCATTACATCACTCCACCAGGCCTTTGAGGGAAAAGGTCGATGATGACACGACACCACTTCATCATAGAGTGGGCGCCACTGTAAATATGTCCCTGCTTATTGGTTTTCTGAGACACATTAACTCCACACCACACCACACCACACCGACCACATTCCATCTGTAGTTGTAGTCAGACAGTTTTCTAACTTTACAAAAGTTCTTTGAAAACTTTTTTGCATCTCATTCACTGGATCAGATGTGGTTTGTGTGTGGCATTAACAACCTCCTATTTCAAGTGCAGTAAAGTGAAGTGTCAGAGTCCAAATCAATCGAGACAAGAACTCCACTATTTTCGATGCGCACACACTGTACCAACTTTCAAACTTGGATGGACACAGAAGAGTTACACCAAGTAAGCTTAGAAGTAGTTTGCCTAGACCTGCATGATAGTTCAGTTGTAGGGGCAGGCACATATTGTACCCGTAGCCAAGTACAGCAAACAGAGATGATGCGACACAACAGGCGAGACGGATACAGAAATTAACACCAAGTCACTATTCCAGTAGTGCTAGTAGCAAACACTTCTCTTAGCGGACTAGCTTGTGATGAAGTAACACCAAGCGTAATTTACTGGTTTGCCGAGCTTTGGTCTTACCGTGTCTGGAGCTCATTTTTCAGCGAAGGGACTGTCTAAAGTCGTAAAGTTAGTGTCAGCGGAGGACACAGCGTATAATGCAAGACTTCTGTATCTCTTTGGATGTCGCTGTCAGTCTTCCCTCGCCACCCAAGCAGTAGAGCAGTGTTGACAGCAGACTGTTCTCCGGACAGTTCCTGAACAAGAAAACACGGATTGACTATCTAGGCTAGAGCAATCGAAACCAAGGGGTGGGATCGGCACGAGAGCATTCCAAACACTCGGAAATCGATTGTTTTCTGAAAGTAGTCAAATGTAAATGAAGACTCCAGACAGACGCAACACCATCAAAAGCCTCCTCAACTTCACCTCTTTTCAAGTAAAAGGCCATTTTTTATCAGACATATTTATGTATAAGAACAAACTTTTATTTGAAATCACTATTAGTCAGTGAAAATATGTGTTAATCTCTCAAATGTTAGGCATACTTTAGACAAATTACTGGACTATTTTTTTTTCATTTGCATCAAAACCAGCTAAATCTATGTGCTTTGTCTGCAAAATGCTCTAATCCATTTTCTTTACAGACATAGGCTAAGTGTTACAGACCACCAAAGATACAAACAGAAATACATACGATTAGATTAGATCAGATTAGATTAAATTAAATTAAATTATAATAGGCCTACCAATTTTATTGCCATTACAGTAGGCCTACTGATAAATTCAGGACAACGAAATACAGTTTAACATCTAATCAGACATACAAACAGCAAAAGTGCACTATAAATACGCTGAAATAAGGAAAGCCCACCTAATGATAAGGAGAATCCATAAGCACTATGAGGTGCCTTCACAACGTTACTGCTTGGCCCCTAATTTCTGTCAATAGTGGGAGTTTGGTTTCACTGGGTGAAAGTTTCTGCCAGAACCGTTTCCATAACACAAGCAGGAGTAGTCAGCTGCGATTGCGTAATATAGCTTCAGGTTTGGTAAGAAGAAATAGGCCTTCTAGCTATTTATAGCCTACAGCTGCTTAACCCCTTTGCACAGCCTGTGGTATAACCTTTAATTTGCCAGCAACATTGTAATGACCAAGTCTTAACCTGTTACTTACATCTGTGCGTAATATCATGGCTATGTTGTTATGATGTACTGCCGAGGTGGGCAAACTCAGTCCTGGGGGCCACAAGCGGCCCGTGGAGCCATTTCATCTGGCCCATAGAGTCTTACAAGAAAGACCACTTTTAAATTCAATACGATGCTGTCACCCGACATTCTTAAAATCAGGGGTCTAAGTACATTTAATTACAATGTGCAGAAATTAAATAGACAAAAAGTCATGTCAGTGTAGGCCTACATTATTTCTCACTGACACAAGTTACCTGCAATCTGGCCCCTCGACTGGTATATATTACCCCAATTTAGCCCTTGGGCCAAAATAATTGCCCACCCCATAGGCCCTAGTTGGGTGTGTCCATCAAGCCAGCGGGCCCATCTGCATAAAGAGGCTACAAAAGGGCCCGCATGGAGTCATGAAATAACATAGACCCTATAGCAGGGGTCTCAAACTCGGCCCGCGACTTCATCCCAGATTTTGATTTGGGCCGAAATAAAAATCTGGGATGAAGTCGCGGGCCGAATTCAATATTTAAAATACACTGAAATTGTGCATAGAGCAAATAACACATTCCCATCATATACAGTATACTCATACTATCGTATACTTCTATGTGCCTGTCTGGACCGACTCATGATCAGTTATGAAAAAATGTTGCCTTCAAATCATATTTTCTATACTAATGGTGTATGTGCCAACTGTAATACACATTTCAAATGATCCTGCGGGCCAAATAAAATGGCTTTGCGGGCTAAATTTGGCCTGAGTTGGACATCCCTGCCCTATAAGCAATACAATACCATCACGGTAAACATTTTAGGGAGTGTATTTTTGATCATTTGCTCAATGGAGCAGATTACATTACATTACATTACACTACATTGCACTTAGCTGACGCTTTCATTTATTCAAAGCGACTCACAGTTACAGTTATTATTTTTCAGGGTATTGGTTACAGTCCCTGGAGCAGTGTGGGGTTTTCTCAAGGGCACTTCAGCCATGGATGGAGATGTAGGGAGAGGTCATGGGGGATTTCGAACATCTCAACGGGGAGTCATGGGTAAGAGTTTAGGGCATCAGACTTTTAGCCCAAAGGTTTCCCGACCCGCCAGGTTGGTGGGGGGAGTAATTAACCAGTGCTCTACCCCATCCTCCTCCATGACTGAGGTACCCTGAGCATGGTACCGTCCCACCACACTGCTCCCTTGGGGCGCCATAAGGGGGCTGCCCCCTTGCATGGGTGAGGCATAAAATGCAATTTTGTTGTGTGCAGTGTGCAGTGAACAATGACTGGGAGTTGGAGTTTCCCAGGTGGATTTTCAGTTTCGAAAAGGTCTCCCCTTTTCCAACCAACACATGATATTTCCATCAATCTGCTGCAATATTGATAACTGAACAAGGCTGCAAGGGCAAGGTTGGCAGATGTGTTGACAGGTGACAACCAAATGAGTTCAACCTAAGGCTACTAACGCAAATCCATGACAGAAGTCTCTTGATAGCTATATCTATGACCTTAAAAACACAGACAAAAACATAGACTGTGTTTGTTATGCATTGTCGCAGTTGTATTCAGCATAAGCTTACCCCACTTTAACCTTCATGACTGACTACTCTGACAATGCTCAAAAACTTTATACGACCCCGGAGTCATTTCCTAGCCTAGTGTGCTTGTGTGTATGTGTAACAATGGTATAAGTTGTTACATGCCTTCGTGCAGGCACACACGTCTGTGTGTGTGTGTGTGTGTGTCAGCGGTGGCACGGTTCATAAAATTCACAGTTTGGTCCATATCACGGTATCAAGGTCAATTGTCATCAGCTGATGCGATCAGTGTGACCGTTCCAAATGCCTTCTGTCAGTCGACAGACAGAATCGGACTTTCCACACAAACAATATCCTATCTAGCCTATGTTTTCTATAGGCATCCTTGTTGGTCTCAAATGTGAATGTTGTAGTAGATATTATTTGAAGGGGAGGACTGTGGACATATGGTTCGCATGTCACCGTTCAGGACATGCGTGAACAGTACGGTTTTGGTTTTTCGGTGCGCTTTGTGCCACCCCTGCGCGCGCGCGTGTGTGTGTGTGTGTGTGTGTGTGTGTGTGTGTGTGTGTGTGTGTGTGTGTGTGTGTGTGTGTGTGTGTGTGTGTGTGTGTGTGTGTGTGTGTGTGTGTGTGTGTGTGTGTGTGTGTGTGTTTTGGAGAGAGAAGGGCATGAGAAGGTCAATGTGTGGGGTGGGTGTGACTGGCACAGCTAAGAGCTGTGAGTTCGAATGACTAATAACCGAGTGTGGAAATGTGTGAAATATTGCCGTAAATGTGGTCAAATGTAGTGAATGAGCAAACATGTCATAGCACTGTAAAACATCAAAAGCTTCAATGAAATGTCATGAAAGATATGAAATAGTCAGCGGTGGTATTGGCATACACACAGTGAGCACACCTCGGCACAAGTGTAATGTGTGACAAGTACTAAACGATTATTTTTCTCCTGATTAATCTATCAACTATTTTTTTCGAATAGTCGATTAGTCAAACAATACATTTTTCAACTTCTCTAGCACTTTAAACTTCAAGGAAATTGGGGAAAAAAGTAAGAAATCGTTAAAATTAGGTCCCTGTGGTCACAATGAGCTTTAAATCATGATAGTAGCTTATTTACTCCGAGATACAACGTCCAATTCATATGTGCTGGGCAATTTTAGGTTTCAATAAAGTAATAAAGCATTAGTAAAGTAAGTAAAAAAGCATTGAATTAAATGAAACGATTAGTCGACTATGAAAATTCTTGTCGACTAATTTTTATAGTCAATTACTCACGATTAGTCGATTAATCGCCCCAGCCCTAATGATAAGGGCCAGTTGCTGTGTTGTTTTTACATGGCAATCCATGTGGCTCAGTTGGTTGTGAGCAGTGAAGTGAAGCCCCAACTGGGAAACTCCAACTCCCATTGTCATTGGGACACAGCACTTCACAGCACACAAGTGCACACTGCACATTGCACACAACAAAATTGCATTTATGCCTCACCCGTACAAGGGGGTAGTCTCCAATTCTGCCCCAAGGATGCAATGCGGCGGGACGGTACCATGCTCAGGGTACCTCAGTCATGATGGAGGATTGGGGAGAGCACTGGTTAATTACTGGGTTGGGAGTCGAACCGGCAACCTTTGGAATACAAGTCTGACGTCCTAACCGCTCACCAGTGTTAATTTTGTCAGCTTTTTTTTATTTAGTCGTAGTCTTAGTCACAATGACGAAAATCAATTTTAGTCTAAGTCATATTTTAGTCATTGCCTTCCCAATTTAGTCTTAGTTTTTGTCTAAATGACGAAAATCAATTTTAGTCTTAGTCAATTTTTAGTCATTTTAGTCAATTTAGTCAACACTGTACATAATAGAACTTCTCCACACACTGCTTCTCTTTTTAACATATATCATTGATTGTACAGAATAAACCATCTCCGCACACTGCTTCTCTTTTTAACATATATCACACTGTGCAGAATGAAACGTCTTCACACACTGGTTCTCTTTTTCTCTTTTTTTATTTGAGACCAGTGTTAATTTAGTCAGCTTTTTAAAATTTAGTCTTAGTCTTAGTCACAATGACGAAAATCAATTTTAGTCTTAGTCATATTTTAGTCATTGCCTTCCCAATTTAGTCTTAGTCTTAGTCTAAATGACGAAAATCAAAAAAGGGCTTTGACGAAATATTTTAGTCATAGTCATGGTTGACGAAATTAACACTGCCGCTCACCCATGACTACCCTTGGCGAACATGCCAGAATTGTGTGGCTTTTGATGAGTCTGAAAAGGCCTACTACTAATACAGTAACTGAACCGCCATAACACGTACGGTAATACTATTTTATTTTTTTTGCGGTGCATTACTCATATGCAGAACATGACATTTCATTTGATGTGATGAAAAGCTGAGCTGTTTTCTACGCGGATTAAAACCAGCACTGTGCTCTCCTCTCCTCTTCATGACAGGGAAATGGGTTGTTGTTTTGTCTTGAGGCTGTTGTGAATAATGCAGATAAAAATACAAAGACAAGAGAGGAGACCATATTGTCATATTGTGATTCAGTTGCTGCCGGTAGTAGGCCTAGACTGTGACACTTCCAAATATTTGGACTGTGTATGTTACTGGCTACGGTCAAAAAGCCCCTAAAATCACATTTAGTCACTGAGGCCTATGGTCCTTAACCACCCTGCCCCCCAACCCCACTTCTACCCCCTCCCCTCTTTCCTCCCCTCTATTCCCCTGCCCTATCTCCTTTTGTAAAGCGATCTTGGATTACTTATTGAAAGGCGCTATATAAAACAAAGTTATTATTATTATTATTATTATTATTATTATTATTATTATTATTATTATGCCTATTGTTATTAGGCCTATTATTATTACAGTTTATGGTGTGCCAAACAGGCAAAATTCAAATAGAGTATCTACTATCTGTAAAATACATTAATTAATACAACATGGTTTTGGAGAATGTGTGAGAGTGTACATGTAGCCTAATACCTATCTGTGTCCATGACACCCTTCCTATGCCACCAACAGGGTTGCCAGATGAGACTGATGATTTCCAGCCCAAGAAATGCCCGAAACCCGCCAGGAAGTACTACATTCCCACCCAATTTGAACTAAAGTCTATGGATTTCTATGGCCATAAATTTGCAGATAGAGTCATTCAAATTCAGGCCCTATCTTTGATTACATAAATTTGCAGAAAAAATGTCCTTTTTTTACCCATTCTATCCGTTTTAGACAGCCATCCTAAGCAGCCCAATTGGGCGGGAAAACGGCCCATCTGGCAACACTGGCCACCAATGCCTGTTGGGGCCATACGGCACTGGCAATGAGAGTATCGCCATCTAGTGGAGAGCATTGGTAGCCACAGTACAAATAGAATCAACCGCCAGCGCATGAAAAGGTTCAGAAAATCATGCTGTCACAATGGAGAGAAAAATCAGCCCATGTGGGCAAACTCAGCTCAGGGGGCCACATGCGGCCCGCTGAAACATTTCATATGGCCCACAGAGCTTTTACAAAAAAATGAATACATTTCAATATAATGTACAGGAATGAATTAGTCAACAAGTTGTGCCAGCGTACATTATGTCTTATTATATACATACCGACAAGTTGTCAGTGATATCTGATCCTTTTGTCAATAATCTAACCCCAGTGTGTCTCTTGGGCCAAAATAATTGCCCACCCCTGACATACACTATGAGGCACCCGGACCTGGTCATGGCATCACTGAACCATAGACTGGAAAGGGAACACAGACACACACAAAAAAACGGACAAAACCCTTCAACCCACTTGTTGTTCTGTATATTTCCTGGTGCACTTCGTATCTGCTAGTGATGCTGGCTATGATTATGGCCTTGTTTGTAAGTCGCTTTGGTTATAAAGCGTCTGCCAAATTATAATGTACCGGTAATGTAATGTAAAAAAGCATATAGTGGACATGTAAAATACACAAAGGCAACTGCCTAGGCAAGATTAAATGAATTATGGTCATTAGCAACACTTCAAACAGCAATGAATATTGAGACTTTTATTCATTGTTTAAGATGTGCAGTTTTATAAATTCTCAGGTTTAAAGGGCATATATCACTGAATCAGTCTCTCTCTCTCTCTCTCTCTCTCTCTCTCTCTCTCTCTCTCTCTCTCTCTCTCTCTCTCTCTCTCTCTCTCTCATACACTGACTAACACTGAGCGAATGCGGTCAGTGTCAATTCTAGTCACACAGTATGTTTCCTGAGCAATTCACAACATATATAACATAAACATTCACTATAGTCTATAACAGTGAACTCCTCCTCAATTCCTGTCACACAGGAGCTTCACGGAGAAGGCCAAGTCCACCGTGTAACTCAGCAGCGTGACGCAGGCAAACACCATCTCCGAGACCAGCGCCACCTTCATCTCCTCCTCAGCTCCTCCTCCGCGCAGCGCCGCGTTGACCTTGACCTTGACCTTGTGCTGGACCACCTGGTGCATCTGCAGCACCTTGGTGGAGCTCATGACGGCCGCCGCCATGTACAGCAGCACTCCCAGCATGCTCAGCGCCGCCAGGACGCGGTCAAAGGGCACGGGGCAGCGCCCGGCACAGTCCCCCACCATCACCGCCACCGTGAACAGCGAGGCCGCCAGGCAGAGGCCGTACGCCAAGCCGGGACCCACCACCTGCCAGCCGGGACCCACCACCTGCCAGCCGGGACCCACCACCTGCCAGCCGGGACCGGGAGGAGACGACGACTCCCCCTGGTGGTGCTGGTGGTGGTACTGCGCCTGCTCCGCCACCAACAGGAGAGCCATGGCGCCTCCGAACACCTGGAGCACCTTGAGGAGGCCAGGGACGCTGGCCATGTAGCCGCCCTGCTCGCGCCGCAGGAGGTGCGTCTCCGCCGCGTAGGCCACGCACGTCAGGCAGGAGAAGATGGTGGTGGCCACCACGCTGGCTCCTCCACCTATCGGCAACATTTTGAAATAAAGTATATAATTTCTGTAAAAAGAGCGTTGCCCTGATGAAGACCTAGACGGTCAAAACATGTTGTCATTTTAATTTCAATTATGAAACAGCCACAGATTATAAAGGCTTTTTAATATACCTCCTACGTCGGACTGATTCACCTCTGAGTGCTGGGACCTTCTGCTTTCCTATATAATTTCTGTTTTTTAGCTTTAAACTTAGGAAATGTTGTAGGTTGAGGAAATAACCATTTGGACAATTAAGGTGTGAAGACAAAAGGTGAATGGAGACAAAGAATCAGGCATGAGAATGGAGACCTTAGCCCCTGGGCTCGGAATCATATAATAAAACTGCAGATATCACCACAAGATGTTCAGTTTTCTTAAAGGGACACTGTGCAGGAAATGGTCAAAAAAGTACTGCAACTACGCTGTTCATTTAAACTAGGCTCCCTATTGCCAAATGTGGTCTTTACATGAAAGTTTACTAAGTAATAAACAAATATTTTCTATATTTTCTATATGGGTAGTCTATCAAAACATTAAAAGGGCGTATCACCATACTGCCTCCTTACATCACGATACAATATCGTGACTCTGAGTATCACGATTTCTGGGTTAGATCCAATATCAGTTACAGCCTTACCGTCTCCAGTGGCCTTCCCAGAAGCCACCACCAGCCAGGGGAACGCCACGCTGGCCACCAGGGTGAGGAGCGAGGCCAGCGACGACACCGTCACCGTCAGGTTCTTCCAGGAGAAGGGCAGCAGGCTGTGGAACTGGACGAAGGTGACGGCGAGGATGAGGAGGGTGAGGACGAAGAAGAAGCACCAGACGAACATGCAGAAGGTGTGGAGCACGGAGACCAGGTGCAGGTGGACGACGTCCTGAGGTAGAGGTGGCGCCACCAGGTGGTCCGGTGCCGTCAGTGTCAGTGTTGGTGTTGGGCTGGGCGCTCCGGTTCCACCCTTGGAGGCCGCCAGACTGAAGGTGATGCACCCGGACACGAGCGCCCAGATGCGGACCCCGGAGAGCGGGGTGGCGAGGATGCTGGCCTCCCCTAGGATCACAGGCATGCTGGTGGTGGTGGTGCTGGTGGTAGTGGTGGTGGTGGTGGTGGTGGTGGTGGTGGTGGTGCTCCTCCAAAAGTCTGACGAGCGAGGTTGGCTCACACTGCACACCGATGAAAGACCTCAGGTCTGAGGCCCTGCCGTGGCCGGGTGGTGGGGCACTCGTCTGCCGTGTGGCTGACCCGGGTGGTGGTGGTGGTGCTGCTGCTGCTGCTGCTGGTGGTGGTGGTCCTCCCAGGTCTATATAGTACTATTTTTTAGGATTCTTGCACACCTCCTTTTGCCAGGTGCGTACCTGTAGGAGAGGAACCACTGGGTCACTCACCAACGTACTGTAGTCTACGGTGACAACGTCATCTACCGTACGGTGGTGCTCCTCCAAAAGTCTGATGAGCTGACGAGGTTGGCTTGCACACCCACCGATGAAAGACTACAGGTCTGAGTCAAGGAGCAGTTATGTAATAAATAATGAAGAGCAGTGCACTTAGAGTCTCCAGTAGTGCATCTCCACATCTAGAGGACAACCACACTCAACCATACGCATCTTCAAAAGTCTCCAAAAGTCTGATCGAGGTTGGCTCGCACAGCCACCGATGAAAGACCTCAGGTCTGACACAAGGAGCAATTAATGACAAATGAAGAGCAGTGCACTTAGAGCCTCCAGTAGTGCATCTCCACATCTAGAGGACAACAATACTTCTCTGCATCTGGGCTCCTCCAAATGTCCGATCAAAAACAGCAAGCACCCCCCTAAAAAAACGAACCTCCTCTTGTAGTTACCATTCTTCCTTTGCGTTGAGGAATGAGAACAGGGTGAAAATGATGTCAAGGCAAATCCAAAACTTCTTGTTTTCTGAGAGAAAATCCCACCGGGAAGGTATTATACCTTTCACCTTTGCGATGAATACATAAGAAAGTGTTGAAAAACTACAAGAAACACACGTCTCCTTCAGGTAGCCTGGTGAAGATGACAATGTTGATCACTACACTCATGCAGTGTGCATGGGTTCATGTGATCTGCTTAGACGCATGTCATAGATGTGACACACACACACGCACACGCACACACACACACACACACACACACACACACACACACACACACACACACACACACACACACACACACACACACACACACACACACACACACACACACACGTCACTGACTGATGCGCACTCACCTCATCTCCGCCCTCTCTTCCTGTCTCAACAGTCAAACCAGGCGAACTCTAACTCTCGGTGGCGTTATTGCGCAGCGGCAGGTAACCACAAAGATCTAGATTCTAGAAACTCTGAGCTGAGCGACAGTGTCTGTTGTTTTTGAGTACCTAGTTCCAGGGTTGGACTGGGGAGAAATAGGGCCCGGGCACTTTTGGCTTAAAGGGGCCCCTCATGGGGGAGAAATAGGGCCCGGGCACTTTTGGCTTAAAGGGGCCCCTCATGGGGGAGAAATAGGTCCCGGGCACTTTTGGCTTAAAGGGCCCCCTCATGGGGGAGAAATAGGGCCCGGGCACTTTTGGCTTAAAGGGGCCCCTCATGGGGGAGAAATAGGGCCCGGGCACTTTTGGCTTAAAGGGGCCTCCCCTCATAACTAGCGACACAGAACTGACTCACTAGTGGGCCCCTATTTTCAAAAATGAAAAAAAAAAAAAAATAATAATAATGATAAAAAAAACACATTTATTTTGTACATTTCTGAAAATAGGGGCCCACCGGGCACTTTTGGCTTAAAGCCCCCCCACCCCCCCACCCCCCTCATAACTAGCGACGCAGAACTGACTCACCGGTGGGCCCTGCACGACGGCACCCTCGTGGGCCCCTATTTTCAGAAATGTCACAAAAAGAATAATAATATATTTTTTAAATGTATTCATTTATTTTATTCTATTCATTTCTAAGTAAGTGAAGAATTCTTGCACACCTCCTTGGTCAGGTGCATAGGAGTGGAACCCCTGGGTCACCAACGTTAAAGCAAAGAAAGCTCACACTCTTCACATTTGCATGGTTTAATGCAGCGTTTCGGTCTACTGACCTTCTTCAAGCAATTCAAACCCGCTATGCCAGAAGGCCAGTCCAGCCCTGCCTCGCACACTCCCCCCCTCTTCTGCTCCTGCTTCCTGTCATTGAAAAGTGTGAAATAAAGGAAGTGAGAGCTTCACCTGTACTCTTGTGAGTGACTGTCAACAACGCATGAACACTCCAGCGGTCGTCCACAGACTTACTGAAAAAAAAAAAAAGAAAAGTAACACAAAACGAACTGCCGAGGTGTCAATAGTAAAAGTACTTTTGTGGTGTAATGACAACACTAGCACATGGCATTACATTACAATGGCTGTTACACCATTTACTCCATTGCACCTAATGTGATGGATAGACTGTTTTGTTACTGAAAAACACTGAAAACCTAACAGGGACCCACCACAAACCTGATCCAACCACTGCAGAGTTAGCTGATCACAAGACAAGTAGCCTACATGGGTACATGGGTCTACTGGTTACCCAGATGAGTAACTTGTGTTTCTTTTTTTCCCTAATATCAGTTTTACTTAGATTTGACACCTCTGTAGAACGTAATGGCAAAGTTCAGTTGTGCGCAACTGGGCTTGTTTTTGGAGTTCCAAAATCAAAGGTACACTGTGCAGGAAATAGTCAAAAAAGGTACTGCAACTATGCTGCTCATTGAAACTGGGCTGCCTATTGCCAAATTTGATGTAATAAACACATATTTTCTAGTATGGTCCAAGTAGAATCATTTTTGCAGCTAAAAATGGCTATTTTTGGAAATTCAAAATTGTGGAACTTGGAGAAGATCCCCCTTTTCATATATGAAAAGTGCAATTTTTCCAGTCATAATGAATACTTAGAATTTTAACAACTATTCATGAAAAAGGTAACAATAGTGAATTGGCAGCATGAATTCTGGAAATAAACAACTAAAAATCTCACAGTGTCCCTTTAAGTCAAGCTGACCAACTAAACTCATTTGACTTAGAGTAGAGTAGTAGAGTAAAGTGGAATAGCAGCATAGATGGATCCACAGTGCACAATAGTCAGTACACACAACACAAGACATCATAGACATTATTGCACAGCACATTACAGTAAACAAAACACACACATACTAGGTAGGCCAGCCGTAGGCAGAGATCACTCACACACACACACACACACACACACACACACACACGCACGCACGCACGCACGCACACACACACACACACACACACACACACACACACACACACACACACACACACACACACACACACACACACACACACACACACACACACACACACACACTTTACTCTTTACACTTAAACTTTGACTTTATTTCTGGTTAGGCATCATGTCCTCAGAATAGTTTAGTATCTGCAGGCGAGGACAAACTCGGCAAACCTTAATTTATAGTGTACTATGTGTGTCAGGCAGAATATTGGTTAACACCCACCTAACCGAAAAATGTTATTTCCCCTAAGATATGAATACCACATGACATTTACTGTAAGAAAATGTGTGTGTGTGTGTGTGTGTGTGTGTGTGTGTGTGTGTGTGTGTGTGTGTGTGTGTGTGTGTGTGTGTGTGTGTGTGTGTGTGTGTGTGTGTGTGTGTGTGTGTGTGTGCGCGCGAGTGCGCGCGTGCGTGCGTGTGTGTTCCCTTGAAATTGCGAGAAATTACCATAAAGGGGTCAGGTGTGCATCAGTTTGGCTAAAGGTGTTAAAACAGGCTTTACACACACACACACACACACACACACACACACACACACACACACACACACACACACACACACACACACACACACACACACACACACACACACACACACACACACACACACACACCCATAGAGTAAAATTATCAGTGTTCATTTTTAACACAATCAAGCAGTTGTCAACATGTAGTTGTGAGTTGCTAGTCAACATGTCAACATAGTAGTTGTGAGTTGCTAGAGGTGTTGGCTATGAGTATGTCCTCGTTTGTAGGTCGCTTTGGTTATAAAGCGTCTGGGTAACGCTTTACTTTACGGTGCAGTTACCATATGTAATTACTGGGTACTGTCTGGGTAACAGCAGGGTAACAGAGAGAAGTAACATGGGAAAAGGGGGTAATTACAAAGTAAATACCATTAATTGGGTAACAACAGGGTAACAGAGAGAAGTTTGATGATTAGATGGTTAGAATATTCGCAGTAGTTTCAAAGTAATTCTTGAGATATGAGTGATTCTACGATTCGCCTACGCTTTTGGCAAAAGCAAAATGTCAATTATCAGTATTTTTTTTTTTTAAGTAAATGACCTAGATGTTTACATAGTGTATATATTTAAGTTTCCAAACTAACAAATTGCCAAGTTTAATCTTAAATCATTTGATAAATACTCTAATGAAAGCGAACATTTGCTTGATTATTTTGTCAACAGTGTTATGGACAAATACTATGTCATTTCAAACATATATAAAAATACTACAGAGTTGAAACAACATACGTTTGAAAGTGCTTATGTCCCTTAGCAATAATGTTGTCATTAATCTGTGCAACTGATATAGAAAATGTGATTGTTGAGCTTCATAAGTAGGATTTTATGATTCACTGTGATACACACTGACACATTTTTCATTATAAATCCCTGTAACGTCTGATTTGAATTTAGTCACCCTCCTTACACAAGACTTCCTTCTCCAGAGATAAACCCTAGTGTCTGTTCATATGATTTTTCCAACACATAAGGGATCAATAGCTGAAAAACACTTTCAAAACAGTCAACCGTGTTACTCAACTGTGTTACGGTCAACAGTGCAGGGGAACAAGTCGGCACTTTTTTAGGAAAAAAAACCAGAGCAGACGAACCCATCTCCCTAGAAAACAAATTATTTTGTTTGATTGTCTGTCAATATGGAGATAAATTGGCAAAAACATACTCCTCCTCCAGTGTCATCAGTGTTGCCAGATTGGGCTGGTTCCCGCCCAATTGGGCTGCTTAGGATGGCCGTGTGCGGGTAAAAATGGCATTTATCAGAAAACCCCGCCCACTTTTTGTCATAGAAATCAATAGAATCGGGCGGGATTTTGTGCTTCTAGGCGGGTTTTGAAAAATGTTTGGGCTAGAAATCATCACCCTCATCTGGCAACCCTGACTGTCATAGCTAATTGTAACACCATTGACGGTAACACGGTTGACATTTCAGCCATTTTTATGGTGTTGTGCTAACTGAGGACCTCAGAAGTTCCACCACAACACCTTAATCAAATCATGTATCTGTATGCTTTATCTGTGTTTTTCTACATGTGATTTCTAATTCAGATTCTTATGAATATGTTGATAACACAGTTGACAGGCAATTTTCCCGCTATGAGAACATTAAAAAGAATGGATTAAATTATGGAAGGATGGAGCTCAAAACTTACCAAAAAGTCTTCCCATATCCTGCCAAAGAGGTTATGACATCATGTGATATTATTCGTTTGGCCCAAGACCAAACCATTACTGATTTATGGAGGGGGTTTCAGACCGTGACACGGTTAACACAGTTTTCGTGGACACACACAAAATGGCAAATTTCATGTATAATGGAAAGGACAGTCGTCTTTCTGACAGTTTTGTCATATTGTGATGATTACTGTGAATCAACATTTGCAATCGTCTTGGGCAAAACAAGTTTCTTTACATGCTAATATGAAGACTGAATCTGACATTTGGAAAACAGGACGGCATGAAAACGCCCAAAACCAGTATTAAATATTCATTCTTGCTGAGGGAAATAATGCCATGTCTACACTTTCTGTATTATATGAAAGATAAATGTTTTCTACTGTCCAAAACATCATTGGATGCAGTTAATAGTTAGTGGAATCGGCAAATAAAATCCAGGGACTTAAAAGCGTAGTCGAATCGGAGAATCACTCATATGTGTATTACATAGTATTTACTTTGTAATTACTGCCTTTTTACCTGTTAGATACCATGTAACTTCTGTCTGTTACCCTGTTGTTACGCAGAAAGAACACAATAAATACTGTACCGTAAAGTAAAGCGTTACCAGCGTCTGCCAAATGCAATGTAATATAATGTAATGTAATGAGTGCTCAATTCAACTATCTGAGTGTTGAAATAACACTGATAAATCTGTTGTGTCCCATGTCACGTGTAGCCTGTGTGGAAACAACACAAAGAGCTCTATGAAGCTCCCACTCCCACTCCCACTCCCACCGAGCATCACTTCCTCTTCACTACAACTGTGTTGCAAGGCAAAGGCAAGCTAGCTCACCTGTTATATTTAGACACACGCCACAATGCCATACATCACATCAATCCCCATGTGCCAGGCAGGCAGCATGTGTGAGAAAAAAACAACAACAACAAAAAACAAGACATCTGACAGACTGCAACCGAGACAAGAAACACAGTAAACAGGTAGCCTACTGTAAGCTGCCGAATAGAACACAATACAAGCAGCAATACATTACTGATGTGCACTGGCAGGAGGGACACACAAGAGCGCGCTCAGAGTATTGTCTTAACATCAGCTTGTCATAAGTTTTAATTTCTCTCTTAATAACTGTCAAGTTGATTTCTCCTTTTTTTTTTACTAGGATAAAAACACATTGAGGCAGTTGCCTCTTTTTCAAGTGGGCCCTAGCCCAAGTGGGCCCTAAAGTCAAGTCAGCTTTTGAAGTCACTTTTTGCACAAGTCATACAAGGAAAATGAAAGATATTTGCATAGATACATAGATACAACATAGATATCTGAACATATTAAGTTGGTTCATGGCACCATTTTCAAGGTTTATGTTACATTACATTTGTCAGAGACTTCCACACGCATCTGCTTAGCACCATTAGGGGCTTCATATCAAACACAAACTGTCAACATACATTCTCTGAGCATATTAAGTCAATTTATGGATCCATTTAAAAGGTTTACTCATACACATCGAATACACATTACATTATTCACATTATTGCATTATTCACAATAAATTACATTTACTTCAAACAGAACAGTATATGCAATTATTATAAACAAACAGTAAATCGGAGTGCTTCTGGGTCTTTTTTCCCCCGGTACTCATGCAGTATGCAATGGTATCTTTTACAGATCCGTATCAGTATCTTGTTAGATCGTCTCTGTCCGTATCCACTGCCATTTTTCATTTGACATTTTGGTAGTCGAAAGACATGTAGTTTTTCCTCCATATTTGAAAACTGCACCACCATGTGGACAAACTATGTACAGCAACACTTGTGGCTGGCGGCAGACCTGCTGTTTAGGGCGCAAGTCAATCATTGCCCTCTTGTGTTTTCCTGTGTCCTTTGGCACCTTGCCTCACTAGCCTGATTGTCATCGACTTTCACATCTTTTCGAGACTTGGTCTGACCAAGAGCATAACGATTAACATTTCCCAAACAGCATTTCCCAAATGGGCTCCCTTGGTTTGCTAATGATTGTTTGCTCAGAAAGTACTTGCATAGACTCTTGACCTGACTGGTAGCAACGCTGAAGCTGTTGCGTCACTAGGAGGGCACGGCCTGGCTATTGCCTCACTGCCGAGAGTGACCTTTTAAATGAGGATTTTGCAAGTAATGCGATAAAAGCCCTGATCATTGATGACCTTGAGCATTCCATCATGAGGCAGGAGGTCACAGGTAAGGATGGGAGGAGGAAGATTGTCAGCGATGAGAAACCTTTTTCATTCAGAGGGCAGCTTCAAATTTCGTAAAGTCTTCCAAGGGCCGTATTACTAAAAAAAGACCAGGATTTCCCCCTGCACTTTAGGTCTATATTGAAGGTGGCCACCATTACAAGAGACCCCACCTTCACTAGGTCCCTAATTGTATTGCAACTTTCTAAGATTGCTGTACAAAATATGCCATATTTCATGTGAAACTGCACGACATTACATTGGACCGAGATAAGACCGCCTCACGGGCCGTAAATGGCCCCCGAGCCTTACTGTAAGTTCCTCACCCATGTCACCCATGTTAAAGGGACAGTTTGGTCAATTTCAACATGCAGTTGTATTACTCACGCTACCCTTGACTTGTCAGTACCTGGTGATGCCACATTTTTCGGCTCAGCCCTTTCCGAGATATGAGCAATTCTAATGGGGGCAGCGTTTGTTTACATTTTTTAAAAATGAAACATAGGCCAACTCCAAATATTTTCCCAAAAGGTACTGCTGTTTGCTAGTTGTTTGCTGATGTTTTATAACCTTTTGGATGTTTTTGGGAAAAAATAAAAATGTTTTTTTGAAATGTAAACAAAGAGCTGCCCCCATTACAATGACCAGGATCTCAGAAACGGCTGAAGAAGAAGAAAAAAAAATCTCAGGCACTGACAAGTCCAGGGTAGTGTGAGCATTACAACTGCATGTTGAAATTGACCAAACTGTCCCTTTAAGTCATGAAAAAAAAAATGATACATTTTAACAATGATTGTTCTTTGAGCACATTTAAGTTGCATTTCTGTCTAAGAAGTTATGCTTATCCACACCAATACACTCTAGACTTTAACAATTTAAAAATGTCTGAACAAATCTATATCTGTCTATAATATCTATCTTTTTGCAGTATATCTTGGAAAGGCAAGAGCATAAAACCCTTGAAGAGAGGCCTTTACTGTGGCAGCGGTTAAAAGAAGACAAGGACACACTAGTCGAGGACACAAGCCAGTCTCTGAAGACAAGAGGGGGTGAAAAGAGAAGAAAAGAGAAGAGGGGTGAAAAAAAGAAGAAGACTTTTTTAGGAAAAAAAACCAGAGCAGACGAACCCATCTCCCTAGAAAACAAATTATTTTGTTTGATTGTCTGTCAATATGGAGATAAATTGGCAAAAACATACTCCTCCTCCAGTGTCATCAGTGTTGCCAGATTGGGCTGGTTCCTGCCCAATTGGGCTGCTTAGGATGGCCGTGTGCGGGTAAAAATGGCATTTATCAGAAAACCCCGCCCACTTTTTGTCATAGAAATCAATAGAATCGGGCGGGATTTTGTGCTTCTAGGCGGGTTTTGAAAAATGTTTGGGCTAGAAATCATCACCCTCATCTGGCAACCCTGACTGTCATAGCTAATTGTAACACCATTGACGGTAACACGGTTGACATTTCAGCCATTTTTATGGTGTTGTGCTAACTGAGGACCTCAGAAGTTCCACCACAACACCTTAATCAAATCATGTATCTGTGTTCTGCCTCCCAGGCAGTTTTCAGTTTTTTGCATTTTAGCGCCCCCCTTTTTGGTAATGTGGTCAAATGTGGTATTGCAACAGGAAGTTAGAAATTAGGAAAAGGAAATACAGGAAGTAGTTTAAGCACATGTTCCTCTCAGTTCAAGCAGATGTCAGCAGATCATGAAGCTGTCTTCTCATCTATTACCATCCGTTTGTTTTGAGCCGTAGAAAGCATCGTCTGTAAGTAGAAATGTGTTAATAACATTGATATATTTTAGTTTTGAGGTATATTGAAAGAAATGTTTATGTTGTTAGATTAATATCTAGATGTCGGTTTGTCCTCATTGCTCAGCATAGGATATGCTAATTTACAATGTATCCAGGATATTGAACATGCCTGTCATTTATTTCTAGTTCGATTACTCTAGTACTCTAGTGATTGTATAAAGAATTCATTCGGCTTTATTTCTGTATTATTTCAGTTTTACACCTTGTCTGACAACAAGAGTCTACATAAATCTTGGAGCTTGAGACGCTACATCCTGACTCTCGTGTCATCATTCAGGGAGTTTGGCTGGCTGTCTAATTTTGGTTATGAACACCATTAGGAGGGCAGTACAGTAAAAAGACGAGTGAGCCGGTTCAACACCAACTACAGTGACAGATCAGGACAGAAGACAAAAAATCACACATCATGGCAACAAGTAAGAATTTTGACACCAAATCTCAAGTCAGTAGCAGAGCCAGTGCGCGCACAAATGTATCTTCAGCCAGTGCAGCAGCTAAGGCCCGCGCAAAGGCGGAAGCAGCGCGCGTACGAGCATCATTCGCAGAGAAGGAAGCCAAATTAAAAGTAGAGTTGGCTGAAAGGGAATCAAAGCTAAAATTGGAGCAGGCACAGGCAGCTCTAGATAAAGCAAAACTTGACGCTGAACTGGAGACTTTGGCACACCAGTGTGAGGCAGAAGCTGCTAGCAGGCAGGCAGACATCTTGGAGGCCGCTGAGGAAGAGGTTAGACCGCCTGATAATGTGCACGGCAGCAGGAGATCATTAAGGTCAGAGATTGAGGATCGAACAAACGCTTATGTAAGAGAACAGAATGAGTTACATCAATCCTCACACCACGATGACCATGCACCTCCGGGCAGTCAAGCTAACGAAACCTTAGTTTCATGGGGCACTCCAACCGGTTCTCCTGCAGTCGGGCCCTCTCCCCAAAATGCTCCTATCTCATCTGAAGCGCCCATTCAGCATCCCGCTGTGACACCTTCTATGCCACCCCTTCCTGTTAAAACGGAACGTAATGAAGGTGAGTCACGCTCTAAACCACAGCTACTTAATATGGCCCGTTCAGCTCAAGCCTACAGCTCTCTTCGCCATACTTACCACAACACAACCCCTTCAGCTCAATTCTACTCACCTCATCGTCCTACTGGCCGCAATATAACCCCTTCAGCTCAACAATACACCTCTCAACAGCATGCTTACCACAAGATGGACCCTTCAGCTCAACCCTATGTCCCTCATCAGCATAGCAACCCTGCTGAGCAGCGGAAGACACCTGGAATGACAGACTTTGTGAAGTACTTAGCACGTCGCGAGCTAGTGACTACGGGTCTCACCCAGTTCGACGATCGCCCTGAGAGTTTCAGGGCTTGGCAGTCTTCCTTCCACAACGCCATCAGAGGTCTCGGCCTTTCAGCCAGCGAAGAATTGGACCTCTTGACTAAGTGGCTGGGGAAGGAGTCATCCTGTCATGTCCGTACAATTCGTCAGGTGCATGTCAACGATCCCAATGCAGCACTGAACAACGCATGGAGTAGGCTGATAAAGCTATATGCAGCGCCTGAAGTACTTGAAAAAGCGCTTTTCAAGAAACTGGATGCATTCCCTAAGATCGCCAGCAAGGACTATGTCAAGCTAAGGGAGCTCGGAGACCTCCTTATGGAGTTTCTATCCGCGAAAGAGGACGGATACCTACCTGGGTTGGCCTTCCTGGATACCTCTCGGGCATCAGCCCTATAGTAGAGAAACTTCCGCATGCCCTACAGGAAAAATGGATAACACGAGGCTCAAGATTCAAAGATGAATACGACGGGTGCTTTCTCCCATTTTCCTTCTTCGCGGACTTCGTCTACTATGAGGCAGAAACCAGGAACGATCCAAGTTTTGCTATCCCCAACAGTAGCAATCCTCCTGTGAAAGACAAAACAGGCTATCGGAGCGGAAAAGTGCCAGTATCAGTCCACAAAACCGATGTTGCTGCAGAGACTGAGTCCGACGTCTCCTCAAAGCAGGCTGAGAACCCTGGCAAGAACTGTCCAATCCATCATAAGCCACACCCATTGAAGAAATGCCGTGGATTCAGAGCTAAGACACTCGAAGAACGGAAGTTGTTCCTCCGTGAAAATGGGATATGCTACAGGTGCTGTGCATCAACTTCCCATCTGGCTAAAGAATGTAAAGTCACCCTCAAATGCAGCGAGTGTGAAAGCGACCGCCACATCTCAGCCATGCACGCTGGCCAAGCACCTCAGACACCCAAAGTTTCAGCTCCAGCTTCTACGCCTGAGGAAAAAGAGGAAGGAGAACTCGCGTCTGTGCCTACAGTCACGTCACGCTGCACTGAGATTTGCGGTGAAGGGCAACCACCAATGTCCTGTTCAAAAATATGCTTGGTCCGTGTATTTCCCAAGGGGCAGCGCAACAAGGCCATCAACATGTATGCCGTACATGACGACCAGAGCAACCGCTCACTGGTAAGGCCTGAATTCTTTGACCTATTCGGCGTCAAGAGCAGCTCCTCTCTCTATTCATTGAGAACATGCGCAGGCACCATGGAAATGTCTGGCCGCAAAGTAGAAGGCTTCGAGATAGAGTCTGTAAATGGAGGAGTTACCCTTGCTCTGCCACCGCTGATAGAATGCGACCAAGTACCCACCAATAGGTCAGAAATTCCGACGCCAAAGGTAGCTCTGCTCCATCCCCACCTGAAGTCCGTGGCAAAGCACATCCCTGAGCTTGACCCAAACGCACAAATCCTTCTCTTGCTAGGGAGAGACATCATAAGAGCACATAAGGTGCGCCAGCAGATAAATGGTCCACATGATTCCCCCTTTGCTCAGAGATTGGATTTAGGCTGGACGATAGTTGGAGAAGTGTGTCTTGGACACGCCCACAAGCCTAAGGTGAGCACCTTCAAGACCCACGTTTTGGAGAAGGGACGCCCTTCCTTCTTGTCCCCATGCAACAACTTCATCGACCTGAAAGAGAAAGTGTGCCACGGCGGGGAGCAACCAAGTGGTCTTGCCAACACCTGCAAGTCCAGTCCAGAAAGAGTTACAGAGCATAGCTTGGGTCAGAACCTGTTCCAAACAACAGAAAACGACAATAAGGTTGCTCAATCCATCGAAGACGTAGCCTTTCTAAAGATCATGGACTCGGAGGTGTACAGAGATGACAAGAACAACTGGGTTGCCCCATTACCCTTCAAGGTCCCGCGAAGGCGACTCCCAAACAATCGGAAACAGGCACTCAATCGTCTCAACTCACTTTGTCAGACCCTGAACAGGAAA
This sequence comes from Engraulis encrasicolus, assembly GCF_034702125.1. Classification (NCBI taxonomy): domain Eukaryota; kingdom Metazoa; phylum Chordata; class Actinopteri; order Clupeiformes; family Engraulidae; genus Engraulis; species Engraulis encrasicolus. The sequence goes on along the minus strand of NC_085857.1, from coordinate 7,688,870 downwards.
CCTGTGATGAAGCAGCAGTTCCTCGACTTCATGAGAAAGGTGTTTGAGGACGATCATGCCGAACCAGCCCCTCCCCTGATGCAAGACGAAGAGTGCTGGTACCTCCCGACATTTGGAGTCTATCATCCTCGAAAGCCTGATCAAATTCGAGTGGTATTCGACTCCAGTGCTCAGGAAGGTGGCGTCTCCCTCAACAACGTGCTGTTAACAGGCCCAGACCTTAACAATAGCCTGCTGGGAGTCCTTATCCGCTTCCGAAAGGAGCAAGTGGCAATCATGGCGGACATCCAGAAAATGTTTTACTGCTTTCTGGTCCGGGAAGACCACCGGAACTTCTTGAGGTTCTTGTGGTTCAGGGATAACGACCCAACGAAAGACATCATCGAGTACCGGATGAAGGTGCATGTTTTTGGCAATAGCCCTTCGCCCTCCATCGCCATCTATGGGCTGAGGCTTGCCGCCAAAGACGGTGAACGTGAGCATGGCGCAGACACGCAAAGGTTCATAGAGAGACACTTCTATGTGGACGACGGGCTCATGTCCTTGCCCAGCGACACAGAGGCGATCAGCCTTCTCAAGAGGACGCAAGCATCTCTCGCCGAGTCAAACCTTCGACTTCACAAAATTGTCTCCAACAGCACAGCTGTAATGAAGGCCTTCCCACCAGAGGATCATGCTGTAAGCATTCAGGATCTAGATCTGAGCGAGGAGAGCACTGTTTTACAGCGAAGTCTTGGGTTGTGCTGGGAGATAGCTAGCGATGCCTTTACCTTCCAAGTGTCCGTGGGTGACAAGCCATTCACCCGGCGTGGTGTCCTGTCCACCATCAACAGTGTCTTTGATCCACTCGGTCTAGCCTCTCCTGTCACGGTGCAAGGAAGAGCTCTACTACGGGAACTTACCTGTGACACTTCTGATTGGGACGCTCCACTCCCAGAGGAGAAACGAAGTGAATGGGTAACCTGGAGAGACTCACTCCTGGAGCTGAAAGAGCTGCACATGGGTAGATGACGTGACGTGTAAATTTTGCTGTCGCAGGCTCTTAAAATTAAGTAAATTCATGCTTTCAAAATTGTCAATACTTTAAATGATTAAACTAATGTCGTTGTTGTGAAAAAGTAATGTGTAATAAATCCAGAGCTTAAATAAGTATACTTAATTTTGAGTCAAATGTCACATTTGTCCTATGGTGTGACTGAGGCAAGCCTGGTTCTCCATATTAAAACATTTTTAAATAAATAATCAAAGCTCAGTCATTTGTCTAAACAACCCTGGCATGTTTTTCAAGGTGTCTGTTTTAGCAAGTGGCAATGCTTAATTTTTTTCCTGTTTTTCTGAGACCGTATGGACTTGTGAAACTTTGTCGCAGAAAATAATGTCCTCTGGTGTGATCATTTTTTTGGTTAATTCTGTGGATAATTATCTATTGTTGAAGCTCCAGCGGTACATAAATTGTGAATTTAGACCTTTAAGAAGCCAATGGCAAGGGTGGATTTTAGATTTTTCTCTCAGAGTTCTTCAGTCAATCAATTATGTTTTGCTACCACAAGATGTATTAGTTTTGTAGTCCTTTGGTGTGACAGCCATAAAATACATTTTGACAATAGTGTATATTTTTCATATTTTTTTCTTATGTAGATGTATGAAAATACATCTTACTAAAGGTGAAATTGTATTTCAGTTGGCAACAACATGGCTTTTAATTAACTCAAAAGCTCAAAAGTGTGGTGGTGTGATGGTAAAAGTCCTATGGTGTGATGGTAAAAGTCCTATGGTGTGACACTTTGGAGTATCACACCAAAGGACAAACAGGTCACACCAAGGGACTAGATATTTGAGAAATAGCTTTTAAAACAACTGGTAGGAAATATGTTTTTTGTTTTGTTGTTTGACTAGATAAATATTGTGTATTCAAATTACTTATTCCTTTATTGGCCTTTGGAATTTATACTTTGATGCATTGTTGATGAATATTTGCTGTTGATTTTAGATACTGTCAAATGATATAAAATGTCATTAATGGTGCTTTGAAACCATAAAATATAACGGTAACAGTGAAGGAAAGATCAGTGAGAGAGTATATAGAGGAGTATAGATGAATAAAGTATGCTGTGGAGAGCTCAATATACAGCATAAATGTGCTGTCCAGCTTGAGATACCAAACAGGCACTGGCCACTACACACTACAGGTTCAATGGTGTGACAGTCATAGCATACCTACAAAAGTGTGATGGTCATGCCAAGGTCACCCTTCAGTATGAGTCTTATGAGCTCTGCAGGTTACATTCAATGACCGCATGGCTGTCATTAAGAGTTACGATAGGCTGATAATCGACGATTCAAAGACTTATAAGTGTAAAGTGTAGGTCCATATTGCCTACAACATATATTATGATCAAAAGACAAAATATAATCATGTTGATATATTTGTTTCTGGCTCAGTTTTGCATTTCTGTCCTTTAGCGTGACATGAATGTCCTACGGTGTGACATGTTTTAAACGCTCAAATATGTGTTTGAGCTAAACAATATGTTTGATAAACACTGAATATTGCATTAGGGAAGAACAAATTATCGTCCCTGAAAAGCTAGTATAAATTCGGACAATTTTGAACATTTAAAAGAAAGATATCCCTGTTTTTCCTCGAGAGTTTCTAATAATCTCACTTCTAATGGGAAAAAAAATACTTAAATGGTAATTTCTCATTAAATTAATACTTTAAAAAATTGCAATAAATATGAAGAGTGTAACAATGTTCATAAAACTCCATCAAGCCATTTCTACATTACTTAATATATTTATTTCTTAACGTCACACCAAAGGACATATTTTCAGCAAATTGCTTTATCAACGTAAATAAATAATCAATGAATAGACCAACATTGTGACCACTTGGATTTTTTGAAAGATTAATTACTGCACTACGTAGACATATACTTTTTTCCCTCATAAACAATGTTTTGTGAAAAAAATGTTTTTTGCTGCCTATCCGTCATCTACCCACATCCCGCGTACCTACACACCAGATTCCCTCACTAAGGCACGCCGACTGGAACTGCGTGTGTTCTCCGATGCCTCCACCAAGGCTATTGGTGCAGTTGCCTACCTTCGAGCCATTGATGAAGACGGGAACAGCCACGTTGGCTTCGTCCTAGGGAAAGCTAAGTTAGCCCCTCAGTGTAAGTCTACCATCCCTCGGCTCGAACTTTGTGGCGCTGTGCTAGCAGTAGAAATGGCAGAGCTCATCCTTGACGAGATCGACCTCCAGATGGATGCAGTCAAGTTTTACTGCGATAGCAAAGTGGTCTTAGGGTACATACATAACGAGGTGAAGCGATTCTACGTGTATGTACACAACAGAGTGCAGAGGATACGTCAGTCGACTAAGCCAGAGCAGTGGCTCTATGTACCAACAGAACACAATCCGGCTGATCACGCATCCAGGGGTGTCTCTGCGTCCAACCTGGCAAAAACAACATGGTTCAGCGGACCAGCTTTCCTCCAAAGACCGTACAATGACCTGCAAGAGGAGTCCGAGTCCTTTGAACTCATCAGTCCCGAACTTGACGTCGAGGTGCGTCCTGAGGTATCAACCTTCCACACTCAGATCCAAGCGCAATCCCTCACGACAGACCGGTTCAAGCGCTTTTCCACTTGGGAGTCAATAGTGAGAGCTGTCGCCTTGCTCATCCACATAGTCCGGTGTTGCAAGTCTAAGGACTATGCCAAGGGATGCAAAGGCTGGCATTGGTGCGAACAACCTCGCACACCCGATGAGCGTTCACAAGCCATGAATGTCATCTTACAGGCCGTCCAAAGAGACATTTTCCCAGTGGAGTTCTCTGCTCTTACCAATGGTGAGCCTCTACCCAGCAACAGTCCACTCTTTAAGCTCAGTCCAGTTGTGGAAGAAGGCCTCATGAGAATTGGAGGCAGGCTCACACATGCCCCATTGGAACACGCTGAAAAGAAACCCCTTGTTCTACCTAAACGCAACCACGTCTCTGCCCTGTTAGTGTCCTACCACCACAAGCAGGTGAAACATCAGGGGCGCCATTTCACTGAAGGTGCCGTAAGGTCTTCAGGCCTGTGGATCGTCGGATGCAAAAGGCTTGTCAGCTCCATCATTCATGGGTGCGTCACCTGTCGGAAGCTACGAGGCAAGATGGAAGAGCAAACCATGGCGGATCTGCCACCCGAGCGCCTCAGCACATCTCCACCCTTCAGTTATGTTGGGCTCGATGTTTTCGGGCCGTGGAAGGTCACTGCGAGACGCACCAGAGGCGGGCATGCTGAAAGTAAACGATGGGCGATATTGTTTACATGCATGAGCACCAGAGCGGTGCATATCGAGGTAATCGAGTCCATGGACACCTCTTGTTGCATCAACGCCCTGAGGCGATTCTTTGCAATCCGTGGACCTGCAAAGCAGCTAAGGTCTGATTGCGGGACCAATTTCATCGCCGCTAGCAAGGAACTCGGACTGGCAAAACAACAACAAGGACCCAGTATCCAGAGATACCTGAGTGACCAAGGTTGCTCTTGGGAGTTCAATCCCCCCTACTCGTCGCACATGGGAGGCTCTTGGGAGCGGATGATTGGAGTATCCCGACGAATCTTCGACTCCATACTGCTACAGGAGCACGTCCATCTCTCCCATGAGGTCCTATGCACTTTCATGTGTGAAGTGTCTGCGATCATCAACGCCAGACCCCTTACTCCAGTGTCCACCGATCCGGATGCTCCTTTCCTCTTGACTCCCACAACGCTGCTCACACAAAAGGGTGCTGTGCCTCCTCCACCTGGGAACTTCTCAGACAAAGACCTCCACCAGAGCCAATGGAGACAGGTTCAAGCCCTCGCGAGCACGTTCTGGACCCGATGGAGACGTGAGTACCTCCCTACGCTACAGAGCCGTCGCAAGTGGGTTGGGGCACACCGCAACCTGCAACAAGGCGACGTAGTGCTGTTGAAAGACAGCCAAGCTGCAAGAAACGAGTGGCCCCTGGCACTGGTGAAAGCGACCCACCCAAGCCAGGATGGAAAGGTGCGGAAGGTCGAAGTGAAGACTGCAGCGCAAGGGATACCAAAGACATTCCTGAGACCAGTCTCAGCCGTCATCCTTCTTCTTTCCAAAGAGGACTAAGTGTTTTAATGATTTAAATGTTAGTGGCATCACAGACGCCAGGCGGGGAGTGTTCTGCCTCCCAGGCAGTTTTCAGTTTTTTGCATTTTAGCGCCCCCCTTTTTGGTAATGTGGTCAAATGTGGTATTGCAACAGGAAGTTAGAAATTAGGAAAAGGAAATACAGGAAGTAGTTTAAGCACATGTTCCTCTCAGTTCAAGCAGATGTCAGCAGATCATGAAGCTGTCTTCTCATCTATTACCATCCGTTTGTTTTGAGCCGTAGAAAGCATCGTCTGTAAGTAGAAATGTGTTAATAACATTGATATCTTTTAGTTTTGAGGTATATTGAAAGAAATGTTTATGTTGTTAGATTAATATCTAGATGTCGGTTTGTCCTCATTGCTCAGCATAGGATATGCTAATTTACAATGTATCCAGGATATTGAACATGCCTGTCATTTATTTCTAGTTCGATTACTCTAGTACTCTAGTGATTGTATAAAGAATTCATTCGGCTTTATTTCTGTATTATTTCAGTTTTACACCTTGTCTGACAACAAGAGTCTACATAAATCTTGGAGCTTGAGACGCTACATCCTGACTCTCGTGTCATCATTCAGGGAGTTTGGCTGGCTGTCTAATTTTGGTTATGAACACCATTAGGAGGGCAGTACAATCTGTATGCTTTATCTGTGTTTTTCTACATGTGATTTCTAATTCAGATTCTTATGAATATGTTGATAACACAGTTGACAAGCAATTTTCCCGCTATGAGAACATGAAAAAGAATTGATTAAATTATGGAAGGATGGAGCTCAAAACTTACCAAAAATTCTTCCCATATCCTGCCAAAGAGGTTATGACATCATGTGATATTATTCGTTTGAAAAAAAAAAAGATACATTTTAACAATGATTGTTCTTTGAGCACATTTAAGTTACATTTCTGTCTAAGAAGTTATGCTTATCCACACCAATACACTCTAGACTTTAACAATTTAAAAATGTCTGAACAAATCTATATCTGTCTATAATATCTATCTTTTTGCAGTATATCTTGGAAAGGCAAGAGCATAAAACCCTTGAAGAGAGGCCTTTACTGTGGCAGCGGTTAAAAGAAGACAAGGACACACTAGTCGAGGACACAAGCCAGTCTCTGAAGACAAGAGGGGGTGAAAAGAGAAGAAAAGAGAAGAGGGGTGAAAAAAAGAAGAAGAGAGAAGAGGGGTGAAAAGAGAAGAAAAGAGAAGAGGGGTGAAAAAAGAAGACAGAAGAGAAGCAACAAAATAGAACATGGAGACGACTTTAATTTCTAATAGATGGCTAGAGACTATGAGAGAGAGAGAGAGAGAGAGAGAGAGAGAGAGAGAGAGAGAGAGGAAAAGAGCTAGAGAGATAGGAAAAGAGCGACAGAGAGAGGAAAAGGGAGAGAAGAAGAGAGAAATAAAGAACTAGAGAGAGAGGAAAAGGGAGAGAAGAAAAGAGAGAGAGGGAGAGAGAAAGACAAAAAGAGAGAGAGAGAGAGAGAGAGGGAGAGAAGAAAAAAAAAGAGAGAGAGGGAGAAGCAGAAGGAGGAAAAGAGAAAGAGAAAGAAAGAGAGAGAGAGAGAGAGAGAGAGAGAGATGGAGAGAGAGAGAGGGAGAGAAGAAAAAAAAAGAGAGAGAGAGGGAGAAGCAAAAGGAGGAAAAGAGAGAGAGAGAGAGGGAGAGAGGGAGAGAGAGAGAGAGAGAAAGAGAGAAAGAGAGAGAAGTTAATAATTGATGTGTCCCTGGTCCCCGTGCTGGTTTCCAGCAGCTCCCCTCTATCTCACAGAGACATTTAGCAGTGATTGAGATCAAAGCGGCCGCGACTCCCGCTGTTCAGCTGAAAGGCGAAACCGCCGATTGCCTTTCCCCCCCGCGCTAATAATATCGTCTTTATGTAGTTAATAAACTGCACACTTCAGTCCAACTGTATCATTACGCTGACTTATGAAGCTAATAATTTTAAAGCAAGAGAATTGCCTCTGTTCTCTGCTTTTGAACTACTAAACAACATTTCTGTTGAACGGGGTAGTCAAGGACTAACAGTAGGGAAGGGGGGGTGTTAGCATGGGACGGGACATCAAAGTCTCTGTCACATCGACCAGTGCGGCCAGACCCAAACCACAGCGAGTTTCCTTCAGTCGATGAAGACGAAAAACCCTCCCCCTCTCCCCCTTCCCCAAATGAAAGAGATGAGAGCACATCTGAGGCGGCCCATAGGCTAGTGGCAGGTATACGACCTCCCTCAACTAAAGCTAAAGCAATCAAACAGCAAATGTCCCAGTGTTAAATCAACATCTCCAGAGTACATTTTAGCACTCATAGTGTTAACCCAGCTCTACAAGAGTTGAGTTTTACTGTGCTGCAGCATTTTATTGTGGCAGGTGGAGGAGCCCACTCACACACTGGCAATCAGAAAACGAGATGAGCTGAAGACAGTTGATTGAAGTTTAAGTCTATAGCAGGGACCAGCCTGACTACTTTCAAGGAACAACACAGGCAGAGGCGTCGACAGGGGGCGACAAAGGGGACAGTTGCCCCGGCCCAGAATTAGGTCATAATTACATTGTATGTATTGGGCTGGGGGGCCCTTTCATACAACTTTTTCCTGGGCCCACTCAAACCTGTCAGCAGCCCTGAACACAGACATCCCTGGTGTATCTACGTCTGGTGAACAAAATTAACCATATCAATTTCCACACTCGGCGTGTTGTCTGCCTTTCATGGCGTTTCCCTAATTCCCTAATTCCCGGTGACACTGGGACGGGGCCGCTAGACGTTTCAGAGGCTGCAGGTTGGCTGGTTGTCTCCTCAGATGCTCTGCAGTACTTCATCAGAGAGAGGGGCCTTGAAAGTCCCTCTGTGCAACGAAAACAGAGGAAGACAGGGCTGGCTGAAATGGGGGAGAAATGAGGCTGGGGCACTTTTGGCTTAAATGGCCCCCTCATAATTAGCGACGCAGAACTGACTCACTGGTGGGCCCTGCACCCTCGTGTGCCTCTATTTTCAGAAATGCTTTTTTAGAAAACATTTCTGAAAATAGGGGCCCACGTGGGTGAGGGGCCCACTGGGAAATGCCCTGCTATGCCAGATTTCCAGTCCAGCCCTGCAGGACGACTACACGGAGGAGGCGTCTGGGGCCTGGCGTAATTGAGAAAAGGGAACACACTGTTTTAGTGCTGCTGTCTGTTGCCAATGGCCACAGCCGTCTTGTTGAAGTTTAGACATAAAAGTAGCTAAGTTCTTCATCTCCACTTTCTTTTTTGTCCTTGTTTTCCGTTTCTCTTGATCTACTTTCCAAAGTGACTTTGCGTCTAGTAAAACTTTCACTCAATGGTAAAGCACAGTAGGCCTCAGCAAGATAGCCTATACCAGGGGTCCCCAACCTTTCTAGGTCTGAGGGCTACCAAGGGCTACCCGAGTGCTAGTACTGAGGGCTACCCGAGGGCTACTTTTGTTTAAAATCCTCTACTGATGTCTCGGCATCATTCTCAAATCACACTATTATTGAATGATAAAATGCTTGTAGGTTATAAAGAATATCTAGTCTCATATTTAAATCAAGAAAAGCATTAACTGTGACTAAAATCTGGTAGTCGTCGCTGTTAATTAACATCCTTGGTGGGCACCTCAGAAGCTTGCGGGCACCATGTTGGTGACACCTGGTCTATATACCCTTTACAACTACTGTAGTCCCAATCAAACCAAACAAGGATGTTGACAAAAAGCACAGCACCATGTTTCGTGGTGACCTTTTGTATCAGAGATAATGAAAGTCAATGTGATCTTGTATATGTTATGGTTGGTATATATATGATAAATGATAAGAAAACGGCATACATGATCATTGCAAGGAGCCGAAGGAATATCCCTTCTATTCCACCTCTTTTCACTTCGCAGGGCAGTTCTATTGAACTGGTTCCCTCCTATAAGTAGGCCTATTTAGGCTTTGTGTTAGAGGAGGACTTGTCCTTTAAGCTTCATGTAAAGCAATTGGTGTCTAAGTTAAAACTAAAGTTGGGGTTTTATTACCAAAATAGTGCTTGTTTCTCTCAGTCTGCTAGAAGAAAGTTGGTAGAAGCTACATATTTGCCTGTTTTAGATTATGGGGAATTTTTTTTTAATAGAAATACCACCAAGGGACTTCTACAATCGCTTGATTCTATCACTCTGCATTAAGATTCATAACTAGAAGAAAGCATTCTACACACCATTGTATGCTGTATGACCTAGTAGGCTGGCCATCACTAGATATTAGACGGCACAAACACTGGCTTCTATTTGTATACAAGGCCATAGTTGGCCAGCTCCCCTTGTATGTACAGAGCCTTTTATTTTTTAGCAATCAAGGGTATAACCTACGCTCAAGTAGATAAATTGTTTTAAATGTCCCCATGATGAAAACAGAGTTTGGTAAAACTGCTTTTATTCATTGCGCCTCAACTGCTTGGAATGAGATTCAGAAATCACTTAAGCTTGCTGTTTTTATGTCTGTAGTTGAGTTTAAATCTTATCTTAATGACACTTTCAAATCTGTCTGCACTTGCTTTTAATCTTGTAATCTCCTTCTAATCTTGTTTTATGTTTATTATTTTTATGGTTTTATTGCGTAATTTTACCTCTACATCCATTTTAATCTTTTCTGTTTTGTCTGTGTCCTGTCTGTTAAAAATGTAATGTGTGCTGCCGCCTTGGCCAGGGCTCACTTGAAAAAGAGAATTGTATTCTCAATGTGATGTTGTTCCCCTGGTTAAATAAAGGTAAATTGAAAAAATAAAAATAAAAATATGAGACACGGGGCAACTTTTTGGTGCTTGAAGAATATGACTGCCTACTTTTTGATAGTATTTGCAGTAGACTGGGGATGGAGACGTTGTGTGCACTACACTGAGACTAGTAGACTTTCAGTGTGACTATCTATGACTTATGCTAGACCCAGAAACTATGGACCTTACGCCTCTGAGAATCCTGGTCCTAACCTACGCTGACCTTATGACTCTACAATCTCTAGCTATCTCTTCTTCCTCTGCCTTCCTGCTATTTCTGCCTCTCCTCTCTACCTCTCCTTTTAAATCCATCTCTAACAATGATGTTTTTTTCCCCATTTGTTAAGCACTTTGAGTTGCATGCCTTGTATGATACAGTGCTATACAAATAAAATTATTATTATTATTATTATTATTATTATTATTGCCATTATTATTAGTAACACGAAAGTTGTGTTAACGCTACTGCTGTTTTAATTACTTAGCGGTAAATCTTTTGTTGAGACAGATCATTGAGTTTTACAGTGAGTGTACATTACGTTACAGTGGACCCAGCAAGACAACAAAAGGTCTCTTCAAGATGTGCTGTGCTGCGCGCTGTGGGTTCATTGTTTTGTCATCTGGCCGTATTTGATAAATGGTTACAACAGCAGTTAGACGGTCAATGCTTTTTCTCATGGCATGGCACTGCAGGCCCTGTGAAGGGCAGGACTGGACTGGCCATCTGACATAGTGGGCATTTCCTGGTGGGCCCTGCACCCTGGTGGGCCCGTATTTTCAGAAATGCTTTAAAAAAAATATATATATATATATATATATATATATATATATATATATGTTTTTTTAAAAAAAAACATTTCTGAAAATAGGGGCCCACGAGGGTGCGGGGCCCACTGGTGAGTTAGTGCTGGGTCGCTAATTATGAGGGGCCCCTTTAAGCCAAAAGTGCCCGGGCCCCATTTCTCCCCCAGTCCAGCATCGCAGGGGAGTATAGGAGAAATGGTTACAACAGTTGTTAGACGGTCAATGCTTGTTCTCATGGCCATGGCACTGCAGGCCCTGTCGAGGGCATTCATCATGTGATGTTGCTGTCATTCAAGGTGGCCATTTCCTGGCATTAGTGTTCAGTGTTGCCAGATTGGTCTGTTTCCCGCCCAATTGGGCTGCTTGGAATGGCTGTCTGCAGGTAAAAATGGCATTTTGCAAGAAAACCCGCCCAATTTCGCCGACAGAAATCAATAGAATTGGGCGGGATTTAGTGTTTCCAGGCGGGTTTTCAGCATTTTTCGGGCTGGAAATAATCAGCCTCATCTGGCAACCCTGTTAGCGTTGGTGTTGCTCAGTATATAAAGCCTCAGTCTGACAATGAATGTGTGAGAAAATCGGCATTTGTGTAAGTTGGCAGCCGTCTCCAAACATGTGCCCACGTGTACACACACCCGTACATATTGGTGAACACCCAAACAATCCTCATGCCAATTGTGCCAAAACTAAAGACAAAATACATATGATATTGAATAGCTCTACTGTTCACTGTCTCACAATATCTCACCACTGCTGTCAAACAATTTGCATGCCGTCCTATTTGTCCCGTGTGTGTGACCCATCTGAAAAGAAGCCTTAACCCTTTTGGACTCCAAAATGTCCAACAACATGCCCTCTCTCGCATGCCACTCTGGCTGGGCAGTGCTAAGGGGAGCAAGAGCTCCTCTCCCTCATCTCTCCTCTCCTCATCTCTCCTCTCCTCTCCTCTCCTCATCTCTCCTCTCCTCTCCTCATCTCTCCTCTCCTCTCCTCTCCTCTCCTCTCCTCTCCTCTCCTCTCCTCATCTCTCCTCTCCTCTCCTCTCTCCTCTCCTCTCCTCTCCTCACTCCTCTCTCTCCTCTCCTCTCCTCTCCTCTCCTCTCCTCTCCACTCCTCTCCTCTCCTCTCCTCACTCCTCTCTCCTCTCCTCTCCCTCATCTCTCCTCTCCTCTCCTCTCCTCTCCTCTCCTCTCCCTCCTCTCTCCTCTCCCTCATCTCTCCTCTCCTCTCCTCTCCTCTCTCCTCTCCCTCATCTCTCCTCTCCTCTCCTCTCCTTTCCTCTCCTCTCCTCTCCCTCTCCTCTCCTCTCCTCTCCTCTCCCTCCTCTCCTCTCCTCTCCTTTCCTCCCCTCTCCCTCCTCTCCTCTCCTCTCCTCTCCTCTCCTCTCCTCTCCTCCCCTCTCCTCTACTCTCCTCATCCACTCTCATCTCCTCCCCTCCCTTCTCCTCTCCCCTCCCCTCCCCTCCTCCACACTACTCTCCTCTCCTCCTCTCTTCATCTCTCTTCTCCTCTCCCCTCCTCATCTCTCCTCTCCTCCCCTCATCTCTCATCTCCTCTCCTCATCTTTCCTCTCCTCTCCTCTCTACTCATTTCCTCTCCTCCTCTCTTCATCTCTCTTCTCCTCTCCCCTCCTCATCTCTCCTCTCCTCTCCTGTCCACTCCTCTCCTCTCTCCTCTCCTCTCCTCTCCTCTTCCTCTCCCTCTCCTCCCCTCCCCTCCCCTCCTCTCCCCTCTTCTCTCCTCTCCTCTCTCCTCTCTTCTCTCCTCTCGTCTTCCTCTCCTCTCTTCTCTCCTCCCCTTTCCTCTCCTCTCCTCTCTTCTCTCCTCTTCCTCTCCTCTCCTCCCCATTCCTCTCCTCTCCTCTCCTCTAAGAGCTCCCCTCCTCTCTACTCCTCTCCTCTCCTCTCTCCTCTCTCCTCTCCTCTCCTCTCCTCTCCTCTCCTCTCCTCTCCTCTCCTCTCCTCTCTCCTCTCCTCTCCTCTCTCCTCTCCTCTCCTCTCCTCTCTCGCCTGAGGCTCCAGTTTGCCAACTCCATTACCGCCGCAACCCCTCTGAACAGGTCAAATAGTTTTTCAAGTTTGACAAACCCCCGCTGCCCTGGCTTATTCACCCCTCCGCCACTCCCCCCGCTGCCCTGGCTTATTCACCCCTCCGCCACTCCTTTCTTTTTTCCCCCTCTCCTATCCTCTGCCCTCCTCTCTTCTCTTCTTTCTATAAAGAAGAAAGAGAAAAAAGGAGGAGGAAAAAAAAAGACGGAGGGAGGTGAAGGAGGAGGATTTGTGCCACGGTGGGGTTTGGCTTTTCATAAGAAACATATGAGAGGAGCAGGGGAGTGAGTGAGAGAGAAAAGAAGAAAGAAAGAAAGAAAGAAAGAAAGAAAGAAAGAAAGAAAGAAAGAAAGAAAGAAAGAAAGAAAAAGAGTAGCCTCGCCGGCCTGTGAGCTGCGAAAGGCGAGAGCCAGAGCCCCACTCCAGAAGCAGCAGCGGGTCTTAAAGCCTGAGGATTTGCTTGGAGGAGTCCACTCAGTCCAGCCAAGGCAGCCGGATTACTGCACGCAGGTTCCCATGAAACGCAGCCGGGCCATCGCAGGACTGGGGGAGAAATAGGGCCCGGGCACTTTTGGCTTTAAGGGGCCCCTCATGGGGGAGAAATAGGGCCCGGGCACTTTTGGCTTTAAGGGGCCTCTCATGGGGGAGAAATAGGGCCCGGGCACTTTTGGCTTTAAGGGGCCCCTCATGGGGGAGAAATAGGGCCCGGGCACTTTTGGCTTTAAGGGGCCCCTCATAATTAGCAGAACTGACCCGGTGGGCCCAGCACACTCGTGAGCCCCTATTTTCGGAAATGTAAAAAATAGGGGCCCACAAGGGTGCGGGGCCCATAAGGGAAATGCCCGCTATGCCAGATGGCCAGTCCAGCCCTGCTGCCATCGCAGGGGAGTATAGAAGAAGAAGAAGAGGGAGGAGTTAGTGGGTTACTGGCGTCGGTCCCCCTTCAAAGCCCACTACTCACTTGGAGAATCGCAGGGTGCTTATGTGGGGAGTTCAAAGCACCCACCACCATGAAACGTGGCCATCACATGGCTGGACTGGCCATCTGGCATCGCAGGCATTTCCCGGTGGGCCCTGCACCCTTGTGGGCCCCTGGCCATCTGGCATAGCGGGCATTTCCCGGTGGGCCCTGCACCCTTGTGGGCCCCTGGCCATCTGGCATCGCAGGCATTTCCCGGTGGGCCCTGCACCCTTGTGGGCCCCTGGCCATCTGGCATAGCGGGCATTTCCCGGTGGGCCCTGCACCCTTGTGGGCCCCTGGCCATCTGGCATAGCAGGCATTTCCCGGTGGGCCCTGCACTCCTTGTGGGGCCCTGGCTATCTGGCATAGCAGGCATTTCCCGGTGGGCCCTGCACCCTTGTGGGCCCCTATTTTGAGAAATGTTAAAAAAGTTTGTAGGGGCCCACGAGGGTGCAAGGCCCACCGGTGAGTCAGTTCTGCGCTGCTAATTATGAGGGGCCCCTTTAAGCCAAAAGTGCCCAGTACCTATTTCTCCCCCAGCTAAGCCCTGCGCCCATCGCAGGGGAGTATAGAAGAAGAAGAGGGAGGAGAGTTAGTGGGTTACTAGCGTCAGTCCCCCCTCAAGGTCCACTACTCACTTGGAGAGTCGCAGGGTGCTTATGTGGGGAGTTCAAAGCACCCACCACCCGCCCGCCACCATGGACATACGTAAATATTACTGCAAGGGCCTACTGGGCTCAAGCCCAGGGGCCCAAGAGTTAAGGGGGCCCTGAAGGCCAAGTATCTATATTTCCTCTTTCATATTGTGTTGAAACCACACTTTTAACAATTCTCTTTTCAAACGTTCTCGGGAGACATACCCCTGAATCCGCAGCAACATATCGTGGTGCCTCTACCATCTGGCCTGAAATCTCTGCAATCTAGACCAGCAACACCCATGGAGGGGGCCCTTTCTTGTTGACTGGCCCAGGGGAACATGGAGTCATAATCCACCCCTGAACACTCGTAGAGTAGTAGAGAGCCTTTCTTGTTTATCATCCCTCCCCACCCGCCACCCACCACCCACCACCCATCACCTTCCACTTCCCTTGGATAAAAAAATACCTTCAATCTAAGGAGAATTAGACACTCGCTGCATGGTATCATGGATTGAAGTAGGGGCCAGGAGTGGACACAGAGCCCAGTCTACACAGATGAGATGAGCCCCCTATTGCTGGACTAAGCTCTAAGATAGTGTTTCTCAACGGGGGCGGTACAGCCCCCAAGGGGGCATTGGAGAGCTCTAGGGGGGGCGTTGAGAAGGATACAGCTGAGAGGGGGCGGTGCTTAGTTGCCATTAGGGGCTATTAGTCCATTTAATTTTTTAATACAAAGGTGTGTGTGGGGGGGGGGGGGGGGGGCTTGCGTTGTCAGTCTTATGATGATGTCAAAGGGGTGTTGGGAGAGGCTTGTGATGAGGCCAAGGGGGAATTTCTTCAAAAAAAAAGGTTGAGAACCACTGCTCTAAGAGATGGTGTACGGGAGAGAGGAAGGAGGCGTATAGTAGTTGGGGTTGGGGTTAGGTTGGTGAGAAAAGAATTACTTCAGTATTCATCTCCATAGCACCCCTTATCCCTCTTAAAAACGAATGAATGCCACTGGGGGGGGGGGGACACACACACAGGGGGCATTCAGGAGCACACAGCAGTTTTTCTGTGAAAAAAATCTATAATTGTGCAATGGAAATGAAAGGGCACTGAACTGAGCTCTGTCGCGGACCACAAGTGGTCCCCGGACCACACTTTGAGAATCACTGCAGCAGACCTACGTACATCGACCTCCTTGGAACCCAAGACATGGATTGTCTGGGAAGTTCACGAGAAGTCACGCGCGTGACAACACAGCTCAAACAAAGGAGAAGCGATGACTGTTGCACTTGCTTTTCAGCATCCTTCTACAGTAGCTCCTGTGTGAACTTAGTGAGGTGAGGAGGTGAGGAGGAAGGAAGGAGGTGGACAAAGGGCAGCAGAGGCCTGTGGAGAAGGAGGAGGTGGTGGCTGGCACAAGCGGACAAGCGGTGGGGGTATCAAGCGGTGGGGTATCAAGCTGGAGGGGTATCAAGCGGTGGGGTATCAAGCTGGAGGGGTATCAAGCGGAGGGGGTATCCTGGGGGGCTCTTTGATTTGGTTTCAGAGGCCGCGGTGTGTCTGTAAAGGGCAGAAGCGAAGCCAAGAGGTCCGGCCCCTCTCTCTCTCCCTCTCTCTCTTTCTCGCTCTCCCCCTCTCTCTCTCTATATATATATATATATCTTTCTCTCTCTCTCTCTCTCTCTCTCTCTCTCTCTCTCTCTCCCTCTCTCTCTCCCTCTCTCCCTCTCTCCATCTTTCTATTGCTCTCTCTCTCTCTCTTCTCTCTCTCCTGGCTCCTGCACACAGCACATGTTGCAGTGTTCCTTCAACACTCAGCGCAGAATCGACACTATTAGTGTTCATTTTGACTCTCCAGGTGTTGAATCAATGCTGGAAAAAAATTCCCTGTGCACTGCACGGCAGGTCCCCTGGTGATATCGCCGTGGGAACAGCTGCCATGGCCATCCTCCAGCTGCTTCCCCTCTCCACTCTGCTCCATCTCTGCTCCCATGGCGTGGCCTGCTGCACGCTCAACACCTGTGGTGGACAAGTTTCTTTCCCCCCCAACACTTTTCCTCATCTCTCTTGCACTTTTTCATTCATTGGATGTATGTGAACAATTGATACATAGATGGCAAGACTTGTAAACTGCAGTGGCTTTGAAGATGTGTATACATTTCAGAAAATAGTTCGGACCAGTTATAACAGAGTGGTAGATGTTTTAAATAATGCTGATTAATTTTAAGAATGAACATCGTAACTGACACAGTAATAATAACAAATAACGGATGATATAAAATATAAGACCCACATATGCCCTTTGACAGCTCTGAAATCCCAGTACATTGGCCAGACTATGCGTGGAAGCAGTAGTGACGATAGTCCAGCTACTTTCAACCTGTACAACCATCAAAGGCGACTTCTCTGTCACTGCTTTGATTTCATTGGCTAGAGTAGTACTTCGCAACTTTTTAAACAAATGCCCCCTTTACCTCACCATTAGACTGCCAACGCCCAACAACGCGCCCTTTAATATTAAAACAAATAAAATAGTCTAATTCCCTTCTTCTGCAACTGAGAGCCTCCCTCTTAGCTGTGTCCTTCTCAATACCACCCAAAGCCCCCCTAATGCACCCTGGGGGGCTGTAGAGTCCCTGTTGAGAAACACTAATCCACAGCCTAGTTCAGTATTACCTTGGTTGCTGCTGCCTATCTACAACAATGGAAATGCATGCACATGGTAGCCTACATACAACTGCTGATATTGATAATGATAGCAGTCTGTCCTAGTGCCAACCCAGTATTTGACTCTTGATTTTTGACGACTTGACTTGACTTGATTCCCTGGACTGCTAATCCGGCATACGGGGCATTTCCCAGTTGTCTGACAGTCCTCAGGGGATGATGATGTTGTGTTTTTTGTATTTTCTTACAGACTGACCAACAATTTAGACAGGACCTGCATACAAATGCCTAGGCCTTGTATTGGTATCAGTCCAGCCCAATTCACTTCCCCCATCAGGGCTGGATTGCTAATCTGGCATACAGGGCATTTTCCCGGTGGGCCAACAGTCATCAGTGAGCTTTTCTATTTTATTTCCAATTTCTCCTTAGCAACTGCCCACAATTTAGATGGGGCGGCCCATTAGTGCATCATAGAGATGCACAGGATCCAAGATCCGGTTCCAGATCCGACAGGGTTGTCACAGGATGGCACACTCTTAAAACCGCGGGGTTATTTTTGGGTATTTGTAATAACCACACATGCTGGGTTAATTGCATCATTTTGTATATGACCCATAAATGGGTTGCAATTGGGTAAAATGTCAACCCATTTTTGTTGGGTTGGTGACGAAGCACAAACTCTGATTTAAATTTCAAGACGCGCCGATCCGCCATCTTTTTGGACAGCCGTCAATGATGTCGAGGTAGGTTGAAAATGTTCAATATCCTAAGTTATTATACAGTTATTACTAGTTGTTTCCTAGTTTCAGCACATCAACCTGCTCAGGGCCAACTAGCTCGACTGCCATTTTGGATTATTTTACTAATTATTTTACCAACTATTCGTATTCTTGTTCGTGGCATTCAGATTCGCAGCTAATTTATCAAATATATCTGCTTGCATTAACGGAGGCTAACGGACAGATCCCAACTCTTAACTTGATTTCAAATCACGTCCGTTATTCATTTAACTTTACTAATAACTTTAATAATTTAAATTTCGTAGAGTCGGGCCAATGTGAGGCAGTCAGCCTCAAAGCTAATAGTATTTGCAGTCGTAATAGACCTACTAATTTTACATTGTTCAAGGTCACAGGAGCAGCAGCAGCCAGGACAACGGATAGCGAATAGAGCTGGAATTAGTTCTAGGCTAGCTAGAAGCATGTTGGAGCCAGGTTCACGAGCCTCGAGGTTATCACGAGGTCACGTTAGCTGCTAAAGTCAACTACATCCACAGCTCCAGTAAATTGTCGCCGTAGATAGGTAAATATTTGTTTGTAGTCAAGTTAACTTTTCTGGGGATAAATAATACACTACACGCTGTCTGTCAGGCATGGCAGATGGAAATCGTTTATTTATTATTATTTTTTATGTGGATTTAGGCCGATCGTCCTCAACGACAAAGCGCCCAGGGTCACTCCCACACCCATTATTTGTACAATAAGTGACTGGTTTTTGTTTGAGTATTGATTTAATATGGTGGTGGCAAATATTGAAAGATCTTAAGCAGTGGATCCGGTATCCGGCAGTTACCTAAAAATCAGGATCTGGTGCATCTCTAGCCTAGGCTTTTCAGTCAGTCTTTCACAACCCCAATTGCTGCATGGAATGAAAGCCCTTTGGAAGCGGCCAGTGCAGGCAGTGTGGCAGTAAGCCAATGAGTCTTAAAAATAGTTTGAGCCAATGTAATAAAAAGGGCCCACTTGTGCGAGTAGATTATGTGTTTCAACCCTTTCGTAGGATCCGGTATCCGGTTCCGGATCCGGCAGGATCTTAAGCAGTGGATCCGGTATCCGGCAGGATCCTAAAAATCAGGATCCGGTGCATATCTAGTGCATCATCAATACACACTGGACTGAGGCGACCATAACTGTAGAGTGGGGGCGGGGGTGAGGCCAATGCCAAAAATGCTGACCCTGTCCTGTCCTCCACCCATCCTCTCTCCCAGGATGCTCTAGCCAAGAGTGCCGGAACGACATTTTAAGTGATGGTGTTTTCTTTTCTTAATTCTTTATTTCTTAACAATGGTACTGCTGCTACATAACAATCCACTCCTCATGTAGTGATCTCAGAAGTGGGGATGCAAATGCACTTTCCGGCACCAGTCTCGAGCCATCCCATGGCGATCGCATGGTCAGATGGAGCATCCGGCTGCTTGCTTTGCCTTCTACAGGGAGTTCATTTCACAGTTGAGTTGTCAAATGTCCACATGCTAAGACCGTATGTGCCGTAGCGTATCTCTGGCAGAGTTGCGGCTGCTGGCCACTGGATTGCCTGTGGAAACAGGTGTGCAGAGCCATTAAAAAATAGGCCCAGTGACAGAGAAATGCATAGCTGGTTAGATGAGAGGGTGGGGGGACAGACTAGTGAGAAAATGAGAGCACACAAGAGAGAGAGAGAGAGAGAGAGAGAGAGAGAGAGAGAGAGAGAGAGAGAGAGAGAGAGAGAGAGAGAGAGAGAGAGAGAGAGAGAGAGAGAGTCTGTGAGAGCATCAGATCCTCTTTCACCACAGCTGCGCTTGCACGCACACACGAGCTGCAGAACTCTTTGTAGTGTTGCACATGTCTGGCTTCACACGGAGACAGTCGTTTGTGCTGGGCAGATGAAAGCTAACATTCATTATCTCGCCGGGGCCGTTTGTAATGTACGGACGTCTCCGCACAACCAGGCCTTCGCGGAGAGAACAGCCAAGGGTGAGCAATAAACAAATGCAATAATTCATGTTGATTCTAATTACAACGAGGGACGGGACACGTAGACAAACACCTACGCAGACAGAGCAACAAAAAGGGCTTCCTTTCAGTTTAGACACAGGTCTTCCTTGCATTCCATTTCTCCTTTCCTCCTTTACTTTACTCTCTCGCTCTTTCCCCTCCCTCCGCTTTCATCCAGCGGCGGAATTTCGCTCGACAAGTGATCAAAGAGCAGACGCGGGACGCCAGGTGCAGCTGCGGCGTTACCACTGACAACAACGCTGCCTCGCCTGCCTTCTCTTTTTTTCCACCATAAATAAAAAGCGCGCTCAAAAAAAACAAAGCTGGCGAAACTACTGTTTGTGTCTGTCTGGAAAGTAGAGAGGTTGTCTCATGATTTCTGAAGCCCACTCTCTCTCTCTCTCTCTCTGCCTCTTCTTCTTCCCTCTTTGTCGTCAGATTGAAAAGATCTTGCTGCGAGGCTCGCCCTCTCTCCCAATCCTGTTCCGCTCCCCTGCGTCGTCAACTCGGCGTGAGAAGTTTTCCCCGTCAGCAAATTAACGCACGCTCACGACACTCAAACAGCGGGACAAGGTAACGCGGAGGACACGCGGCGGGGGTTAATACTTAGGCTATTTAGACATAAGAGATTGGCGTCCTGTGTGTGAAAACAAGCTGACACAGACAGCTAGGCTTACTTAGCCTACCACCACACCACAGTGGTGGACGACTGCTGCAGCAGGCAGCGCGCTCCACACAGACGCCCATTAATGTCAAGAATACCAGCGGTGCTCCGGACCATAAAAGTTTACCAAGTTGTTATCGAGTTTTATTATATGGTTGTGACGTCATCTGTCGAATGCTCCATTCATTTCAACGGGGCTCCCCAACGTTCGGACGTCTGTTATTTTTCGATAACGGACGGGTTGGTCTATAACAGACCGCTGTCAATGGCAACAAGACTTTTCACTGCTAAAGCGACTTTTCAACAAGACTCTAATCAGCTGCTGTGATAGACAGCACCCGTTGTCCTGGCTACCGCTGTCAATGGCAACAAGACGTTCACTGCTAAAACCACTGGCTTGTATACAAGTCAGTGGCTAACGCGAATGTTTCATATCACTCCGCAGGGTGTCCGGTCTTTTGTCACTCTAATCAGCTGCTGTGATAGACAACACCTTTTGTCCTGGCTAGCCTACCTAGCTGTTGCCTAGCGGTGTTCCACAACGGCACTGTTTTGTTTTGCGCAGCAACAATCTTAACATTAAATAGGTCTAAAGAAATGTCCCCGCATGTGTGAATCATTTAAGTATATCCATATAATAAGCGGGTTAACTTTCGGCGAGTCGGTCGCTTTGTGGAATAGCAGCACTTCAGAGAGAACAAGACCCCTCCGCTCCGCGTCGGGGTCTAAAGATTCTCTCTGTCGTGCTGCTATTCCACGGTAGCGACCTTCTCGCCGAACGTTAACCCTTACATAACTCACTAGTTTGGCCTGATCCACTTTGCTTCCTTCATTCTGAGACACTTTGTTCACACAGGATATTCTATGAACCTATATCTTTATGGTAAATTAATGAGTCGGTAACACTTTAGAATAATGGATGCAAAAAAGCATTATAAAGACTTAATAAATAATTAACTATTGATGAACAAAACATTAACAAACGTTTGTAAATGATTAGGAAATGTAAACAAATGCTTGTAAATGACTAGGAAATGTTATGTTAATATTTCATATTTATCAAACATTTACAAGTTGCTTGTAAATGAATAAAATAGTCTGTTATAAGGTGTGTAAAATCTTGAATATATCATTTGTAGATATTTTATAAAGCATTAATAAAGCTTAGTTAATAATAAAAACATTTGTTAATGTTTTATTCATCATTAGTTAATTATTTACTGAGTCTTTACTAAGGAACATTATTATAAAGTGTTACCAATGAGTCTACATTTGAAGTCTTTCAACTGAACAATAGAAACCCGATAGCCTGTCCTTTTATCATCCAGTCTTCTCATCCTACTCGCATTCCATGACGGAACACAGATGACTTGTGGTTCTCATTCCAACATGCCTTCTCAGAATGCGCTCGCGTTAGTGCCCCCTGGTGTTCCTGACGAGACACCAGAAGTTCCAGCCGCGCGCCTTACATGTTGAAGAGATAAATTGGAAATGGATTGACACTACGCCGCCTTTGATCCGAAAGGCCGCTGTCCACATATGGCCACTGTATATCTCGAGTACAGATATGGGATGTGTGGCCCTAACGTCACGCTAGGCAACTATAATTTCCCGTTTTAATAAAGTAAGCTAAAAGAAACTACTCTAGTCTCTGTAATTACAAGTTTAGACGTGTTTAAAATGAAAGAAAGATTAGGCCTGGAAAAGTAGGCCTGTATGAGGCCTAACCTAAACCTGCATTAGGCCTAATATATCCTAATGCCCATTTAAAAGTTTACTCCTTCCGTAGGCTACACAAATGGGAATAACAAAACAGCATTTGAATGTAGGCCTACAATAAAAGCAAATGGAGACTGCACGTTTGTGTGTTTGTGTGTGTGTGTACTTGTTATTTACTCTTAAAAAAAAAAAAACGAACCCCTCTTTGCAACTGCACTTGTTGTTCTGTATATCTCCTGTGCACTTTGTATTTGCTTGTGATGTTGGCTTTATTATGTCCTCTTTTGAAAGTCGCTAAAGCGTCTGCCAAATGAAATGTAATGTAATGTAATGTAATGCAGTTATTTAAAACTAGCAGGTAAAAGAAGACATAGGCTACAGTAATGTCAGGCTTCAAAAGAGCCTTGTGACTTACTTGTGGCATACTCCAAAAAAGACAGTACAGACCGAATACTATATTCATTCCCCTCATGCCAACCTTGAAGAAAGAAAGAAAGAAAAAACCCACCAGACATCTGGACCATGAATCAGCACGGTGTTAGATACACACGCTGGCTGCCTCGTTCCTTTTTAGCAGACAGTTCCATTACCCCAATACACCATCCGCTTTGTTCTCCTGCCAGAGTTGTGTCTGAGGAGTCACTCAGGATTTGGCCTATTTTGGGCGCCGGGCCGCCATTAACTGTTCAACTTGGGCCTGAGGTTAGCCACTCAATTAACCACAAACTCCTCAAAAAACGTTCACTCACTTCACCGTCACCGTCGCCCCATCAACCCCCCCACCACACCCCCAACGTCCTGAGCCGTGTAGGCTATGTGTGCACCTCTCCATGCACTGAACAATGTCTTCTACACAAGGGGGATGTCCAGAGTCCAAAAATGATTTAAAAAAAAAAAAAAACCTATTCAAACCATGGACTGTTTAGGAAAGGAACGCCTGGAAGAAGGCATACAAATTGGCTACGTTGTCATAAGGCTGAGGTAGAAAGACTAAGAAAAGGCTTCTTTCCCCATACAGGCCATCCGCATTATAAACTCTTAATACTTTAAAGGGACCCTGTGCAGGAAATGGACAAAAAAGGTACTGCAACTATGCTACTCATTGAGACTGGGTTGCTTATTGCCAAATTTGATATTTTCATGAAAGTTAACTAAGTAATAAACTAATATTTTCTAGTATGGCCCAAGTACAGTCAGTTTTACAGCTGAAAATGGCTATTTCTGGAAATTCAAAATGGCGGACCATGGAGAAGACCCCCCTTTTCATGTATGAAAAGTGCAATTTTTCCAGTCATAATGAACACTTAGAATTTGATGGTGGTGGTAAGTATTCATGAAAAAGGTAACATTAGTGAATGGGTAGCATGTATTCTGGAAATAAACAACAAAAAATCCTGCACAGTGTCCCTTCAACCTTATTGCACCACCCGCCTCCCTCAGTACACTTTCTGCACAGGCCAATTAATTTGTGACTCTAAGAGTGACTCTATATATGCGGCCAATAATCCTTGTATGTATCCTCGTAAGATGTAAGATGGGACTTATAGGAGAGCACTAAATGGAGCATTTGCTGACATCAAGAGGGCTTCTTGCAAATGAGGTTTTCATATGAACACATTGGCAGCAGGGTTGACAGTGGTCTAATATACTGTGAAGGCTTATGCAAAGGAGCACTAAAATACAACGTACTAGTAAAATATCAAAACAATGACATTGGCAAAGGAAAAGGTCAATGGCATGTGTAAATTCAGCCAGTCTAAAAAAAAATGTGCTGTTGTATGAAAATGTAAGTATGGCGTCTGCCATTCTGTCAAATATAAATTATAAACACTTTAAATTGTGCTGCATTTCAGTTGCTATATGCCATATACGAGTTATACAATCCACATTCTTGCCTCATTAAAAAAGGTTTATACCCCAAAAAGTACTGTATCCCCATGATCCTTGATAGAGGAGAGGTGACCGAGCGATGAGATGAGATGACAGACTGTGTGCTTTGTGAAGGAAGGCCCACGCCGTGACAACCAGACTGGGCTTGCCCTCGGCCTCTTCATAAGGAGGCACTAGGGATGGGCATCACACACACACACACACACACACACACACACACACACACACACACACACACACACACACACACACACACACACACACACACACACACACCTTCATAAGGAGGCACTAGGGATGGGCATCACACACACACACACACACACACACACACACACACACACACACACACACACACACACACACACACACACCTTCATAAGGAGGCACTAGGGATGGGCATTAGGCATCGAGGGGGAAGGGGGTGGGGTGTTGGGCACTGGAGGGGCTCTGCTGCAGTTGAACTAGGGGTGAACTCCAGTTGACCCCCCCCCACCAAGATACCCCCAACACAGACTGTGACCCCTTGCCCTCTCCACATCCCCCCTACCAAGCACCCCCGCCCCCCCCCGAACTATGGTGACACCCCCCCCCCTCTACCTCGCACCCCCCCCCCCCCCCCCCCCAAACTATCAGGGCTTTTTCTAGGAATTTTTGGCATGAGGGAGCATCATGGCAGGTTGCGGGGGGTGAAGGGGGGAATTTACTAGGGGCACTCAAAAAAGTTATTTATATATATATATAAAAAAAGAAGTATGAGGGTGGAGCGCCCCTATTTCCCCATTCAGAAAAAGCCCTGATAGTCATCTGCCCTGACTCCCACTAGACTTCGCTCTCTACATCATTTTTCTGGAGATCATTAACCCCTTAAGACACCGTATTATAAATAAGCTTTACCAGAATGGTAATGACCAAGTCGTAATGTATCACTAAAGGCCCCGTGCACTGTCATAGAGGTTTAGTACTATAGTAGTTGTTAACTTTCAATGTCTGTTACAGCGTGCCACAGGAGGTACGGCGCGCATTAAGGGGCTATACTTTGGATTGGAATGTTGTTAAATTGCATATACGTAGTAAAATGGCCGCAATAACACAAACGTACCTGATAACAGAAACACAAACCAACTTTGGGAGTTTCCCAGGTGGGCTTTTTCAATTCACTTTCACTTCACTCAAATACTTTTGAGATTTTGGGATGACCTTTAAACTCTTACAGTCACTTTTACCCAGTGCTTCTGGCTTCTGACTCAGAAGACAGCAGGTCGTGCAGCTGTGCTGAACAAACAACACATCTTAAAAAAAAAAGTCCGAAGATCATTCTCATTCCCATGTAGTTTGCGT
Source organism: Engraulis encrasicolus (assembly GCF_034702125.1). Lineage (NCBI taxonomy): Eukaryota > Metazoa > Chordata > Actinopteri > Clupeiformes > Engraulidae > Engraulis > Engraulis encrasicolus. Next base: position 7,663,482 of record NC_085857.1, on the reverse strand, counting down.
TGCATCTCAGGCCTTCAAACACATTCTTATCAGGCACACAAGTTTAAATTCTCAAAGCAAGCTCTCTAACCTCCAATGTCACCCACACTCTCCCACTGTCTTGTTTCTCGCCCTCTTCCTCATCTTTCTCCTCCTCTACCTCCCCTCCAAGATATCTCTCACTCCCTCGCTCCCCTATCTCCTCTCCTCCACTTGCCCCTGTCCTCCACCTCCTCTCCTCCACCTCCTCTCCTCATCTTGCCTCTGTCCTCCACCTCTCCTCCTCCACTTCCTCCCCCCCCATCTCCTCAACTCTCGTCCTCCTCCACCTCCTTTCCTTCTCCTCCCCCTTCTTCTCCACCTCCTCTCCTCTCTCTTCTTCCTTCTCATCCTCTCCTTAGCATCCCACCTCCTCCTCCCCCTTCTCCTCCACCTCCTCCCCTTTCTCTCCTCTTCCTCTCTCCTCTTTGCTGAGCTCCAGCTGGGTCGCTTTGAGCTTCACCGCTCCGTGTAAACACACACTCAGCTCGGAGAGAGAGAGAGAGAGAGGGGGAGACAGAGAGAGAGAGAGAGAGGAGAGAGGAGAGAGAGAGAGAGAGAGAGGAGAGAGAGGAGAGAGAGAGAGAGAGAGAGAGAAGAGAGAGAGAGTGAGAGGATAGAGAGAGAGAGGGAGAGAGAGAGACAGAGAGAGAGGGGGAGATGGAGAGAGAGGGAGAGCGAGAGAGAGTGGAGAGCAGACGGACTGCACGTCATTGCCTCCCCTCTTCTCTTTAATCTCCCTGAGGAGTGCGGCCCGAGAGGTCAGAGGGGCGTAGTTTACGGCCCCAGCTGAAGCAGCAGCAGTGCTTTTGTCTGTCAGTGACTTATCTGGCCGGACCCCAGTAATAAAGACGCCGTTATTAGCTCTTATGTGGCCGTACATGTTATTAAACATGGAGTCTGCACTCACATCACAGGGGAGCACGTCTTTGAGTAGTTTTTAATTTTTTAAATTATTATTATTTTTATTTTGTGTGTGGTGGTCGAAATTATATGAGGGTTGGGGAGCAAGGATGGAATGTTTTATCTACTAATTTCTTCATTTGACAGCTGGTTGATGTCATCATTTAGTCATTGGTGTACTGGTGGGCCCTGAAGGTATTCCAAGTGGGCCTTGAAATCATTTTCTTAAAATCAATGTCATACTTTTGTATGTTGATTTATTTGGGTCTTATTGTTTATTGGTACAGAGGTGGGCCCCGAACCTCTGTGAAAATTTCAAGTGAGCCCCAAGTTGGAAAAGATTGGGGAACCCTGGTGTATCGATTTCATCTGATCATCAACCTTTTTGTCATTTGTCATTTTGTCAACATTTTTTTGTCATTCAACAGAGTATGGAAAGGAACTAGTAAGCAGTAATAGATGGGATCATACACATGACACACATGACATGAGGTGAGGACAAATTGTCTATGTCCACACCGTAAGTCTACTGAATGTCTATGTCTGCATGGGAAAGTAAGAAACGTAATTTCAATTCTTTCTATGACCAGCGCATGTAAAGAAATTGTCAATAAAGCCGACTTGACTTGACTTGACACAGATACCCAAAGCTGTCAATAAATGAATGAATAAATAATCACACAGTATTATCATATAATATATGCTCATATATGCTCAAGTTGGCTTAAAGGTACACTGTGTGAGATTTTTAGTTGTTTATTTCCAGAATCCATGCTACGCATTCACTAATGTTACCTTTTTCATGAATACTTACAACCACCATGGAATTCTAAGTTCATTATTACTGGGAAAATTACACTTTTTATAGGCCTATATGAGAACGGGGATCTTCTCTATGGTCCTCCATTTTGAATTTCCAGAAATAGACATTTTTAGCTGCAAAAATGACTGTACTTGGACCATACTAGAAAATATGTGTTAATTACTTAGTAAACTTTCATGTAAAGATCAAATTTGGCAATAGGCAGCCCAGTTTCAATGAGCAGCATAGTTGCAGTACCTTTTTGGACCATTTGGAACTACATAAGACATAATAGGGGGGCAAGTTCAAAGTCAAGATAAATACACTACACATATTGTATCTCATATATCACATCTTCCCCTCTGTCTGTCTCTGTCCGTGCGTGTGTGTGTGTGTGTGTGTGTGTGTGTGTGTGCATGTGTGTGTACTGCACCAATCTACCTTCATGAGGCCACTGCTATTGGAGCACACCAATAAGGTGGGGCCCTCGCTCCATGTGGTGCCCAAATCCTGGTCCCCACATGTTTTTTGACCCCTTTTGATACTGCGGTAGTTTTGTTTATACTGGTAAAAGTTAAAGTGTAAAAACATTTCCTCACTGACAGGTTAAGGTTAGGGGTTGTTTTGGTTTGGGGACAGTTTAGCGTACTTCAGCTATTGTTAGGGTTAATATGAATGGAAGTCAATGGGAGGGCCCCACAAGTATACTAAGGTGTGTGTGTGTGTGTGTGTGTGTGTGTGTGTGTGTGTGTGTGTGTGTGTGTGTGTGTGTGTTTGTGTGTGTGTGTGTGTGTGTGTGTGTGTGTGTGAGTGAGTGAGAGAGAGAGAGAGAGCGAGAGAGACAGCTGAGACAGACAGTAAGGAGGTGAGAGGGATAAGAGGGAGAGAGAAAGGGAAAAAAAAACAAAAAAACAAAAAAACACATGTAAATCTGTGTGTTATGTGATGTACAACAGTTTCATTTTCTTGTTTTTATTCATTCTATTTGTCACTTTCTATGACTTTAATGCCAAATCACATTTACATATGTTAAAATCATTCTCTGTAAGTTCCTGGAACATCCAGGGACTTTATTCAACAACTTTTGGAGCAAAAAGCCTTAATCCAGATTTCTTATTGAATATCAAAAACCACGATATCATTGTTTTGTTAGAGACTTGGTGCAGAGCAGACGCCACTACTCACTGTCCCTCCGGGTATTATGAAATTATCTTACCATCCTTTAAAAACAAAAGCATAACACGTGGCAGAGATTCAGGGGGGGTCATAATTTGGATCAGGGAATACCTTTCACCCTATTTACATACTGTAAAAAGAGGGCCCACTCACATATGGCTAAAATTGAACAAAGGCATTGCAAATGATAAAAATGACATATATATGTGCCATATACGCCCCACCAGCAGAATCACCATACTACAATGAAGAGTTCTTTAACGAACTCAACCATGAATGCAACCATTACCAGGCCCAGGGAAGTGTGTTGCTATGTGGAGACCTCAATGCCAGAACAGGCCTAGAAAATGAAATCATTGACATAGATGAGAAAGATGATGCATTTATTATGCTACCAAATTTGGAAAACCCAATAAAAAAATCAAGACACAACCCTGATCCTGTCACGAATAAAAATGGTAGAGAGTTAGTGCATCTCTGTCGAGGCCTGGGCCTGTACTTCCTTAATGGTAGGATGAAAGGGGACTCATTAGGCCGGTTCACTTATTGCTCACCTCTTGGGTCTAGTGTAGTGGACTATGCAATTACTGACATGGACCCCAGCTCCATCAACGCATTCACTGTAAGACCACAGCTACCACTTTCAGATCACTGCCAAATCAATGTCTTCCTTAAAAGAACAAAAAACATAACAGCAGTTACAAAGAAACTGGTTGAACTCAATCCACCATACAAATGGACAAATGGCAGTGAAACTGAATTCATTAATGCAGCAAACTCAATTGAAATCACTAACAATATTAATCATTTTCTTCTGACCAAATTTGAACCAAATCAATCTGACGTCAATCGGGCAATAAGTAAAGTCACTTTACTATACCACAATATTGCAATAAAAGCAAACCTACGGAAAAGAAACCTAAAACATAAAAGTAAACCCAAAAAAGAAAAATGGTTTGATAAGGAGTGTGAACTGAAGCGAAAACATGTCAGACAACTGTCAAATCAAAAACATAGACAACCACATAATGCTGAAATTAGAGAGAATTATTGCAAAAAACTGAAAGAGTATAAATCCATAATTCGAAAGAAAAAACAAAACCACTATGATGAAACCCTAGCAGAAATCGAAAACTCCATAAGGGAAAATCAATTTTGGGAAAAATGGAATAGCCTGAACCCAAAACAAAGGCAAGAAACACCCCTGAAAGATGGAGAAATATGGAAAACATACTTTGAAAGCCTGTATGAAAACATTATACCAAATAATCTCACAATTGGCCAACAAATCATCAAAGAAAAACTACACTCTCTAGAAAATATTATAAAAGATAATCAGAGCCCTCTTGACTATGAAATCACATTAGATGAATTACTCGACACACTCCACAAACTGAAATCTAAGAAAGCATGCGGTCCTGACAACATCAGAACTGAAATGCTGAAACACAGCACTCCTGAGCTGCATCAGGTGCTTTTGAAACTATTTAACCTTACTCTCCAAGCTGGCTGTTTTCCTGAGGTCTGGAACAGGGGGCTTATTTCCCCAATATTCAAGAGTGGAGACAAATTCGACCCCAACAACTACCGAGGCATCTGTGTGAACAGTAACCTGGGGAAGGTTTTCTGCTGTATTCTAAACGCCCGTATACAGTCCTTCCTTATCAAACACAATGTCTTGAGTAATAGTCAAATTGGATTCCTACCAAAACACCGTACTACTGACCATATTTACACCCTACACACCCTAATCAACAAACATGTTCTCCAAAAAAACAAAAACAAAATGTTTGCCTGTTTTGTCGACTTTAGAAAAGCGTTTGATTCAATCTGGCTTGATGGACTGTTTTACAAAATATTGCAAAGTGGTGTAGGGGGTAAAACATACGATTTAATCAAAAGCATGTATTCGGACAACAAATGTGCCATAAAAATTAATAATAGCAGAACAGACTACTTCACTCAAGGGCGCGGGGTGAGACAGGGCTGTAGTTTGAGTCCTACTTTGTTCAATATCTATATTAATGAGTTAGCGGTGCAACTGGAACAATCTACAGCCCCTGGACTCCCCCTAAACAACATGCAGATGATCTGGTGCTGCTGTCGCCCACAAAAGAAGGGCTACAACAGCACCTGGACACTCTAGAGCATTTCTGTCAGAACTGGGCCCTGAAAGTTAACTTGGCAAAAACAAGGATTGTAATCTTCCAGAAAAAACCCAGACTGCAGGCAACCAGACACCTTTTCACTCTAGGAAACACCGCCCTAGAACATTCATTATCATATAACTACTTAGGCCTGACACTCAGTGCCTCTGGAAGCTTTGACCTTGCAGTGAATGTGCTAAAAGAAAAAGCTCGTAGAGCTCTCTACGCCATCAAACGAAACTTTTACAAAATTCAAATTCCAATTAAAATCTGGTGTAAAATATTTGACAGCGTCATTATGCCTATTGCATTATATGGATGTGAAGTATGGGGCCCACTCAGTAAGCTAGACTACACTAGATGGGACAAGCATCCCATAGAATCCCTACATGCAGAATTTCTCAGAAATATCCTCAGAGTCCAAAGAAAAACTCCCACAAATGCATGCAGGGCAGAATTAGGCAGATTCCCATTGGCGATAAATATACAAAAAAGATCCCTAAAGTTTTGGACACATCTAAAATTCAGTGAAGAAAACACTATAAAATCCCAAGCATTTAAAACCCAAGAGGTTAGCCCTAATACCAATCCCCTCAGTCAGTTGGTTCTGAAGTTAACTAAACCCCCTAACTCACTAACCCATCAACCTCAGACCATCCCTGCTGTACAAAATCAAATCAAAGTCAAACAAATTATGAACCAATGCAAATATACTTACCTGGAACACTGGGAAAACCAGACCAAATCACAATCCAAACTAGAATGTTATCTTGGACTAAAAAGAAATTATGAATTGGCAGAGTATCTCTACACAGTCAGAGATACAAAGCAGAGACAGATCCTAACCAAGTACAGGTTATGTGGCCACAGTCTAGCTGTAGAGAAAGGACGCTAC